>NC_060076.1:50470000-50792500 GCF_922984935.1 Meles meles
AGGGCGAAGGACTCAAACTTTAGCAAAGGCTACCATTAAAGCAGCATTTCTGGCTGAACCTGTGGTTTTTACCTGTCCCCTTCATTCCAGAAGGAACACGATGGCAGGGAGTTACCCTCACCTGAGAAAGCAAATGGCAAACGCTGAGAGGGAATCCTCTCAGGCCTGTGCGTGAGAAGCCCTTTACCCCGGGAGCCACTGGTAAACAAACTCTCAGTAGCCCAGGTGGTACCGTGGCCACAGACTCTCTGGAACCAGGAAGCTGGAAAGGTCAGGGACTAGTCAGTGCCATGCCTCCCAGTCCTCTGAAACCTTAATTATGTTGGGTCTTGATGTGAATTTCTTGGGGTTCCGTCTATTTGGAGTTTGCTCAGCTTCCGGAATCTGTAGGTTTATGTTTCTTATTACATTTGGGAACTTTCCAGCCATTATTTAAGTACTTCTTCAGCCTTGCTTTCTCCCTCTTCTCCTTCCAGGACTCCAGTGACGTGAATAATAGATCTGGGGGTTGGGGGAGGGGGTTGTTTTTGGGGTTTGTTTTGGTTTGGTTTGGTTTGGGTATTGGTAGTTCTCAGTTCCCTTAGGCTCCGTTCATTCTTAAAAATCTATTTCATCTGTTGTTCACATTAGGTAATTTCTATCGTTCTATCTTCTGGTTTATTGGTTTATTTATCCCCTCCATTCTCCCAACCAGCCCATCCTCTGAGCTTTTTATTTTGGTTATTGTATTTTTCAGTTCTAAGATGCTCATTTAGTTCTTTATAGCTTGCATTATTTTGCTGAGATTTTTAGTTTTCTTGCTAAGTTCTTCTACGTTTTCATTTATTTCAAACATAGCCTTAATTGCTCACTGAAGTATTTGTATCGTGGCTGTTTTGAAATGATTCTCAGATAGAAAGGGGTCTGGCTAGCTCAGTTGGTGGAGCAGCATGTCATCTTGATCTCAGAGTTGTAAGTTTGGTCCCCACATTGGGTGTAGAGATCACATAAAATAAATAAATAAAATAAAATCTTTTAAAAAATCATTGGTAATGTTAATCTCTCCATCATCTCTGCTTTAACAACTTTTTTTTTTCTCACTTTGAGATCTTCCTCATTCTTGGTATGATGAGTGATTTTTTTTAAATCAAAGCCTCAGTATTTTTGCATTATGCAAAGCTATGCATAATACAAATTATGAATCTTATCTAAACCTTCTGTCTTCTGCTGGCTTCCTCTGAAAGGGAAGGGGAGGTTCTACCAGGTGGAGATAGATAGCCAGATTGTCCAACTGACACCAGAGAGGAGACTCTTCTCTACCAATGGTAAGGGTGAAGTTCAATTTCTGCATGTAGTCTCCACCGACTTCACAGGAGGTCGGGGAAGCTCTTGACCAGCCATCGGGGCAGGAAGTTCAACTCCCTACTGAGCGCTCTCTGACAGCCCCCTGGTAGGATTGTTGGAAAACCTCTGAATAGTCCCATAAGGGTGGAAGTCTAGGTTTCCATTCAGCCTTTGCTTGTGTGGTTGGGTTTGGGCCATAGTTCATTTGTTTTTCCTGTGGTGTTTCGCTTAAGTAGAATATTTCCTCTAAATGTTTCTGGGCTGGGGACGCCTGGGTGGCTCAGTTGGTAAGCAGCTGCCTTCGGCTCAGGTCATGATCCCAGCATCCTGGGATCAAGTCCCACATTGGGTTCCTTGCTTGGCGGGAAACCTGCTTCTCCCTCTGCCTCTGCCTGCCACTCTGTCTGCCTGTGCTTGCTCTCTCTCTGACAAATAAATAAATAAAATCTTTTATAAATAAATAAATAAATGTTTCTGGTCTGCTAGACTGCCTCTGTCTTGTCCTCTGAGGAGAGAAAACAAGCTCTTGTCATGGAATTTTTGGTCTATGCCTATTGGCATTTTGAGTGGCTGACTTCTCCAATTCCAAGTCTGGGAGGTATGAGCAAGAAGAAAGCTCAGAGAACTCCCCACCATACCATTCCTTGGGTCCTGAGGTCTCTAGCCAGCGTGCCTTCTTCTCTCCACTTTTCAACTGCTTGTTTTGTATACAATGTCCAGAGTTTTAAGTTGTATTTAGCAGGGGGAATATGGAATGTAGGTCCCCTCCATATTCCTGGAACGGGAATTCTAGGGGAACAGATTTTTTTTTGAGCAAGCTGGTGGTCTCCCCAGATGAGCAGCCGAGAGGGGGTGGAGAGAGAAGAGAGAAGAGGAGCAAGGAATGAGTTCAGAGGGTAAAGGAGGAGGGACTAGCCAGGCAGCAGGAAGGCACGGCTAGAGAGGCAGGAGGACAAGCAGACGCATGTAAGATAGCTCTAGTCAACCACCATTTATTTTATTTTATTTTATTTTTAAGATTTTACTTGAGAGTGAGAGCAGGAGCAAGGGGAGGGGGAAGAACAGGGGTGGGTATAGGGGAAAGGGAGAAGCAGAGTTCCTGCTGAGGACATGGGTCTCCATCCCAAGACCCTGAGATAGGGACCTGTGCCAAAGTCAGACGCTTAAGGGACTGAACCACCCAGGCGCCCCTAGTTTACCACCTTTTAAACGATAGTGTAAGTGAACACAAAATCCAGACTGGAGCAGGTTTAAGAAAGAAGAGATGCAAAGTGAAAGAAGAAAGCTACCAAAGCTACGTATTGCATTGAAAGAAGAAAACTACCAAAGCTACGTATTGCATGAATCCAGCTACATAAAATATCAGAATTGGCCAAGGTATAGTGACAGAAATAGGTGAGTGGTTGCCTAGGGCTGGGGCGGTGGGGTAGTTTGGAAAAATAGAGATGGGAAATGACCACTATATGGTATGGGGTTTCCTTTAGGAGTGAGAAAAATACTTCACAATTAGATTGTGGTGATAGTTGCACAACTCTGGGATATGTTGTTTTTTAAAATATTGAATTGCATACCTTAAATGGATGAAGTGTGCAGTATGTGAATTATATTTCAATAAAGCTGCTTTAAGAAAAAGGGAAAGGAGGGAGAAAAAAAGGAAAGGCTACCCCCTGGGAAAGCATGTAGAACTTTTAAATTAGCAGGGCTAATTTTTATTACAGAAACCTTAATAATCCAATAGGAAAAAAATGATAAAAGATGAAATAGAAGAATATATAAAAAGATGATTAATTCATAGTAACAGCTATAAATTATAACTATGTTATAATTATAATTTTATAAATTATAACTACATTAAAATAACAGTTATTGGGGTGCCTGGGTGGCTCAGAGGGTTAAGCCTCTGCCTTGCTCAGGTCATGATCTCAGGGTCCTGGGATGGAGCCCCACATCAGGCTCTCTGCTCAGCGGGGAGCCTGCTTCCCCCCTCCCCCCGCCCCTTCTGCCTGCCTCTCTGCCTACTTGTGACCTCTGTCTGTCAAATAAATAAATAAAATCTTTTTAAAAAATAATAACCATTATTGATACCCGGAAAAAGCACGACTTGCAAGTAGGCATAGTAAACCTAATTTGATCTAGAGCTACAAAGTTCTCTTGACCACAGCATTTACCTCTTGGGGGAGTATTCCAGTCTCCAAAGGATAAACCTAGAGAGTGGGCAGAGTTAGTACATCATACACACAGAAGGCTGGCCTGGAAAAGTACAAAATGTGCGGCACAGAGAGAAGAATCCTTGGGCACCTTCACACCGCGTGTGAACTATGACTTCCGCCGCCTGGCTCTTGCTCCTCTCTCTGGCCATCCCGTTGCGTTCTGCTCCGCTGGGCAAACCCGGAGCGGCTGTGCTTCCGACCAGAGGATTCGGAGGAACGCCCAACCTTTGAAACAGTCCAAGCAGGACTCCAGCTGAGCCATAGCTTCTCTGCTGCAGAAAGTAACCTTTGCCACCTTAAATGGATAATAGGATGAAAGGGGGATATCCAGAAAAGAAAAAGAAAAGAAACACCCCACTTTCATAAACAGAACCTGGCGGGCCAAATATAGTTGGTCTCCATTCATAAATTTCTCTCCTTTAGGTGGAGCCCTGTCCTGAGACGTAGGATCAAACTTTCCTTCAGCCTGTTCTGAGTCCTCTCGGCACTGGTTTTGCTAGAGAGCGTGGTGTTCTTCCGCTGGGTGGCAAAAGTTTGCTTCCTTCTTGCTCTCAGGCTCCGGGGCCGCTGGCTCTTTGCTGGTCCACATCGGAACCACGGTGGCTGGTGCTGGAGCTCTGGTCCTCAGACCTCTGCCTGTCCCTGGACATCTGGGTAAAGTTATTTCTTAGAAACTTCTGCAGTCTGATCTGCCCGCTCTCCTGCCACCAGGGTGTGTTGGGGAGCAGGGAACCCTCCCTAAGGGAAATGGAAGCAGCAGGGGAGGGGAGAGGGGAAGTTATTGGGAAAAAGAAGCCGAGGAAGTTCTGACCAGGGAGCGTGGAAACCTGAAGTCAGAGGGGATTGGGCGGGGGTGCCCCCTCTCCTCCACTTCACGCATCTTCGGAGTGGGCGGGAGGGTGGGGATTAGGAGCTCAGCTGGGAGAGGGCACGCGCTTCTAGCTCCTAGCCCGGCAGAGGGACCACGAGAGACCCCTAGAGTTGTGTTTCCCCCGCCGCCCGCCTGCCTTCGGCCCGCAAGGTGCAAGGTGCGCGGACCCTTGCCAAGCCTTCCCGGGAGCCAGGTACTCTCCTGATTGCTAGCGGGAGCGCGACCCGCGACAGCCCTATGGAGAACAGCGTAGCCGGATCTATCATAATTAGAGATGTTGTACACTTAGACCAGGCACATCGACTTCTAGTCATTTATCACGTTAACTTCCAGACATGGGAAATGACTTCCCCGCAGGGTCCCCGAGTAATTGCAGCTTTCTTTGCAATAGTGATTGACTGGAAACCACTTAAATGTCAACTAGGAGGAGACCCATAAAGGCAACTCGAGGAAGCTCTTTCTGTGTCAAAAAAGAAAGTTCTCTGTGCTGTACTGTTAAGGGAAAAACAAAAACGGCAGCAAGTCATATAAGGTATGCTGTCATTTATGTTAAAAAGGAAGATGGGATACATTTGTACTGGAAAAAAAAAACCAAAAAACAAAAACCTTCTGTATAAACAAACTAATAATACTGAATAATAATGGTGTGAAGTGAACTGGAAGACAGGGTGAGAAAGGTGTATTCCTTTTTGCAATTTTTGAAATTTTAAGCATTTTTTTAAAAGAAGGACTGTGAGGTGAGAGAGTGGAAATAATGAGCATAGCGATTTATCTGTCTAGTCTGTTCAAACTGCCATAGCAAAATCCATAGACTGAAAGGCTTAGAAACAAAGGATTTCTTTCCTACAGTTCCAGAGGCCAGGAGGTCCAAGGTCAAGGCAGGGGCAGATGCAGAACCTCACCAGACTATCCCCATATTCTTCTTGCTGTGTCCTTGCTGGCCAAAGGGGCAAGGGAGCTTCTTGGGGACTCTTTTGTAGGAACACTGATCCTTGGGTGCCTGGGTGGTTCAGTAGATTATGCATCTGCCTTTGGCTCAGGTGGTGATCCTGGGGGTCCTCTCCCTCTGCCTCGCCAGCCCGGTCCCTGGTTCGTTTTTTTTTTTTTTTTTTTTTTTCTCTCTCTCTCTCTCTCTCTCAAATAAATAAATACAATCTTAAAAACAAACAAACAAAAAAAAAAAACCCTGATCTTATTCATAAGGGCTCACCCTAATCACCTCCCAAAGGCCCCACTTCTCAATATTACCACCCTGGGGGTTAGGATTTCAACATAGGAGGACAATAGACCATGGGGGGGGGGCAGACCATGAATTTTAGGAGGACACAAACAATCTTGAGCACCATTATTTACAGCTTTCCAATAAAGAAGGGGATGGGGCTCTGCAAAGAAATGGCAGCAGGAGAAGGTTATGGGTCAGAATGAGACTTTTTAGAGCTGGGAGACGTTCAGCATGTTTTTAGGCAGATGGGAACCATCCAGACTCTTAGATTGTATCCTGGCTTTTGCTATATTACTGAACCTTTTAAATATCTCCACTACAACTTCGTCTACTTGTGTATTTTTTTAAAAAAGACTTTTTTTAAAAGATTTATTTATTTGAGAGAGAGTGAGAGCAAGAGCGAGCACACAAGTGGGGTAAAGGACAGAGGGAGAAGCAGACGCCCCGCTGAGCAGTGAGTCTGTAGATCTCCATGCGGGGGCTTGATCCCAGGACCCTGGGATCACGCCTAGAGCGGAAGGCAGTCACTAAATCAGTTGTGGCACCCAAGCACCCCTGCTTGTATGTTTCTTTTTCCGTTAGATAAAAAGTTCCCTGAAAAGGAGGCCCATCCTTTTCCATCTCTGTATCTCCTCTGCTGGCCTGGTTCTGACATAAAGCAGGTGCCCAGCATTTGTTGAATGATGTTATCAAAGATTCTCCCCATGGCTGTCCTCTGCACCATCTGAATCAATCCATTCATTACACCTCGCCCCCCACCCCCAATTCAGACTTACTTTTCCTCCTTGTAGTGAGGTCATCGTGGGTTCACGTGCTCGGGGAAAGACTCCCCATATCACCACAACTTAACATTGCTGGCAGTGGGCAGGACACGAACAAATTAGAAGGACCCGGCTGTTGACCGTGATGATAAATGCCGAGTAGGGAGGGGGAGGATTGCTAACCTCCACTGAGAATCTGCTCTGCAACAAAAACTGCTTAACTTTTTCACTTGTTAGTTCATTTATCCCTGGCAAGAACTGTAGAAGAAAGGTATTACCATCATTTTACAGATGGGGAAACTAAGACCCAGAGAGAGCAAGTCAGCTGTCCAAGGTCACACGGCTATGAAGGAATGAAAACACGTGGGACAGAAAGATTGCCCTAATATGTGACTTGATTTGATTCAAACAAACAATAAACCAGGTTTATTACTGTACCTTTCCTGCCATTCCTGTTCCCTCCTGCCCACCACCAAATATTTCATAAATACACGCCAGAGCTTATTTGCCACAAATCTGCAAAAACATCCCTGAGTCCCTGACCCAAGGGATGAGAAATCCATTGTAATTCTTGCTCCTGGATATAGTTACAGAAATAATGCCAAGGAGTTTTTCTAACTTCATTTCTTTGATTTTACTTCCTTTCCCAAACACAGTGGGACATTATTTAAAATTAGTTTCTTCCTACAAGTAGGAATTGCCCTTGAAATTAATTTTTTTGTGTCCAAAATGATCTTTTTTTTCCTGCTTCCTTGACTTGGGCCAAATATGAGAGAGTTTACTGAAATGTACAAACTCACTTCCTCCCTTATTACTTCTCTTCCTTTCTGTATTTATGCCTCCCTTTGGAAAATATCCCATTTCCCAAACACACTTGAAAAACTCATTTACCAGTGAGTTAGGGGAAATTTTACCTTTACTGATTGCTCTTGGGGATTATTTAGCTTAATGCTATTGAATATAAGAAAGCATTCTGTTTGGTCAGGTTTCTCCTGGCCAGAGACAACCTTTAGGCCCTGGTATGGGCTGAATTGTTTCTCTGCCCGCATTCTTAAGTTGAAATCCTAACCTCAGGACATCAGAATGTGACTAGTTTGAGATAAGGTCTTTAGTAAGGTAATTCAGTTAAAATGACAAGTTTAAAGGACGCCTGGCTGGCTCAGTCAGTTAAGCGTCTGCCTTTAGCTCAGGCCACAATCCTAAGGTTGTGAGACTCTCACATTGGGCTCCTGGCTCAGTGGGGAACCTTCTTCTCCCACTACCCCTGTTTATGCATATGCTTGCTCTCTCTCTCTCTCTTTGGCAAATGAATAAATAAAATCTTTAAAAAAATAAATAAAATGAGGTCTTTAAGATGGGACCTAATTTATATAACTGAAGAAGAGATTAGGACACAGACACACAGGGGGGACAGAGCACTGAAGACACAGAGAGAAGGCCATCTACAAGCCAGGGAGCAAGGCCTCAGAAGAAACCAACCCCACCAACACCTTGGTTCTGAGACTTCTAGCTCCAAAGTTGTAAGAAAACGAATTTCTGCTGTTTAACCACCTAAATACCACCTGCTATGGTATTTTGTTCTGGCAGCTCTAAAGGATTCGTACAGGTGTCCAACACAAAGCGCACCTTCTTCGCTGTCACTCAGCCTCCAAAACCGTCTGTCCAACAGCCTGTTGGCTGTTTCCACCTGTGTATCCCCTAGACACTTCACGCTCAGTGTGTCCAACCTGGAAGTCTCACCACTCTCTGTATGCCTGCCCTTCTTTCAAAGCTCCCCGTCTCAGTGATGACACCCCCACGACAAGCCAGAAATCTAGGTGGCGTTCCTGAGTCAGCTGTCCCTCCACTCCCCCTTCTATTAGTTGTAAAGTTCTGTGCATTCTACCCCTTGAATCTCTTCATTTAATTTTTTTGTTTCCATTGAAAAATGCCAAAACCGAAGAAAATTTGAAAGGATACAGTGAAAATTAACCATTTTTATGAAAGATTCATTTATTTATTTTAGGGAGAGAGAGAACGAGCAAGAATGTGTGCCCACGCGTGTGCATGGACTGGGGGAGGGGCAGAGGGAGACGGAGAAAGAGAATCCAAGTAGATCCCCACCCCACCCCATTTGAGCCCAGGACCCTGAGATCACGACCTAAGCTGAAATCAAGAGTCAGATGTTTAACTGACTGACTGAGCCACCCAGTAGACACCCATTTAACATTTTTTATATTTGCTTCCACTTCCCCCATGTATATATACTGTCCTGTGTATATATGCTATATATATAATAGTATATAGTATGTGTGTATATATACATTTTTCCTGAGCCATTTGAAAGTAAATTACAAACACCATGGTATTTCATCTCTGAATATTTCAGCAGACACTTTCTAAGAATAAGGCTATTCTGCCACAGAGCCTCAATATCACCACCGTGCCTAAAACTTAACATTATTTAAGTAATACAGTCTAATACATAATCCATATTTAAATTTTACCAGTTGTTTCCAAATATCTTCGTTCCCCTTCCTTTTCCTTCCCTATTCCCCCATTCTCTCTCACACACACACATACACAATCTATGTGTGTGCATATATATATATATATGCATGCATACCTCTAATTCAGATCTGACTCCACACGATTCTACATTTCCCCCCTCCATTTACATATCTCACAGTGAAAATCCTGGTCCCTAAGACCTCAGTGGATTTATTCGTTCTGTGTCTTATAATATACACAAAATAGTTTCAGAATTGAGACTAATACAACGATCATTAGCAAATTTACTAAGTAAAATTTAAGATCTTCTTGCACTTCTTTTGGTCCTTAGAATATACCCCCCGGCCAGGAATACATAGTCAGAATACTGTATTCTGAAGTTTCTTGAAATTTTTTATCTGACTATATTTCAATTTGAGAGTTAATTTGTTTCTTTTCAATTTTGTGATTTTTTTAAAAAATCCTTTTATTTATTTACAACATTTACATAGAAGTCAAACCTTTATAAAAGGAATATTTAAAGTACTAATGTCAGCAAGATGACCAAATAAGACATCCCTTGCTTAGGAGCGCCTGGGTGGCTCAGTTGGTTAAGTGTCTACATTCAGCTCAGGTCATGGTCCTGGGGTCCTGGAATTGAGCTCCCCTCCCTCTGCCCCTCCTCTCACTCATGCTCTCTGTCTCTGTCTCTCTCATAAATAAAATCTTAAAGAAAAAGAAAAAAGACTTCCTTGCTCATATCTGTATCCCCGACAATAATAATTTGGCATCCAACCGGGCACAAAGTGCCTTTGTGGGAGCCTCGAGATCAGGTAGACTATGAAACCCCAGTGCAGGCCAAGACCAAGGAGAGCTGTTTCGAGAAGGCCGGCCCTCACCCCGGCTGCCGGCTCACCAACTGTGGTCACGGCCACAGACGCACAAACGGCTCTGTCACCCCATGACTTGGCTACAGCCCCATCTGGCTTTGGTTCTGTGAGCAGCACCGTATGCGAAAGGCCTTGGGAGGAGTCACACCTATCGGTGCGTGGGGTAACAGGCATGGGGACCTCAGTCCTGGCTGGAGTCCCCAAAGTGGCCTATGAGCTGGCTCCAAGACACTCTTGGCTGGGATCCAGGAGCTCCTGGGAGTAGGCCTGTCAAACTTGGTCAAACAGCAGATTTTGAAACAGCCCTGGAACTGGACTCCTGCCCATCCCAGCAGCAGCCTGTGAATAGTCCTGCTGGCACAAGGACCTGGCAGGAGACCTTCCTGTCTGTGACTTGGAGATCTTGAAAGGGCACCGTCCTTTCTCCAGCCCCTCTAGCTATGGTCAGAGAGCCAGCCAGCCCACCCAGGGACCTGGCAGGAGCCAGGCCAGTCCATGCCTCCACAGCCAGGGACATCCTGTTGTCATTGCTATTCCCTCTACCCTACTGCCACTTGGTAAAAGTAGTCAGTTTAATTAGGTAACCAATTAACAAAGGCATCTCTATTTTATTATTTCCTTTCTTACTAAAAAAAATAACTTTTCTCACTCAAAAATATCTGGGGAACCTGGGTACATATTTTCTGAGAGATAGTCCTCATTCTTTGTTTACTGCAACAGACCATGTTTTCTTAATTCTAAGACTCACATTCTTTTCTATTTGAGCATTTCAGCATCAAAACCAGTCTTAAATCAGTGCCAAGTGGACTTACCAGCCACAAGGTTGAAAGTTAAGTTGTGACGTTCTTTCCTGGACAGTTTCCTATTCATTTGCTTCTTAATGCAACCGAAGTGTTTGAAAGAGCAGTGTCAGGAAGTTCCATTTTGCATACTTGGGGTTGGTATTTGTTGAGCATGTGCTTAACATTACTGTGATGCAGTATTGAAACAAAAAGTTGCCATTTATACAAGAGATCGCCTGTCGCAGGTCAGAGACTGCAGCTGAATGTAGTAGACACAGCCAAGTCTCTTGGGGACAAAGACAAATTTCAGAGCAAAGGTTGGTGCGAGTCATTTATGCATCAGGAAGGACATACGCACTAGACGTTTAAAAGCTTAAAAAAAGTTAAAAGCTTTCAGCTGACTTGCAAGAGAAGCTTTTATAATTCCAGCTTTACGTATGAAGAAAAAAAAAAAGACCAAATAGAAAATAGACTTGGAATCCCAGCTAAATTCTAAAACTGACAAGACTACATACACAGGATGCCTGCCTTCAACGCTGCTAGTTGACATTGTACTTACCGCAAGTTCTTGGCAGAGCAATTAGGAATGAATGAATGCATGAACAGCATTCAAATGGAAAAGAAAGAGGTAAAACTATATTCATAGATGACATGATCATACATAGAAGATCCCAAAGACACCACAAGAAAACAAATAAATTCAGCAGTTTTAGGAAGTAAGATGAACACAAAAAATCAGTTGTGTTTCTATACAACAGCAATGAATAATCTGAAAAGGAAATTAAGAAAACAATCCCAAAGGATAAAATACCTAGGAATAAAATGAATCAAGGAGACAGAAGACTTGCAAACTGATAACCACAAAACATCGGTGAAATAAATTAAAGAAGACCTAAATGAATGGAAAGACATTCTGTGTTATGAATTAGAAAACTCAGTGTTGTACAGATGATAAAACTGATCTATGGATTAAATGTAATCCCTTTCAAAATTCTAACAGGACATACTTTGCATAAATGGGCATAAAATTCATATGGAATTACAAGGGATCCCAAAGAGCTAAGACAATATTGAAAAGAAGAACCAAATCAAGGACTCATGTTTCCAATTTCTGAGACTTACTCCAAAGCTACAAGTCAAAACAGCATGGTACTAGCAGAAGGATAGACATACAGACCAATGGAATAGAAATGAGAGTCCAGACTCATAAACTCACACATCTATGGCCATTTGATTTTCAACATGATGCCAAGATCATTCAATGAGGTAAAGAATAGTCTCAACAACAAATGATGGTGGGACAGCTGATATCTACACGCAAAAGAGTAAAGTTGGATTCACTACCTCACACCATATTAACAAATTAACTCAAAATGGATCAACAAGCCAAATATAAGAACTCAATACAGTTCTTGAAAGAAAACACAGGGCGCCTGGGTGGCTCAGTCAATACTTATCTGCCTTCAGCTCAGGTCATAATCCAGGGTCCTGAGGTAGAGTCACATGACAGACTCCTTGCTCCGTGAGGAGTCTAATTCTCCCTCTCCCTCTGCCCTCCTCCCCTCTCGTGCTCTCTTTCTCTCTCTCAAATAAGTAAATAAAAATCTTAAAAAAAAAAAAATAGGGGTAAATCATCCTGACTTTGGCTTTGGCAATGGATTTGTCTCAGATATAACTCCAAAAGCATGATCATAAAGAAAAAAAAATAAATTGGACTTCACCAAAATTAAAAACTATTGTACATCAAAAGACATTATGGGGTGCCTGGGTGGCTCAGGGGGTCAAAGCCTCTGCCTTCAGCTCAGGTCATGGTCTCAGGGTCCTGGGATGGAGCCCCATGTTGGACTCCCTGCTCAGCAGGGAGCCTGCTTCCTCCTCTCTCTCTCTGCCTGCATCTCTGCCTACTTCTGATCTCTGTCAAATAAATAAAATCTTTTAAAAAAAGACATTATCAGGAAAGTGGAGGGGCAACTGGGTGACTCAGTGGGTTAAGCCTCTGCCTTTGGCTCAGGTCATGATCTCAGGGTCCTGGGATCGAGCTCCGAATCGGGCTCTCTGCTCAGCGGGGAGTCTGCTTCCCCCCTCTTTCTCTCTGCCACCCCTCTGACTACTTGTGAGCTTTCTTTCTCTCAAATAAATAAATAAAATCTTGAAAGAAAGAAAGAAAGAAGACACCTACAGAACGGGAGAATATATTTGCACATAGTATATCTAATAAAAGTTATAGTATTCTGAATATGCAAAGAGCTCTTACAACTCAACAAGACAAGCTAATTCAAAATGAGTATAGCAGCCTTTTTGTACTATTGATGAGATTATAAAATGGCATGACCGTTATGGAAAAGAGTACGGAGTTTCTTCAAAAAAATTAAAAATAGTGGCACCTGGGTGGCTCAATCGGTTAAGCCTCTGCCTTCAGCTCGGGTCATGATCCCAGGGTCCTGGAATGGAGCCCCATGTCAGACTCCCTGCTAAGCGTGGAGTCTGCTTCTCTCTCTGCCCCTCCCCCCTGGCTTGTGCTCTCTTTCGAGCTCTCTCTGTCTGAAATAGATAAATAAAAATCTTTTTAAAAAATTAAAAATAGGGGCACCTGGGTGGCTCAGTGGGTTAAGCTGCTGCCTTCGGCTCAGGTCATGATCTCGGGGTTCTGGGATCGAGTCGCGCATTGGGCTCTCTGCTCAGCAGGGAGCCTGCTTCCCTCTCTCTCTCTCTCTGCCTGCCTATCTACTTGTGATCTCTCTCTGTCAAATAAATAAATAAAATCTTAAAAAATAAATTAAAAATAGAACTGCTATATGATCCAACAATGCCACTTCTGGGTATATATGTAAAAGAAATGAAAGCAGAGGCTTAAACAGATATATTCACATCTATGTTTCTAGCAGCATTATTCATACATTGGTGGTTCAGTGGTAGAATTCTCACCTGACATAGCAGCCTTATTCACAACAGCTAAGTGGTAGAAGTAACCCAGATACTCATCAACAGATGAATAAACAAAATGTGGTATATAGAATGGAATATTCTTCACCTTTAAAAAGGAAGGCTTTTACAGGCTACAACATGGATGAATTTTGAAGACATTATGCTAAGTGAAAGAAGCATCACAAAAAGATAAGTACTACATAATTCCATTTCTATGAATTTGACTATGTGAGATACTTCATATAAACCAAGTAGAATGGTGGTTACCAAGGGTGGGGTGGGGAGGAGGAGGAGTTGTTTAATGGGTATAGAGTTCCAGTTTTGCGAGATGAATAGTTCTGAGGACCTGTTTTACAACAATGTGATTTTATATATATTATATATATGTATATTTTTTTTAAGGCTTATTTACTTGAGAGAGAGAGCTCACATGAGCAAGTGGGAGAGGAAGAGGAAGAGAGAGAATCTTTTTTTTTTTAATATTTTATTTATTTGACAGAGAGAAATCACAACTAGGCAGAGAGGCAGGCAGAGAGAGAGGAGGAAGCAGGCTCCCCGCGGAGCAGAGAGCCCAATGCGGGGCTCCATCCCAGGACCCTGAGATCATGACCTGAGCCGAAGGCAGAGGCTTTAACCCACTGAGCCACCCAGGCGCCTGGAAGAGAGAGAATCTTAAGTACAGCACAAACCCCAACATGCGGGGCTCAATCTCACAACCCTAAGATCATGACCTGAGCTGAAATCAAGAGTCAGATGTTTAACTAACTGAGCCACCCAGGTGCCCTGCAATTATATTTAACACTATGACTTGTATACTTAGAAGTGATTAAGATAGTAAATTTTGTGTTTTTTACCACAATAAAAAAATACATGAAAAGAAGAAGAAAAATCTGAGTAGTAGTCTTGGTTTGACTCTTTGTCTCACATTAACTCACTATTACTACTACTTCAGTGAAAACAGAGCTAAAAAACACAGTTGGGTAAAGTACTTGAATAGCTTCCTATTTTTCCAAAGAAGACATACAAAAGGCCAACAGGTGTTGGCTGGGATTTGGAGACAATGGAACACTCATCCATTGCTGGTGGGAATATAAAATGGCTCAGCAGCTGTGAAAACAGCTGGGCAGTTCTTCCAAGAGTTAAACACAAAATTTACATATGACCCAGCAATTCCACTTTTAGGTATATACTCCAAAGAATTAAAGACAGATACTCAAATGTACCAGCGCTACTCGTGAGTTAAAAGTTGGAAATTATCCAAACGTCCATCAATGGATGAATGAATGGATAAACAAATTATAGTCTTTAAAGCGGAATATCGTTCAATCATAAAAAGAATGAAATATTAATAAATGCTACAAGGTGGTTGAACTTCAAAAACATGAGAAGCCAGACATGAAATTCACATATTGTGTAATTCCATTTACAGAAGGTGTAAATCCATAGAGACAGCACTCAGGCTGTGATTGCCATTGGGTGCTGGAAAAAGGGGAGCAATTGTTCAATGGGGACACAGTGTCCTTCTGGAACTAGACAGAGGTGGTAGATGCACAACACTGTCAATGTACTGAATGCCGATGAATTGTTTACTTAAAAATGATTAATTTTGGGGTGCCTGGGTGGCTCAGTGGGTTAGAGCCTCTGCCTTGTCTCAGGTCATGATCCTAGGGTCCTGGGATCGAGCCCCGCATCGGGCTCTCTGCTCAACGGGGAGCCTGCTTCCTCCTCTCTCTCTGCCTAGTTGTGATTTCTCTCTGTCAAATAAATAAATAAATAAATAAATCTTTAAAAAATGATTAATTTTGTTATATCAATTTCACCTCATTACCAAAAAATTCCACAGGTTTTTAAAAAATTTTTTTAAAGATTTTTATTTATTTGACAGAGAGGGAGATCACAAGTATGCAGAGAGGCAGGCAGAGAGAGAGGGAAGCAGGCTCCCCACTGAGCAGAGAACCCAATGCGGTGCTCGATCCCAGAACCCTGGGATCATGACCTGAGCCAAAGGCAGAGGCTTAACCCACTGAGCCACCCAGGCACCCCAAAATTCCACAGGTTTTAAATGTGTCATTTCACCAACATTCTATACATTAATGTTAGGTGATCAAACAGGATTTAGTAGACTATTTCGATTTCAAATGTGAAAAGGGCCTAAACTCAAAACTTTGTGATACTCAAGTAGAGACGTGATGTTAAAAAAAAAAAAAAAGAAGAAGGAGAAGACAACAAGGACAATAAAGGAGAAGAAGGAGGAGGAGGAGGGATGTAATCATCTTGGAAAGTAAATTGTTTATCTGAAATGCAGTTTTTATTTCTCAAAAAAAAATATGGAGTAAATAATAGACAATAAATGTTCCTTCTTTAAGGATGCTGAGTGTGGTCTTCAGAGTTAGACCACCTGGATTCCCATTCTTGCCTTCCCAGGAATGTTCTGGAGGACTATCAAATGCACTGTATCTTTCTTGTGTCTTGTGTACTATTAAGAATTGCAGGGTGCCTGGGTGGCTCAGTGGGTTAAGTAAGCTGCTGCCTTCGGCTCAGGTCATGATCTCAGGGTCCTGGGATCGAGTCCCGCATCGGGCTCTCTGCTCAGCAGGGAGCCTGCTTCCCTCTCTCTCTCTCTCTCTGCCAACTTGTGATCTCTCTCTGCCAAATAAATAAATAAAATCTTTAAAAAAAAAAAAAAAGAATTGCATCACTGGGGCGCCTGGGTGGCTCAGTGTGTTAAAGCCTCTGCCTTGGGCTCAGGTCATGATCCCAGGGTCCTGGGATCCAGCCCCACATCAGGCTCTCTGCTCAGCGGGGAGCCTGCTTCCTCCTCTCTCTCTGCCTGCTTGTGATTTCCGTCTGTCAAATAAATAAATAAAATCTTAAAGAAAAAAAAAAGAATTGCGTCACTGCAGATTCAAGATTTACTGTAACACATTCACTTATTCTCCCTCTGCTGGCGGCTTCCATACTACCACACTGTAATATACTAATACCTACCAGAGCTGGGGTTTTAAGTTAACAAATACTTACTGAATGCTTATTCTTTATGTGCCCTGCACTTTGTTGTGTCCTATGTGTTCCATAGTGAAGTTTAGACAGTAGCCCTGCCTAATTTATCATTTAGAAAAGGGCAGAGACCATAAACATACCAATTATGTATCATTAAGTACGGAAGGGAAAACAGTGCTATACCAGAGATAAAAGGTGGGATACTATTACAGGGAGCGTGGACAGGAAAGGTTTTTCTCTGGACGACCTACATAATATTAACAAATGACAACAGGTGAATTTGTGGGATGTTTGAGGTCAGGAACAGGAGATTGCGAAGTATTTAACTGCAGTGGAAAATGATGCATTTCCAGCAAGAGCGATACAATTTTTCGTTGTAAAAGATCCAGAGGCAAGACAAAAGCCAGGGAGACCATTTAGAATGCACCGATGGTGGCCTGGACTTAGGGTAATTGTGGCTATCGGCCTGGGCGAATGGGAAGGTGTGATTCTGCGACAGAACGACGACGACCGCAGAGCGGTTAGAGGACAGGCAGTAAAACAAATCCCGGCTTTCAGGGCGTCCTGCTGTGAACCGGAACCGGAGCACCGCAAGCTTCTCAGCTAAAACCTAAAAATCTTCAGACGGTGTCTAACGTACAGGAGAGGCCAAAAGAGCTGAACTCTGGTCCAGCCCTTCCTCTATGGTACCAGCAAAGGCAGAGTGTTCGGGACGCAGCCGGGAGTCCACCCTGGTTTGCGACAGGGCGAACAGGTCAGGCCGCGGAGAATATAACCTTCAGAAACAAACTTGTGCGGGAGAGCCGATGTCTCATCGCCGGCAGAGCCCACCTCCCAGTGCTAATTAACCCCGCCTCCGGAAGTACCGTCCGCCGGCGCTCACTTCCGCTATCCCTGGCGACAGCTTTTCTCGCGAGAATTAGAAGTGCCTATGAGACATGGGCTAAGCGGAAGTCGGGCCTCTTTTTCGTGGCGCCTCGGAGGCGGTAGGCTGCTTCAGGATGAAGGTAGGAAGTGGTGGAGGCTTTTGAAATGGGCTCGGGGGAGGTGAATCGAGCTCCAGAACATTGCAGTGCCACCGTCCTGACTCTCCAGAGTCCTAGCTTCAGATGGAGAAGAGTCTGAGGCGGGAGAAAGCCTGCCGCTCTCGGGTCTGAGGGCCCTTGGGAGAGCGGATGGCGAGGGATTACAGCTGGAGCCGCGCCGGGCGGGGAACGCCATGGTGGCGTCCTCACTCTCGGCCGGGCGAATGCGGCCCTGCTGCCTCGTTGGCGGCCCGTTGCTCTGTCAGGCTGAAAGGCTGCGGAAGGCCCTTCGGCCCCGGAGTCCGCGAGGCTTGAGGAAAAATTAACCTAGTTTTAGTGCGATGCTTGTGCGTTATTATGCACACTTGTGGTTTAGCTAACAAAACCGACACGTCAAGGTATCAGCTCCTCGTCTGGGGTTACATAAAGGCTTTTTGGTGGTTCTGCGGTTTTCTAAAGCTCTTCTCCCCTTCCTCCCTCCTTAATCCTTAGCTGAACATCTCTTTCCCAGCTACTGGCTGCCAGAAACTCATTGAAGTGGACGATGAACGCAAACTTCGTACCTTTTATGAGAAGCGTATGGCCACAGAAGTTGCTGCTGACGCCCTCGGTGAAGAATGGAAGGTTGGTTACCGAATTAAACTGTCTGAGCTGCTCAGGAGCTCGTCGGTGCTGTTGCTAATTGGTAATTGTGTAGCGGGGTTCTGACCTTGGGTTACACTTCCACGTTTCTCTTGAAGTAGAGCAGTCACCTTGCGGGGTTCTGTGTACGTCAAAGGAGAAAATATACCTAAAGTTCTTTAGAAAGTGCCAACAAGGGTTGTTTCTGGTTGGTTGCTCCTGTGTACTTTCGTTTCTTAACGTAATCTTTCCATTGCTGGAACTGTTACATCTAGTAAAACATAGTTTAGAAATAGGACTTAAAAGAATTTGCTCCTTGATGTTGGCAAATTGAAGATACAGACAAAACTTAGTAACCAGAGAAAACTAAGTTTCAAATTGGCTTTGATTTAGGATTTAAGGGCTGTAATCCTTTATTTTACAACATGTCACTGTATTCTGCAGGGTTATGTGGTCCGAATCAGTGGTGGCAATGACAAACAAGGCTTCCCCATGAAGCAGGGTGTCTTGACCCACGGCCGTGTCCGCCTGCTGCTGAGTAAGGGGCATTCCTGCTACAGACCAAGGAGGACGGGAGAGAGAAAGCGCAAATCTGTTCGGGGTTGCATTGTGGATGCCAATCTCAGTGTTCTCAACTTGGTCATTGTAAAGAAAGGTGAGGTTTACTTGTGTTCTTGAGTTCAGTTTCTGTTGACACTGATGTATTTATTTTCAAAGATTTTATTTGACAGACAAGAGATCACAAGTAGGCAGAGAGGCAGACAGAGGAAGGGAAGCAGGCTCCCTGCTGAGCAGAGAGCCCAATGCAGATGCAGGGCTCCATCCCAGGACCCTGAGATCATGACCTGAGCTGAAGGCAGAGGCTTAACCCACTGAGCCACCCAGGCGCCCCCAACACTGATTACCAAAATGGTTTTTTATTTGCAGTATCCAGTTTGACCTTTGGACTTGTTTCTTTACCAATGCATAAACAGTAATTAACGTTTCTTGTTTGTAAGCAAGTTGTGGAACTAAAAAGATCTGATCACTTTTCCTCCTCAGGGGAGAAGGATATTCCTGGACTCACTGATACTACTGTGCCTCGACGCCTGGGGCCCAAAAGAGCCAGCAGAATCCGCAAACTCTTCAATCTCTCTAAAGAAGATGATGTCCGCCAGTATGTTGTGAGAAAGCCCTTAAACAAAGAAGGTAGGGGAAATTATGCAATTCGGGGTTTGCTTAATTTTGGTCGTCTGTAGCATCTTGTACAGATAATAGAAAGTCCACCTATTATGTATTTACCATAAGTATTTTAGGAAAATATTGGGAAGAGGGTCAAGATGGGCACTTGTTATTAATCCTTGTATCCTTCTTATTAATCCTTGTATCTGATGGTTCTCTAGAGTATTAGAATTTTAGGTGAAATTTTGCCTGGGTTACTGACATATGTTTATCTGAAGATAACTTACCAGACCTAAAGTTCTTTACTTTTGGGTTAGGAGTCAGGAAGATAATGGGAAATTCTGGGACTTTTAACTCCTGGCCTTTATTTTCTTGATCTGAGATGTGGATAGCAATTGTAGGAGTTGTGGCCATTAGAAGAAAAATACTTGATTCAAAATCCTAGCAGCGGGGCTCAGATAGTTGTCATGATTTCCAGGTCCCGGGATCATATGGGGCTCTCAGGGTAATCTGCTTCTTCCTCTGCCTCTCGCCCTGTGTGTGCTCTGTCTTTGTATCTCTCTCAAATGAATGGAGAAAATCTTAAAAAAAAAAAACTCTAGGAACAGGTGTCTGGGTTTTGGAGTTTTAATACTTTGAGATGGTATATAGTAGACATGGTTTGTTAGGGAACATAACCTGTTACTGGTGAGGCAGCAGTGCTCTGTAACATGATTTGTCTCCAGTAAAATGTGTGAATATTTGTTTATGTTATGTGGAGTAAAGAGCATGTCAGTTCAGTTTGGGTTTTCTTGACAAATGGGGAAAAAATGGGTTGGGTTTTGGCACTGGGTACTTAAAAACTTAAACCTGGCATATAGAGAGTGCTCATGGGTCACCGCAGATACTGGAACCACTTATGTGCGAGGTACTATTTTAAGAGTTGGGGATATAGTAACAAAGGACAAGTTACTCTTCTGTAGTTTACACTTAGAAGTGGCAGGTACTGCCTCTCTGCCTACTTGAGATCTCTGTCAGTCAAATAAATAAAATCTTCAAAAAAAAAAAAAAGTGGCAGGTACATGGCAGTTGCAACACCACTGGCGGTACCAGTGTAGTTAAGTGTTCTGGGTAACAGGTGATAATAGCATCATTCTTGTATTTTTAAGGTGTTTGATTTTTAGGAAAACCTGGACAATTACTTAGTTTTAGAATTTGCATGAGCTATTTGTTGTTCCCACCAGGTGTCTACAGACCCAGATGATTACATCTAAAGAGCCATCTGCTTCAAAGCAGATCTATAATCCGTAGGATTTGGGACTTAGCACACAGGCTAAGTAAAGATACCCTGTGAACAGTGCACTGCACCTTCTAATGTTAATGGTTTTGTTCCCTAGGTTGGCAGGATCTGCCTTGGCAAATACTGGATTCAAGCATAAATGGGATTTCAGAGTGTGGTTAGGGGATTTGTGCAGATAGAGCTTTACTTAGTTTTCATAGATAAGTCATACATGCACAGTTAATACTGCTTAAAATAATGCTCTTGTGTCCTACAGTACACAAATATATAATACCCTATAAAGACAGTCTTACTGTGGAAGGGAAATTGAAGTTGAGTAGAAAAAAGCTTGGGGTATGACTTACCCCTCCACAAGCAGAGTAGCCTAAATTTATATATAGTCTAGAAGCTGACATCCAAACTAGTGATGTAGTTTAATGAGCTGTTTTAGGATTAAATGTGTCAATCGGGAAAACACTGGCACCCAGTAGACGAAGTTAATCTGTTCACTTTTCAGAAGGACTTAACCAGTTTCTCTTTTGAGAATATTTAGCCTATCTTGGGTTTTGTTGACAGGGTAGTAAGTCTGTTGAGTTATATAGTAGTTTAGATTTGACTTAAAAGGCTTCATACATGTAAGTCCTAGGTAGTCCCGTTAGTAATATTTTTAAAATGTAGATGTGGGTCCTGATGAACATGGGTATTCGTAAGTGACTGAATTGTCATCTAAATTTTCAGGTAAGAAACCTAGAACCAAAGCGCCCAAGATACAGCGTCTTGTTACTCCACGTGTCCTCCAACACAAACGTCGGCGTATTGCTTTGAAGAAACAGCGCACTAAGAAAAACAAGGAAGAGGCTGCAGAATATGCTAAACTTTTGGCCAAGAGAATGAAGGTAAGTCAGGAAGACTGGGGAAGGGAAAGTCAGGCGTGACTTTGGATTTTTAAGCCGGAAAGCTATAACTGCTTTTTTGTTTTGTTTAGGAGGCCAAAGAAAAACGCCAGGAACAGATTGCCAAGAGACGGAGGCTGTCCTCTCTGAGAGCTTCTACCTCTAAGTCTGAGTCCAGTCAAAAATGAGATTTTCTAAGAGTGACAAATAAATAAGATCAGACATTAAATCCCCTTCATTGACTTTTCATTGATGATAAATCATAGATAAATGGAGAAAAAAGTGAGATAAATAGGGGAATATGGTATACAGCAATCTGAGGTAGATAAAGTGTGCAAAGAGATACTTCAAAGTGAAACCCTTCAGGGTGAGCAGCTGAGACAGTACTGTAACAGTGGGTGTCCAGAACAGGGTTTCTTTTGGGATGGGTGGGTAGCTCAGGAAAGGATTCTGAGCATAAGGTACCTATTGCTTTTTCAAGCAAGGCATGGAACAATTTGGGGGAAATAAGGGACTAGGACTATTAATCTTTTGTACACTTTATTTTGAGAAGTACAGTTTTAAAGATCTATACACAATACATGAAAAGTGCCCTTAAGAAGATGGACCTTTGTCATATGTAAAAAGATACCTTGTTAAAAGCATAGTTAACAGATATCATTTTAAAACAGTTCACAAAGCTTTTAAAACCAGTGCAAATTGTATTAACAAAAGCTTTTCAACTCTAGTAATTGTTACTCATGCATTTTACGGTTTCACACTGTGTCTTTAAGAAACACTTGGATCAGTGAAGGATGCACAAAGTAGTATACTTCTAATATAGCCTGTCTAGTTTCTATAGTAATTGCAGTTAGAAGTATCCTTTACAGACTAGAAGGCTCTTAAAAAGGCACATCAGGCTTTAAGGGTGAAGAATGGGAATTCCTTATTTGCTGGAATACATGTTTTAACCACAGGTTAAGTAAAATTTTCAAACTGCTTTAACACAGAGACTGAAGCTGTGCTTTGCACAATGCAGATTGTGATTCAGAAGATTTGTGGCCCCAGATTGTACATTACTAGTAAATTCCCAGCTAATGCCAATAATGCCAGTCCTCAGACTGAACCAGCTAGCTGGGAAGACAGACAAAAGGGAGATAAATGCTGCTCTTGATACATGGTATTAAAAAGTTGAATAACGAAAAATTGTAATTGGCAATTGATGTTCCATAAATTAAGGTCAAACTAAAAAGGTAGAAAGGGAAAATGTAGCATTTGTAAGTGATAACATAAAAAGGAATAAACACTGCAGCTGGGATAAAGTCCAGAAGGCAAATCTGGTAAAAAGTCACGACTGTCAAATCCAAAACTAGTAAGAAGTAAGGCTAAACATCTGGACTAATTTGAAAGATTGTTTGCAGAAGTTTTCAGACTTTTAAGTTTCATACATTGCTACAAGTCATTCTAGATATTTCTAAATGTATGGATAACGACTGCATTATCTGGCCTTACGGTTTTGTTTGCAGTAAATTTTTAGTGGTCCCCTTTCTGTGGTAGGTACTAGAAGAGGCCTTTGTGCACTTTTAACACAACAACCCCTATTTCTAAGTGAAAGCAGCAGGGTAAGGTTTCCAATGTATAATGGCTGAGTTATTTTAGAATGTTGTAAAAAGTTACTAGGAAATGTATACTTTGGTACAGTAGAGCCAAATCTTAAAAGTGTGAGGAGATCCTCATTATACTTAGGAAGTGCTTTGGTAAGTAATTTAGTTCAAGTTAAGACTACAGAGAAGGGGAAAAACACAGTATCAAACTAAAAATCACAAAGGTTAGAATTGCAGACATTTCAGGAGCCTTAAGCAAACAGCAAACAAGAATTTTCCATTTTTATTCAACCTCAAGCTTAGATGTAAGGTAATTCCAAACTTTGTTGGGACAGTAAATGTTAAGTACCAAGTGTTAAATTGCAAAACTATGTATTCTGAGATAGTGCAAATGATCCATTTTTAAGGTAATGAGTTGTACATAATTTCTGTCAAGTTCTTTAACTCAGCAATTTCATAATAAATTGAAGCAAAATCTGCATAGGTTAGATTAGCCCTGAAATGTTGAAAGACTGGTATAGTAAAAAGTTCTAAAAGATTACACCAGGTGGGAGATTTGTAACACCTGGAAATTACATGAACTAATACAGTTATCTGCATAATTAGTGTAAAAGCACACAACCAGTGGCTTTTTAAACCTTGCAGGGTTAAGGCAAACTTAATTGTTGCTAAGGCCCGTTTTTAATGAAAGGCATGATAAATGTCAGGCATGCGAGGTCATGATTTTCTTGAACCTACTGGCAACAAGCTCAATAAGCTTTAATGTTTTAAGACTTAATTGATCCATCCTAAAAAACTATTTACAAATGCACAAATAACAAGCATACAAATTAAATATACAAGAATAAAATTTCTGTGTGCAGTGCAAGTTTATCCCACAGGTTTTTAAAAGGGACCAATAGCAACAATTGATGTACCTGAACAATTTGAGGTCAAAAAAATAAAATTTTTAAGCATGTTCCAATTTTGTAAAATTATGAGGCTGGCTTGATTTCATTTAAACTATGATTGGTTCCTTTATTCCAATCTTAAAGCTGTTGTAAATTAACATGGCATTGGGAAGAGGATGAAAAGTAACTTGGATAGTAAAGATAAAATCCACTAAGGAAGAGAATACCTAAGGCAAGGCTGCCCTCAAACTTTAAGATAATTTTGTTTAATGACTACAGCTGAGTTTAGTAGTAGTCATTTAATAGTTGCAGACCCCTTTCAGAAAACTGTATTGCAACACGCAGTCTAGGAATTTTAATAAATATAATATGGCTGTACATACAAATACCTACACAGCCACACATATATACACACATACACAAAGAGTTGCTCCTGTAATTTGAGATTTCATTTTTGGGGGGGCTTAGGCAAGTTTACATTAAACTGCTATTCCCCAAGACCAACAACTTAAAATATAAACAAACGCCAAGAATGAATAGTTTCGCATTATCAAACAAAAACACTGAGAAATCCAAAAACAGTTTTGGATCAAACACAGGCAGATGAACCATTCAGAAGTTGCAAGCGTTTAGATAACTAACCCTAGGGCATTTTTATGTTGCGAGATGATTCAGTATGAATTATATTTCATTATATATTGTCCCAAGCGTTAACTTCATTTCCCTTTCATCAGTTGTTAGCATTTGGAATAAACCTTGAATGTTTACCAACTGAATTTATTCCCTCAAGCTTTGTTGAAAAATCTACTGAACATCTTATTTAAATGAGAGGTGCTCCAAAACACTTCCTGCACCATTCCATACTGACACTTGGTGGAGCATCAATTTTCTGCAGCTTTTCAAGAATATCTGAAGATAGATTATTGTATGCAAGTCCATATTCATTGTCAAAAGCCTCTGAAAGACATTTTCAAAAATGCAGTTGTAATTTGTTAGAAGTCATAAAATGAAAAATGTCAGTAATTTCATATATATCTATAAACTGCATATTTAAAAGAAATCTTTGGAAAGTAGAGGATCAGTATTTACCCATACCAATTACAATTCTGTAAATTACTTTAGAAAATGAAAGAACCTCCTTTAGTAATCCCTAATTAACCAACTTACCAATATCAATATTCTCTCTTCCAAGGGATACTAATGATAAGAAGAGAATTTCTCGGTATAAACTCCTATAAAACAAATATTTTTAAAGTTAATGGGTGGAGAACATAAAAATACACATATGAAAGTTTTGTAAAATGGTGAAAAATGATTACATTCTGTATCTAGTTAACAGTAATGTACCCGTGTCTGTCCTGGTTCTGATGTAACACTACAGTTAGAAGATGTCACCTTTAGGGGAAGTTGGGTGAAAATTATGGGAATTCTGTGCTACTTTTGCAATTTACTTCGAATTTCTTTTTCAAGTTAAAAAGTTTCGGATGTAAGGCTTCACACTAAAAACTATTTTAAGTGGTGTGTTTTAACTTTATTATAATATTTTAGCAATATAAATACAGTTGACCCTTGAACAACATGGGATTGAATTTCATGGGTCCACCTATGTGTTTTTTTACAGTGCAGCACAGTACTGTAAAGGTATTTACTAACTTTATTGTAAAAATTCATTATATAACACAACATACAAAATGTGTTTTGTTGTGTTATTGGTAGGACTTCTGGTCAACAGCTATTAAGTTCGGGAGTAGTCAAACATAAGCAGATTATCAATTGCACGGAGGGGTCACTCAAGGGTCAGCTATAGTAAGTAACTTTTAACTTTACTTTGCAATTATAATTTGCAAAAGAGTTTCCTCTCATCTCTTCCCACTTGACAAAGTAACACATTAATTTTTAAATAAGTTAGGGGTCTAAAACTCTTGGACACTGAAAAGTGGTGTGGTCTTTATTATTATTATTTTTTTAATCAATAAAGGACAGACTACATTTGGCTTGTGAACATAAAAGTGTAACAAATCAAACCTTAAAAATGAGCTTCATAGCTCAGTTAAAAATGAAGGAAAGCTTAAAAAATGAACTGATTTCAGAGTACTTAACATAGAAAAAAAATTAGAGTAATGTTGATTCTGATAATGCTTCATACAGACTTGTTCAGAAGCCGTAACCTATTTCTAATTTTCCTTCTCTGCCTTTAAACTACAGATGCTTGAAATAGCTGCCCTTTAGACTGTGAGATTACAAAAGGATCCATTCATTTTCATAATCAGTTCATGTTCTGTCACTTCTGAGGTTATCTTCAAAGATGCCATGACCAAAGAAACTTGCAGAGGACTTGCCAACTCTCGCCAACTGTTGGTATTTGGTAGCATTTATTATGCCACCTTTTCTGTAGTTTCCACTGCAAAATTCACTTATACTGAGACTGGGATGAATACTGATCTAAGCCTGTGAGCAGACAATAGTAGAGGATCAGGAAAGCTCTATATCCTTTGTCATTTACTGTCTCCATCACTTACATAAATTGTTTCTATTCCTAAACAGGTTTTTTGTTTTGTTTTGTTTTACTGTCCCACAAGAAAATAAAAGACGTGCAGGTATGGCAGGGCCTGAACAAGTAGTACATATGTACTGACATCACTGCTTACGAATTCATAGGTTTCCAGTGAATAGCAGTAATGTTTCCCAAAGGCTCTACATTTTAGACATGAATGAACTACCTCCTAAATTTTATTGTCCACACGCAACTTTTATAATATTTGCTCAAGTATGAACAGATACATTTGGGCAGCACTTTTTGAAACAATCAGGTGTTCTACACTGAGTATGTTTCCTTTACAACCAGAGATATTCTAAAAATAATACTTAAACATGAAATCGTCTTGAGTGGCATGAAGCAAAAACTGGACTCCTACCTTTGTCTTTTCATGTCTGGCTTTATTAGCTGTGAAAGTAGGCTGATGGGTTTAAGAACATCATTATGTTGAATACTCTGCCTGATGGTTTCTACTAAAGTGCTTGTTTCTTCTTGTTCCTCTGACAGGAGAGGTAATTTCTTTTCAGAATCTAATAATAAGAACACAGTAAATAAGAATACTCTTAATTATTTTTGTTTAAAACGTTTTTTCCCCAGAGTTGTAGCATTTTCTACAAGTATTGGCTTTTATTCAACACTGCCCCCCCACCAGTAAAATTATGTGTCAGTGTGGCCAGCTAAAAAATATTTTTCCTGCTTTCTTCAGATATGGAAGTCCAGTCCCTTTGCCTTCTCCCTGAATGTAGGGGTTCCTTCTTGGGCTGGGATGTGATATCTTGTACTCTGGCAGCAATCTTGTGACCATGAAGCAACCTTTTATTTTTATTTTATTTTATTTTTTTACCACGAAGCAACCTTAACTGATGGAAAAGACACTACACCAGAAGCCTGGGTCGATGATGACAGGAGTTGCCTCCCAGTCATGGAGTGTCCACTTCATAACTTCTTTATGAGAGAGAATAATCTTTACCTGTTTAAGCTTCTGTTATTTGCTATTAAATATAGCAGAGTATAATCCAAATTGAAACAAGAGTAATTCCAGATTTACTAAGAACAAATATTTATAGATTTCATAAATTACAAAAGTGCTTTAATACTAGGATTTAATCATTCTGATATTAGAAATACACAAAGTCCAGGTGCCTGGGTAGCTCGGTCAGTTAAGCATCCAAGTCTTTGGGTTTCAGCTCAGGCCATGCCCTCTGGGTAAGATCAAGCCCTATATGGGGCTCCACGCTCAGTGTGGAGCCTGCTTAAGAGTCTCTCTCCCTCTCCCTTTGCCCCTTGCCCTGTTCGTGCTCTCTCTCAAAAAAAAAAAAAAAAGTAAATAGGGCGCATGAGTCACTCAGTGGGTTAAACATCTGCCTTCGGCTCAGGTCACGATTTCAGGGTCCTGGGATCGAGTTCTGCATGGGGCTCCCTGCTCCGCGGGGAATCTACTTTTCCTTCTCCCTCTGCCTGCCACTCCCCTGCTTGTGCTCTCTCTGTGTCAAATAAATAAATAAAATATTTTAAAAAATAAGTAAATTAAAAAATCAACAAAGGGTGGTTGGCCCAGAAGAAAGGGAAAAACCTTAACACTGCAGGTAATTCCAGCAACTATACAGTTTTCTTTGTACCCATGTTAGTTGAGATGGGAATATGTATCCAGTAGCTCCCTAGTCAGCCTCAGTTAGAGTGCCTGTCATAGAACAAGCTATTGTATTTTTCATTCAACACAGTCTCTTAATAAAGACAACTAGTAGAACTTCATTTGTGTTCAAATAACAAAGTTCTCTGTTAAAAGGAGAAGTATTGGCTGCTACGGGTTTTGATTCTAGCTCTTCCACCTGCTACATGATGGTCTTTGAATATATTTGACTTTTATGCTATGCTATGATTTTAGAACCTAACCTAAATATAATCTGCAACTTTACTGTTTCTCCCATAGTTCAGTTTTTTAATTACTATTTGAGAAATAATTCCCATTCAATTCACCCACTTAAAAGTGTATAATTCCATGACTTTTAGTATATTCATGAAGTTTTGCAACCATCACAATCAATTTTTGAAGATTATCATTCCCCCAAAGAAACCTATCAGCAGTCCCTCCTCTATCTCCCCAAACCTTCAGCCGTAGGCAACCACTAATCTACTTTGTCTCCACAGATTTGCATGTTCTGGATATTCATATAAAAGTAATCATACTTTTGTGTTTTGTGACTGGTTTCTTCTATAATGTTTTCTAATTCATCCATATTGTAGTATGTATCAATATTCATAACTTTTATTTCTAAATAATAATCCATTGTGTGGATGTACTATACTTCATCCATTTCTCAGTGGATGGACATTTAGGCTGTTTTCATTATTTGGCTATAAGAAAATGCTGCTAAACACAGTGTACTACTTTTTAGACATATGTATGCTTTCATTTCTCTTGGGTGCATACCCAAATGCTACTGCTGTATCTCAGGATAATCGGCCATTTGGAGGACCTTTGAAACTGTTTTCCAAAGCAGCTTTTTATTCCATTCAGGAGTGTATGAGGATTACAATTTCTCCATATCCTCACCAATACTTGTTAGTATCTGATGCCTCAGATTAAGGCCTGCCTAGTGAGTGTGATACAAACTGTGGTGGAGAGAGGGAGGGACAGAGGGAAAGAAATCCTCAAGCAGACTCCCCACTGAGCTGCAGGTGGAGCTTGATCCCAGAACCTGAGATCCACCTGAGCTGAAGAAATCAAGAGCTCAACCAACTGAGCTATCCAGGAGCCCTCTATTTTATTCTTTTTAATGCTATTGTAAATGGAATTATTTTCTGGGTTTCGTTTTTGTATTATTCATTGAAAAGTATATGGAAATACAGTTAATTTTATTTAAATTAGCCAGCATATAGTACATTAGTCTTTGGTGTAGTGTTCAGTGATTCCTTAGTTGCATATAACACCCAGTGCTCATCATATGCCCTCTTTAATCCCCATCACCCAGTTAGCCCATCCCCCCCCATACAGGTAATTTCTGTGTATTGCTCTTATATCCTACAACTTTGCTAAGTTATTACTTCCATATAGTGTGTGTATTCTCCCTATTATCTTTTGTTAGATTACATAATCTATAAATATGGTTTTACTTCCTCCTTTCCAATCTGGATGTCTTTTATTTTCTTGCCTAATTGCTCTACAGGAAGAACTTCCAGCACAACAATGAACAAAACTGAGGGAAAAAGACATCCCTGTCTTGTTCCTGTACTTAGGGATAAAGTATTCAGTCTTCACGTTAAGTACGATGTCAACTGTGGGTTTTTGTGGATGCTCATAATTAGGCTGAGAAGTTTCTATTCTATTGTTGAGAGTTTTTAACAAACGGTGACAGATTTTGTCCTTTATTCTACTGGTATGATATATTACATTACCTGATTTTCAAATATTAAACCAACACTGCATGCCTGGGATAAACTGCACTTAGTCATGATATACAGTCCTTTTCCTCTATTGATGGATTCAGGTTGGTAGTATTTTTGTTGAGTATTTTTGAATCAATATTCATACAGATTTCTAGTTTTCTTACAATGTCTTTGGATTTCTGTTGTTTTGGTTTTTTTGGTATCTGCGTAATACTGTCCTTCTCAACAAATCTCCACTATTTCCAAGAGTGCTCTCAGGCTTGAACTTCTCCATAGTCTGTTAAAGCCATTTCCTTTGGGGAGGGTTTTAGAGCTCAGTGTTCTGATGGCCTGTTATCTTCCCTTGAGCAAAATCTCTGAGCCACTGCTCTGGAGCTGGGGGTGGGAACAGTGGCTCTTCTCTTGGAGTAACACTCCTGCTCTGTGAATGGGGGACTGGGTAGGGACAGCTGACTCTGGTCTGAGAACAGCTGAGGCCCCAGTGTTCCTGGCTTGCTGAAGCTGGGGTAGAAATGAATGGGCACAGGGCAGAGGAAGTGAGCCTCCACCTCTCCTGGAAGTTAGCGTCTGCTACACAGAACTGGAAGAATGAGAACTACTGGCAGCCTGTCTTTCCCAGGGAGATGCTGTAGCCCTTGGCTGGGAGCTAGGGGTGGGAGGTGAGTGAGAAGAGAATATGGTAGCTAAATGCCACAGAAATTTCCTGTTTTTACTGAAAGTTAGTATATCTTCTTGAACAAATGTTTTATTTGTTCTGTACCCTTAGACATTACTTTCTAAGAACTTTTATTGTTGAGGAGCCTACTGGCTCAGTTGGTTGAGTGTGTGGCTCTGGATTTTGGCTCAGGTCACGATCTCATAGTCCTGAGATCAAACCCTGCATCAGGCTCTGCAATGGGCATGGAGCCTCCTCCTTAGGATTCTTTCTCTCTCCCTCTCCCTCCGTCCCCACCTCCCCCAACCCTGCTCATGCTCTCAAAAAGAAAAAAAAAAAAAAAAAAAAAAACTATTGTGAAGTATAGTTAACAGATAATGTTATATTAGTTTCAGGTGTATAACACAATGGTGTGGCAATTCTGTAGCTCACCACAGTAAGTATATAGTCACCATGTGTCACCATAAAACATTGACTATATTATCTTTGCTGTAGTTCTCTTCTCTATGACTATTATATAACTGGAAGTTTCCATCTCTTAACTCCCTTCACCTATTGTGTCCATTCCTCACATCCATCCCCTCTGGCAACTACCAGTTCTCTGTCTTTATGACTGTTTCTGGTTTTTTGTTTTTATAGATTCCACATATAAGTGAAACCATGCAGTATTTGTCTTTCTCTAACTTATTTCACTTAGCTTAATGCTCTCAACGTCCATCCATGATACTGCAAATGGCAAGATCTCATTTCTAATGGCTGAGTAATATTCCATTATGTAGTATTCCACACACCTGTACTGTCTTTATCAATTTGTATTGGTTGCTGGACACTTGGATTACTTTCATACCTTGGCTACTATAAATAATGCAGCAAACACAGTGTTTTTTATTTCTTTGGGCAGAAACCCAACAGTGGAATTACTGGATCATATGGTAGTTCTAGATTTAATTTTTTGAGAAACCGCCATACTGTTTTCCAACAGTGCTGCACCAATTTACATTCCCACCAACAGTGCACAAGTTCCCGTTTCTCTACATGTTCAGACCATGTGTTCTTTCTACTCTTTTTGATACTAGCCATTCAGACTAGTGTGAGGTTCACTGTGGTTCTGATTTGAATTTTCCTGATGATTAGTGATTTTGAGCACCTTTTTATGTGTCTATTGGCCATGTGAATGTCTTCTTTAGAAAAATGTCTATTCAGATGATCTGCCATTTTTAAAATTGGACTGTTTATTTGTTGTTGTTGAGCTATGTAAGTTCTTTATATATTTTGGGTAATAACTCTTTACTGAATGTATTATTTGCAAATTTCTTCTCCCAGGCAGCAGACTGCCTTTTCATTTTGCTGATGGTTTCCTTTGCTGTGCAACATCTTTTTATTTTGATGTAGTCCCACAGTTTATTTCTGCTTTGGTTTCCCCAGCCTGAGGAGGCATACCCATAAATATGTTGCTTATGGGCACCTGGGTGGCTCAGTGGGTTAAGCCTCTTGCCTTCAGCTCAGGTCATGATTTCAGGGTCCTGGGATCAAGCCCCGCATTGGGCTCCCTGCTCAGTGGGGAGCCTGCTTTCCCCCTCTCTCTGCCTGCCTCTCCGCCTACTTGTGATCTGTCAAATTAAAGAAAATATTTTAAAAATATATATTGCTTATGCCATAGTCTAAGAAATTAGTGCCTATGCTTTCTTTTGGAGTCTTAGATTTTAGATATGACATTTGGGTCTTTAATCCATTTTTAATTTATTTTGGTGTAGGGTGTAAGAAAGTGGCCCAGTTTCATGCTTTTGCCTACAGCTATCCAATTTTCCCAGCACCATTTGTTGAAAAGACATTTTCTCCATATGTATCTCTTGCCTCCTCTGTCATAGAGTAACTGGCCATATAAGAGTATGGGCTCTGTATTCTGTTTCACTATCTATGTAACTATTTTAGTGCCAGTACCATACTATTTCGATTACTATAGCTTTGTGCAGCGCATCTTGAATCTGGGATTGTAAGCCTCTACCTTTGTTCCTCTTTCTCAAGATTACTTTGTCTATTTGGGATCTTTTTTAGTTCCATACAAATTTATGATAATTTGTTCCAGTTCTGTGAAAAATGCTATTGGCATGTTTATATGGACTGCATTGAATCTATATATTGTTTTGGGTAGTATGGACATTTTAATGAGATCAGTTCTTCCAATCCATGAATACCTTGTAACTTTCCATTTGTTTGTGTCATCTTCAGTTTTTTCCATCACTGTCCCACAGTTTTCAGAGTATAGGTCTTTTACTTACATTGTTAAATGTATTCCTTGGTATGTTATCCTTTTTGGTACAATTGTAAATAGAAAGGTTTTCTTAATTTCTCTTCCTGCTACATTGTTTTTAGTGTATAGAAATGTTATCAATTTCTGGCTATTACTTTTTTTTAAAAAGATTTTATTTATTTATTTGACGGAGATCACAAGTAGGCAGAAAGGCAGGCAGAGAGGGAGGGAGTGGGAAGCAGGCTCCCCGCTGAGCAGAGAGCCCAATGCGGGGCTTGATCCCAGGACCCTGAGATCAAGACCTGAGCCAAAGGCAAAGGCTTAACCCACTGAGCCACCCAGGCACCCCTCTGGCTATTACTTTTATAAATTTACTGAATTTTAATAGTTTTGTGGTGAAGTTTCTCAGGTTTTCTCTATATAATATCATGTCATATTCAAATAATGTGGTCTTACTTCCTCCTTTCAAATTTGGATGTCTTTTATTTCCTGTCTGACAGCCACAGCTAGGATTTCCATCCAGTACCATACTGAATAAAAATGGTAAGGGTAGACATCCTTGTCTTGTCCCTGATCTTAGAGAGAAAGTTTTCAGTTTTCACCACTGAATATAATGTTAGCTGTGCGTTTTTCATATATGGCTTTTTAATGTTATGTTCCCTCTAAACCCATTTTGTTTAGAGTTTTTATCATGAATGATGTTCTACTTTGTCAAATGCTTTTTTCAGAACCTAATGAGATGATGTTTTTCATCCTTCCTCTTATTAATCACATTAATTGATTTGTGAATATAGAATCATTGTTGTATCCCTGGAATAAATCTTACTTGATCATGGTAAATGATCCTTTTAATATATTGCTGAATCTGGTTTGCTAATATTTTATTAAGGATTTCTGCATTTATGTTCATCAGGGATATTGGCCAGTAATCTTCTTTTTGGTAGTGTCTTTATCTGATTTTGATATCAGGGTAATAATGATGGCCTTGTGGAATGAATTTGGAAGTTTTTCCTTCCTCCCATATTTTTTTTGGAATAGCCTAAGAAGACCAGATATTAACTCTTAAGTGTTTGATAGAATTCACATGTGAAGCTGTCTGGTCCTGGATTATTGCTTGTTGGGAGTTCTTTGATTACTGATTCAATTGCATTACTAGTAATCAGTCTGCTCAGATTTTCTATTTCTTTCTCATTCAGTTTTGGAAGACTATGTGTTTAGGAATTTATCCATTTCTTCTAGGTCCAATTTGTTGGCATATGATTTTTCACAGTATTGTTATAATCCTCTGTAGTTCTATGGTGTTAGTTGTTATTTCTCCTCTTTCATTTCTGATCTTACTTGAAACCTCTTTTTTTCCTAATGAGTTTGGCGAAAGGTTTATCAATTTCATTTACGTGTTTAAGAACACGTAATGAGATCAGTTCTTGGTTTCATTGATCTTTTCTATTTTTTTTTTTGGTCTCTATTTCCACTCTAATCTTTATTATTTCCTTCCTTTTAACTTTTGAGCTATGTTCTTTTTCTCATTCCTTTAGATGTTAGAGATTAGTTGTGACTTTTGTGGCCTTTTGACTTAGGCCTGTGGTGCTGTGAACTTCCCTCTTAAAACTGCTCTGGCTGCATCCCAAAGATTTTGGACTGTGGTGTTTCCATTTTCATTTATCTCCATGAATTTTTTCTTTTAATTTCCTTTGATTAACTTCATTGACCCACTGCTTGTTTAAGAGCATGTTGCTTAGCCTCCACTTGTTTTTTCCAGTATTTTTCTTATAATTGATTTCTAGTTTCACACTGTTGTGGTCAGGAAAGATTCTTGCTAGAATTTCAGTCTTATTGTTTTGCAGCCCAACATTATCTATCTGGGACAGTGTTCGATACTTAAAAAGAATGTGTGTTTTGAGATGAAATTCAATTTCTGTGAATATTTGCTTTATATATTTAGGTGCGCGTATAGGGGGTGCTCAGATATTCAAAACTGTTACATCCTATTCTTGGATTGATTCTGTTATCATTCGTAAGGCCCTTCTTTGTCTCTTGCTATACTGTTTCTAATCTATTTTTTGTCTGATAAAAGTATTGCTACCCTAGTTGCTTTTGTTTTGTATGCTTCCATTTGCATGGTATCTTTTTCCATCCTTTCATTTTTCACTCTCTGTTTATCTTTAGGTCTAATGTGAGTCTCTTATCAGCAGCATAGAGATGGGTTTTCATTTTTTTTAAATTCCTTCTGTCACCCTCTTTATTAGAGTATTGAGTCCATTTATATTTAAAGTCATTACTGAATAAAGCATATACTTATTGCCATTTTGTTAATTGTTTTCTGGTTGTTTTGTAGTTCTCTTTTCCTTTCTTCTCTTAATCTCTTCACTTGAAGTATGAGGGCTTTCTTTAGTGTTATGCTGGATTCCTTTCTCTGTTATTATTTTTTGTATCTATTACAGGTTTGTGATTTGTGGTTACCATGGAATTTATACATAACATTTTATGTATATAGCATTCTATATTATTAAGTTCATGGTTGCTTAAGTTTGGGTGCTTCGGATGGTTGAGCGACTGCCTTTGGCTCAGGTCATGATCCCAGGGTCCCAGGATCCAGTCTTGAATTGGGCTCCCAGCTCTGCTGGGAGTCTGTGTCTCCCTCTGACCTTCTCCCCTCTCATGCTCTCTCTCTCCCTCCCTCTCTCAAATAAATAAAATCTCTTAAAAAAAAAAATAGCAACCCTATTATTATTATTTTTTTTAAGTAGACTCCATACCAAGCATGGAACCTGAACTCATGACCACGAGATCAAAACTTAAGCTCAGATCAAGAGTCAGATGTTCAACTGACTGAGCCACCCAGGTGCCCCTAATTCGTTATTTTCTAGCATAAATTTCAAGGTTATTCTCTTTCTGTTTAAAAAAAACAAAAACAAAAACCACAGGGAGCCTGGGTGGCTCAGTGGGTTAAAGCCTCTGCCTTCGGCTCAGGTCATGATTCCAGGGTCCTGGGACCGAGCCCCACATCGAACTCTCTGCTCAGCAGGGAGCCTGCTTCCCTTCCTCTCTCTCTACCTGCCTCTCTGCCTACTTGTGATCTCTCTCAAATAAATAAATAAAATCTTAAAAAAAGAAACAAAACCACAAAGAAATATCAGAACTAAAACAACAAGACAAAAACAGCTTGTAATATATTTAAACCATAATTTTGTGACCAGCATTTTCACAAATTAAAAAAAAATTTTTTTACTTAGAACTGGAAGAAAATTGTAATAATAGCAAAACAGTAATAGATTTTTATTTTTTTATTTTTTTTTAAAGATTTTATTTATTTGTCAGAGAGAGAGAGAGAAAGATCACAAGTAGGCAGAGAAGCAGAGGGAGAAGCAGGCTCCCTGCTGAGCAAGGAGTGCAATATGGGACTCAATCCCAGGATGCTAGGGTCATGACCCGAGCCGAAGGCAGCTGCTTAACCAACTGAGCCACCCAGGTGTCCCAAAACAGTAATAGATTTTTAAAAGTGAACTATTCCCTTTCCCATCTGAGGAGCCACTGTTAATAGTGGTTTTAGACCTTCTTATATGTATATATTAAAAACATGTATTTTGGATGGCTGTTTTGTTTTAATTAAAAAGATCATATACGGTTCCAAAACCTGCCCCTTCTCCACTTGATACATGACATCCAATTCAGGCACTCATATGCAAATGACTCATGCCAACATTTCATTATTCTCCTGTTAGGTATTTATGTGAAGTTTTTCATTATCACAAATAATCATACAGTAAGCATCACTGTGCAGACAACTTTCCAGACTCTATTTCTACAGAACAGAGTTGTCCTACTGTATTTGCTGAGTTAAAGGGTACGGATAATATAGGCCACATTCTTCTTTAGAACTGTATCATTTTCATGTCTAACAGTGTATCAGAGTGTTCCTTTCCTCCATATCCTCAAAAAAAAAAAAAAAAAAAAGGATAAAATAATTAAAGTCTTTTGCCATCCTGATGTAACTAAGTTAGTACTTTCCCTTTTTTAATAAAAGAAATTGGTATTTCACTAAATGAGACTGAGCATTTTTTCATGTTTGTGTTATAAACTGAATTATGTTCCCCCCAAATTCATAAGTTGAACCACAAACCCCCTATTTGACTGTTATTTGAAGACAGGGTCTTTAAAGAAGTAACTAACGTTAAATGAGGTCGTAAGGGTAGGAGTCTAGTCTGAGATGCAGGTGTACACAGGGAAAAGGCCATCTGCAAGCCAAGGAGAGAGGCCATAGGAGCAAAACCTGTTGACATTCTAATCTTTAACTTCCAGTCTCCAGACTGTGAGAAACAAGTTTCTGTTGTTTAAGCCACTCAGTCTATGGCATTCTGTTATGGCAGCCCTAGCAAACTAATATGTCATGTAATGTTTCTTCCATGAACTGCCTATTGATACCATACTCACATATCTACTGGATGGTGCTGTCTTATTGACTCAAAAGGACTTTGGAATACTGGATGATCCCTTTTTAAATGCCCTGTAAAAATATGCTCTAAATGTAACACTGAAAATGAGACCAGAATCTTTGAGATTCGCATCCATATATTTGAAATTATGATCATATACCAACAACACATCCAAATTACTCTTCCATTATATAGAATTTATCTTCCCAATACTTAACCCAAACTGGCATTTGACAGCAAGATCACAAGATACTCTTCAACTCCCTGACACAGTCAAATGGGTCAGTAAAAGAGCGTATCAATTTGATCTAAAATGGAAAGACTCTTCACTGAAGAGATACTAAAAATGCATGAAAAGTTTTAAAATAGAGCAGAATAATTTGTTTCTCTCACCTCCTTAATTTTATTTTTTACCCCAGCAGTCTGTTCTTCTTTATCGCTAAATAGTATTCTACTGTATGGATTGTACAGTTTGAGTCTTTTATGTCTTTAATTCTGTTTTACTTACTGAAATTCCTCCATGAGACGTACAAAGGTTCGCCCGGTTCCTGATGAAGGTTGATATTATCCCATAATAGCTGAATGTACACAAGCTTGCTATCCTGGGACAGAGATGATAGGGGAAGCTAAAAGAGATCAATAGAGAGTATTAGTCACCGTAAGCATAATAATTACCAGTGGATCTAGCAAAGCTTGATTATATAAAACAAATGAGTTCTTTCAAAATTCTGGACCTAAAATTCTAAGCAAAAATTTTGATTTTCTTTGTATCTGATGATAAATATTCCTATTTTTCTCAAGTGCAGGTTTCTCATTCCTACTTCCACAGACTGGAAAGACAACTTGGTAGCTGGCACAGTGGCCACCTGAAAGATTAGTCACCATTACAACAAATTTTAAGGTTAGTTTCTACTTCCTTATTGTGAAGACTGCTAAACTTAAATGAGTTAAAAGAGAGTGTAATGCTTTAAGCAAAGATTGTGTTGTGCCCCTGGTGTATGTTGGGGTGTCTCTCAATAATCAGTATCATAGAATGAAGGAACTCCAGGAAGCTCAGTGTCTCTTGGATCAGGCACCCCAGCCCAAGGACAGTAGGGGCTACAAAGTCAGACAGGTAGACTGTGGTCTTGGCTCCTCATCATGTAGTAGGCATGTGACCTTGCAGAAACCATGTAACTAGTCAAACTTTCAATTATATCATCTGAAAAATATGGGTAAGAGAAGAACTTTAAAATAAAGCTGTTGTGAGAATTTCAGCTGGAGATTTGATAGTTCAGAATAAAAACTACCTTTCCTAGCCACCCTTTCAACTAGATGTAACCATATAACTAAATTCAGGCCAAACAGATACATAGATAAAATGTTACATGCAACTCCAGGAGCTATCCCCAAAGAAAGAAGACATACTTTTCTCCATCCATTTTTATCCTTACTGCTGGCCAGAATGTGGATGTGATGGTTGGAAACAAGAGCAGCCATCCTGGATCAGGTACAGAACTTAGAAACAGAGCTAATGCGCAGCTGAGCAAAATGATAGAGGGATCTCAGGTCCCTGATATTACACCATTTCAAGACCACCTACCCAAACTTTTATGTGAGAGAGAAATAACCTACATCTTGTTAAGGCACTGTTGTATATTCTCTCTTACTTGAAGTTATGCTTCATTCTAACCAACCACAAGGTAGTATAAGCATGTGTAAGTACCCTACCTGTACACCCCCATTACAGTGTTCAGATGTGAGGATGAGTCCTGGCAAGTTACTAGGAAGGTCCAAACGTCTGAAATACCAAACGAGGTTCCAGAAAATGATCGGATGTTGATTGATGAAAGAGGATGTGTGAATCACTTGATCACCTTCATTTTCTAGCAAAGATTCAAGTTCTTTACGAAGCACTAGAGGACTCAAGTACGGCACAGAAACAGGGGGAGGATTGGGTCTTTTTCCTAAAGGATCCTTTAAAAAATAAAAATACAGTAAGAAGTGAATATTACCTATTCTGTATGTTTTAGAGTACTTCTCAGTGAGATTATGCTTAATCTATCCTTTCAAAATCAGTGATTTCAGACCCAGTGCTACATGCAGTTTACTCTAATGGAAACCTAAAAGAAGAAAAAAAATACTTAACCATAAATACCCTGAAGTTAAAGGATTACAAAAGAAAATTGATAATCCATATAATAGGCCCATTTTAAACACTGAAAGTCTCTATTTTTCTAAGAAATACTACATTCTAGATGTTTTATGATTCCCCACCAAAAGATGACTTTATCTTCTTTCTAAAACTCTAAACAAATGGAGCAATCTTTGTGTTAATATTTGATGACTCCTTTTATAATTGTATCTACCTGTAAAAGCTTGCTTTTACATCTGATTGCAATAAAAACTAAAGAGCAGTCTTACAAATCAAATAACAAATGAAGAAAGAATCCAATTTTGTCTCTGTATCAGAATAAAATGCTTATGACCAATTCATTAATGAGTATCCATAATGCCCAGGCTGAGGTTTCCAAATACTATTTCCTCTAAAAAGACCCAGGGTTTCTTAGAGAAATGGCTGATTCTAGGTCTAGAGAAAGAGATATTATCACATGAGCATGAAATATCTTGTCATATAAGAAAGCAAGGAAGCGGGTGCCTGGGTGGCTCAGTTGGTTGGGGGACTGCCTTCCGCTCAGGTCATGATCCTAGAGTCCCCAATCGAGTCCCACATCAGGCTCCCTGCTTGGTGGGGAGTCTGCCTCTCTCTCTGACCCTCCCCCCTCTTGTGGCTCTCTCTCTCTCATTCTCTCTCAAATAAATGAATAAAATCTTTAAAAAAAAAAAAAGGCAAGGAAGCTTATAAAAAATTTACAAAAGGCTACTAGAATTGTGTCAAAGGGCTGAGGGCACCAATTCGTAGAGGTTTCTAACTGATCAAAGATGGGATATAAGGTAAGTATTAGTAAGGATAGCAATAGCAATGATGTAAACACAAATGTTTAAATCAATGAGTTCATAATGATACCCTATTTCTCCAAATTAACTGATCACCTGGGAGAATGCTAGGAATCCAACTAATTTTTTTGAAAACTGATAAGTAAAAGGAAAAAAAATCAGTCATCCTACCTTTACAAAGTAAACTCTGTGTTTGGAAAAGCAAACAGAAAACAAGGGGGAAGCTTCTATTTATAGATGTACCCCATATAATAAAGACAATTAGACTACCACCCTTTATAGCTGGAAATGAGTAATGTGATCTGGGCACTGGGGCATTAATAGCTATCAGCATCAGGAAGAAAGTTCAGGTCTTCTGTTGAGGGACATCCCACCACTGCTATTGTCTTACAAAAACCACAAAAGAAAAACCTGACTCTGATCAGGCTTCCAGATAATTAGCAGGGTTGTAAGCAACAAGTAAGTTCCAAGGTCAAAAAAAGGGTCTACAGATTTAAAAAGACTAAAAACCAGATCAGCTGTAATGCACAGATATTTGATCGTTCTTCAAACTACAAAGCACACACAAACTCGACATTTTTTTAAACCATTAGAAATTTGAACAGAGATTGAATAATTTGGTATTTGTAGTTGTATAATAGCATTGTATTTTTGTATTACCCTTAAGAACTACGTAGTATACTAAAATATTTATAAACGGTATATATAATGTTTGGAGTTTGCTTCAGAAGAGTCTAGGAAAGAAGTGAAGAAAGGTATACATGAAAGAACAATGACCCTAAGGTGAAAATTACTGAAGCCAGATGGCAGGTCAAAGGAACTCATTACACTCTTTTGTTTAGTTTTGTACATACTTGAAATGTTAAGAAGTTTTTAGTCTGCTTATGAAAAATTCTTATCACTTGTGGATTATGTGCTGCTCTAATAAATACTTACATGAATACACAGATAATTATCATCTTGTTACATACCACAACTTCCTGCAGACTGTTTGGGAGACTGACTGTTGAAATGCCATGAAACGGTCGCTGGGAAAAGTCAATATTTTGCAAGGGACCTCCAACACTGTGACTTCGAGTCAAAGATACATTTCGCTTTGAAAAACTATTAGGCGCAGGTGAAATTTTCATAGTTTGGACTTCTCCACTGGCTCTCTTTATTTCATCACTTTAAAAAAATGAAGAAATGCTGTGTTTGTGCTGTAACACAATCTAAACCTGTCCAGCTAGAGTATTTTCTACAACAAATTTTGAGTCTCCTGAATGTACCGGAGAAGAATCAGTACCACCTTATAAGATTTACATTTTCTTCAAGCATTTTGTTAAAGGAGTCAGAAGAACAGGATGGAGTAGATGACTCTGGCGAAGGGTGGGAAAAAGACAAAGGGGAGATAACAGATATTCTTTTTAAAAGACTAAGTGCCCATTCAGTTGTTTTATTCAAACATTATTTCCTCTTTACTAAACAAAATCATCTAGAATTATGCAACTAAGTATTATAGATTCTTCGGTAAGTATTTAACCTCTACTAGGACATGATCCACCTACAGATAGAGACCAGATCTTAATTTTTTTATTTTTAATGTTTAGCATAATGCTTTCAATAAATATTTGATTCAATCAGTATTTAAGAGGAAGTAGTATATTTCAAAGTAAAGAGAGTATGTCTCTGGAAACTGGCAATGACTACACTAAAAGGGAAAAATACTTTGTACTCTTGAGAAGTTCATTTTGTAAATGGACACTGTAAAACATTAATTTCAAAAATGGTTTATCATCACATTCATTCAATACTAATAATATATCATAGTAAAATGTTAAGACTGAATTTTTTAAATGCCAGAACTTATGCCTATATGCATCAAGTTATCTTTAAAGATGGAATTTTTACAAGGGTACCCAATTTATAGTGCAGACTTCTCTGTATCCTGTGGTACCTTGATTCAATTGCAGAGGTGGTTTCTTCAGTTACGGTCTGGTTTTCCTTTGGGAAATCCATAAAGTTGATCAAGTCAGGTTCTGCTGAACTAGATACAGGTTTGTGCTCTGAAGGTTCACTAGCCAATGGAATGCTGCCGCTTTGTAAACTGTCACCAGAGGTACTTGGTTTCAGGAAAAAGCTAAACATGAACAATGAAAAAAAAAAAAGTCTTTAAAAACCTAGAGCCGGGGCGCCTGGGTGGCTTAGTGGTTTGAGCCTCTGCCTTTGGCTCAGGTCATGATCTCAGGGTCCCGGAATCAAGCCCCGCATGGGCTCTCTGCTCAGCAGGGAGCCTGCTTCCCTGTGCCCCGCCTCCCCCGCCTGTCTCTCTGCCTACTTGTGATCTCTGTTTGTCAAATAAAAAAATAAATAAAATCTTTAAAAATAAAATAGGGGCACCTGGGTGGCTCAGTGGGTTAAGCCTCAGCCTTCGGCTCGGTCGTGGTCTCGGGGTCCTGGGATCAAGTCCCAAGTCAGGTTCTCTGCTCAGCAGGGAGTCTGCTTTCCCTGCTCTCTCTGCCTGCCTTTCTACCTACTTGGAATTTCTCGCTCTGTGTGTCAAATAAATAAAGTCTTTAAAATAAAATAAAATAAAATAAAATAAAAACCTAGAACCCCTGGGGCACCTGGTGGCTCAGTGGGTTAAGCGGCTACCCAGAGTCCTGGGATCAAGCCCCACATCAGGCTCCCTGCTCCGCAGAGCCTGCTTCTCTACCTACTTGTAACCTCTCTCTAGCTCTCTGTCAAATAAATAAATAAAATCTTTACCAAAAAACAAAACAAACAAAAAAAAACCCACCTAGAATCCTCTAAATTTCATATTATTACTTTATGATAAAGCAGTCACTGATGAATTTTACACAATCCACAGAACTACTGCCTCTTCCAAACATATACCACACGTGCACACACACACCCTGCTATCGTTCTCAATCCTCTTTTGTCGTAAACTTTTTTTTTTTAAGATTTTATTTATTTATTTGACAGAGAGCAGGCTCCCTGCGGAGCAAGGAGCCGGATGCAGGGCTCGATCCCAGGACCCTCAGATCATCACCTGTGCCAAAGGCAGAGGCTTAACCCACTAAGCCACCCAGGCGCCCCTTGTCGTAAACTTTTCAAATGAAAAAGCTCTCAAAGTAATTATTATTCAGTATAAGATTCTTTAAAGAAAGCTATGAAGGAAGGTGGAAAGCAAAACATTTCATTAATTTTCTGAGTTAAAAGAGAGAGAGGGAGACAAACCCTGAGAGATGCTGGACTCCAAGAAACAAACAGGGTTTCAGAGAGGAGGAGGGTGGGAGATGAGGCAGCCGGGTGATGGGCAGTAAGGAGGGCACATGTGATGAGCACTGGGCGTTATTCACAATTAATGAATCACTGAACACTACATCAAAAACTAATGTACTGCATGTTGGCTAACTGAACATAATTTTAAAAAAAAACAGAGCAGCAATGGCATTTTAGCATGTATTAACCTATAATTGTGTATGGTAGCCTCTCCCTCATAAATATCCATTTTGTCTCAAGTCATTTCCTCTTCCCCTTTATCCATTATTTTGTTTCATCTTATCTCTGTCCTCTTTCTGGGTGGGAATGAAGTGAGGGTTGGCCCTTGCAAGGGACATGACGAGAACTCTCTGAGGTAATGTTCTACATCTTAGTAAAGGTTAAATGTGCATCAGTGTATGCATTCAGTTTTCAAATGGTACCTTTTAAATGGAGAGACGGGTATCTGGGTTTCACCATAAGAAAAATCTTTAAACTTAAGCTGCAAGTTTGAAATTTTCTATAATGACATCCTGGGGAGGAAAATCAACAATGCTCCTTTATATCTACACAGAAAATATAGTACTTAACATAATAGCTTGCAAAACACAATTAACTCAACAGAGAAGTATATGACTATGGAGAATTATTTAAAACAAAAGAACATAAAAGACAATCTAAAAAATGGAGGTATGTTCACAGATAAGAGAATAATGCTGAAAATGTCCATTTTCTCCAGATTAGTCTATACATCTAATGCTGAAAACTCCAGCTGAATTTGGGGATGGGGGAGGGGGAGACTAAAGTTGCTCTAAGCAAAATAAATAAATAAATAAAATGTCCACGACAGGGAGCTTACCCTATCAACCAGATATAACACAACAGTGATAAAAAATAGACTTGACCAAAAAAACCGGGAACACAGAGGCAGGGTGAGGTGCACATGGGAACGTGATCTATGATAAAGGTGATGCCACCCATCTATGAAGAAAGGATAGGAAATAGGCTCCTTACATGCAGAAAAAGAAAGCTGTATTCCTACCACCATACACAAACACAAAGGTGTATTCCAGGTGGATTAAAGATCTAAATATCAGAGGTAACAAAAGAAACTTCAGGAGAAATTCTTCATGTCCTACAGATGGGAAACCACCTTTAAATAAGACCAAAAGCACAAATCATAGGGGGAAAATTAATGGATAATGACATCAAAATGAATGCTTTCAAGGAATTAATATCAAGAAGATTTAAGACAGGTATCAACAAGAAAAAGAAAGTTAGCAAAGAAATGGACAAGGTAAAAATATAAACAGGCAACTCACAGAAAATGCTGGAATAGTTAACAAGAATATGAAGAGATAAACTCACTGATATTCACAGAACTTAAAACAAAAACAAGATAGCACTTCATATTCATTTAGAATACAAAAAAATGAAAAATGATAATATCAAATGCTGGTACGGATATACAGAAATGAAAATTCTTAAGCATTAGTAGTGAGGGTACAGCCATATGGCAATCTATCTTCCATTACTTCTTGAAATCGTGAATGAAAATGACTCAATGACCTCACTGCTAAGACTATTATTCTGAGAGGAACTATTTCACAAGTTCAGAAGGAGACTTATTTTACAGTGCACTGCCTCACTGCAGTGAACAGGGAACTGGAAGCAACTGAAGCAACAGTAGGATAATAGGTAAGTAAAATTAGGTATTAACTTCCTACAGGAGGAAAGGAATAAACTAGATGTACATACGGCAACTCAGCTTTTAAAGTAAATAATAAAAATAGAGATTATCAGTATTCTAATTATAACTTAAATTGCATAACCATGCAAAACTACATATTTTATGAAGGTATATATTCAAAGGTATCACACACAGTGGAGTCAATGTCTTTGTTGGATAAAGGAACGAGAGTGGGACGGTGGGTAGAGTTAACAAGAGAGAATCCTTGCACAAAGCAATGATGATAGTGCATCACGAATTAGAATACGATTTCACTCAGCTCCACACCTGAAGCTAAAAGGAAAAACTAAGCTAAGAAGACACACCTGTACAATTATTTTTTTTTTTTTAGAGATTTTATTTATTTGACAGAGAGATCACAAGTAGGCAGAGAGCCCGATGTGGGGCTCAAACCCAGAACCCTGAGATCATGACCTAAGCGTAAAGCAGAGGCTTAACCCACTGAGCTACCCAGGCTCCCCTGATTAGATTTTTTAAAAGCAGCTAAAGGTAGACAGTAATATGAAGCTTGTCTTCTCCATAAAACAAACAGAATATTAAGATCATTATTCAAGCAGTTACCAAACTCTTGATTACTTAATGAGTAATTACAGATCACCTACTTTCTTTTCAATTGCCTGGAAAATGGTCATTCACTGTACAGAGCACTACCATAGAGGGTTAACAAGTTGGGAGAAGAGTCAAAAAACCCCGATCCCCCGTGCCTTTAGTTTTTTCTTCTAGAATATATAAAGTCACTGAGAAAGAAAGTTTAATGATAAATATTGAAGTTCTGAATGATCTATGATGTTTAGCTAAAAGAATTAACTACTACTGATAATTGTGTATTAAATAAACTGGAAAAGTAGTCTCCTATACTGCTAGTACTTTCTACTCCAGTAGTGAGAGTGAAGGAGAGAGAAGGACAGCTGGAGGGTGCCATGACTATTTCCCTCTCCCCCCAGAAGTCATGCCTTCTGAGAAGGAGCTTTCACAATACTAACCTTGCAGAGCCTCTCAAGTCTTTAAATTCTATGTTGAGAAGAGGCAAGAAGTTGCTTTTACAGAATGGACAGGTGGTATTCAAATTTGAGTCATCTGCCGTCCATCCAGCCATGATTTCTTCGTCATAAACTAAAGCGCCACAAGCTCTGCACTGGGAACAACTTGACATCAAAACCTAAGAGTAGGCAAGTGCAGACACTGAGAACCTGCACAGTGAAGTCATCTCCACAGACCATCCTTTGGAGACACAGCATTTTACTCATTTTGTTGATCCAATTTAGAATTAAGTTCAGTCACTATACTGGTAAAACTAGCAGTCTATGGCCTTACTTACATAAGCCAAGCAAATTCAACAAAACGATTTACTCTTTGGTCTACAAGGGTATCACAATTCTGTCCAGTGCCGTTCTGAAATAAGCATGTTTACAACCATTCTACCATGCGCAGAGTACACAACTTTTACCTCCATTGCACAATTCTGATAGATGCTAGACATGCTGGTGTTTTGAGAAGAACCATGATCTGATTTTTCACAGTCCTGCCCTTTTATGCTTCTTGGAAATGTAGGTTCACCTAAAGAGAAGTAAGTATAACACATTATATGAGACTGTCCTTATTCTTTGGAAATGCATACTATAGTATTCAGGAGGAGTATAATGAAGTCTACAATTTATTTTCAAGCGGTTCAGTATAAAAATTTCTGTAGGTATTTATCTAAAATTAACAACAGTTAACCCTGACTGGAGACTATGTGATCGTTCATTGTATGATCCTTTCAACTATTCAGGACATTTGAAATTTTTCGTAACAGAATGTTGGAAAACATAAAATAGAACTTGAATTTCTTAAATAACATAGCACTAAGAAATTTCAGTGACATAGCCTAGGGCTTCTCAAACACTGGTATACGTTTGATTTATCCAGAGAGCTGGTTAATATATTTCTAAGGCCCCAATCCCTCAAATTCAGTCTGGAAAGTTTTGGCCTGGGACTTGGACATTTGTCCATATTTTAAAATACATTCCCCATGTGATTTTGACACAGACTGAAGTCTGAGAACCAATGACAGAGTCCACAAACACAACTAAGGTGACTGAAACACTTAGCGATCCTGTAAAATAAATGATAGTACGGTGTGGCTACACTCACCATCTATCAGCTCATCTCAGCAGAGGGGGTCTATTGTGCATGTGGCAGGCAGAGGGAAAGGTACAAGCACATAAATGACAGGAAAGACCCTCCCTCCCATACCTGTTGAGTACTGTGGTTTTCCTGCATCTCCACTGCTGCTGCTACTGCCAAGGCTTGTGTTGCTCTGGGTAAGTTCACTGGGAACCAACCCTGCAATATTCATGTTAGGTGACATGTTCTCCCCCAAAATATGGTCTTCCAGGCCAGCTGGGAAGCTGTAATCTCTATTTGTTTCCTCCTTTAATTGAAAAGAATAAAACCCCACATATGTAAATAGTATCTTCCCCAATAAGAATATATTCACTCTGCCCTTTTCAGAATTAATCTTCTCTATAATCCTTAACTAATCATCCCCTTATTTTTCAAAACCATGAACTCCTCTCAGGAATTTTCTTTCCATACTCTAACTCAAGCAATGACCTAGAATACTTTTAAGATTTTGTTTCACCCCTGGTATATGTTGGGGCGTCTCTCAATAATCAGAACTCCTGGAAACTCAGTGTCTCCTGGATCAGGCACCCCAGTGCAAGGACAGTAGGGGCTACAAACTCAAGACAGGCAGACTGTGGTCTTGGCTCCCCACCACGTAGTAGTCATGTGACCTTGCAGAAACCATGTAACTAGTCTAACACAATTATATCATCTGAAAAATATGGATAAGAGAAGTCCTTTAAAGCAAAGGTGGTGTGAGAATTATAGCTGGCAATATGATTTTCAGAACAACCACCATCAATATTAGAGGCATAAAATAAGAATAAATGTTCCAAACACTATAGTTCTTAACTGCTAGTGACTGCTGATGCTTTAGTTTAGAGAGAAAACATTTCAATCAACAAGCAGGTTCCTTTCTGATTTCTGCTTTAAAGAAGTCTTGTGTCTCGTTATAAAACCACGTCAAGTGATAGAACAATTAAACTGATATGCAAAACAGGAAATAAAAGCACTTATATTACCAACACCCACACAGTACAATTAAAATCTCTATGTATATCCTTTAGTCATTATAAAATATATATATATATATTTCTCCAAAATAGGAGAGTTTTTTAGCCTATTCTTATGTGATGTATTTTAACGTCATTAAATCTTCTAAATTATTTAATCCCAGCAATCTAATCCAGTTTACGGATGGACTGCAATGCATTTGGTAAATCTCTGTTGCTTAAGCATTCAGAATGCTTTCAATTTTATGTTACACTGATGAATTCCTTTGAGTTGTTTTTATACATATCCCTAATTATTTCCTTAGATTAAAATCTGGATAAAAGTTATGAACTTTCTTTAAAGACTTTGTATTCATTCCTTCATTTGGAAATATTTATTAGGATAACCCATTTGCTTTGTCAGGCACGAGTACCAGGGCGACAGCAATGAAAACAAAAGAAAGATTAAGATATGTGACCACCTGAAATTTATACTCCTATATTCCAAGTCCAAAGTACTCTGCAGAAAGGTGGGGTTTTTTAAAAAATTTTTTTTCCATTTTATTTTTTCAGCGTAACAGTATTCATTGTTTTTGCACAACACCCAGTGCTCCATGCAAAACGTGCCCTCCCTATTACCCACCACCTGTTCCCCCAACCTCCCACCCCTGACCCTTCAAAACCATCAGGTTGTTTTTCAGAGTCTATAGTCTCTTATGCTTAACCTCCCCTTCCAAATTTTTTTTTTTTTAATAAACATATAATGTATTTTTATCCCCAGGGGTACAGGTCTGTGAATCGCCAGGTTTACACACTTCACAGCACTCACGATAGCACATACCCTCCCCAATGTCCATAGCCCCCTCCCCCTCTCCCAATCCCACCTCCCCCCAGCAACCCCCCGTTTGTTTTGTGAGATTAAGAGTCATTTATGGTTTGTCTCCTTCCCAATCTCATCTTGTTTCATTTATTCTTCTCCTATCCCCCTACCCCCCCATGTTGCTTCTCCATGTCCTCATATCAGGGAGATCATATGATAGTTGTCTTTCTCCGATTGACTTATTTCACTAAGCATGATACGCTCTAGTTCCATCCACGTCGTCGCAAATGGCAAGATTTCATTTCTTTTGATGGCTGAATAGTATTCCATTGTGTATATATACCACTTCTTCTTTATCCATTCATCTGTTGATGGACATCTAGATTCTTTCCATAGTCTGGCTATTGTAGACATTGCTGCTATAAACATTTGGGTACACGTGCCCCTTCGGATCACTATGTTTGTATCTTTAGGGTAAATACCCAGTAGTGCAATTGCTGGGTCATAGGGTAGTTCTATTTTCAACATTTTGAGGAACCTCCATGCTGTTTTCCAGAGTGGCTGCACCAGCTTGCATTCCCACCAACAGTGGAGGAGGGTTCCCCTTTCTCCACATCCTCACCAGCATCTGTCATTTCCTGACTTGATAATTTTAGCCATTCTGACTGGTGTGAGGTGATATCTCATTGTGGTTTTGATTTGTATTTCCCTGATGCTGAGTGACGTGGAGCACTTTTTCATGTGTCTGTTGGCCATCTGGATGTCTTCTTTGCAGAAATGTCTGTTCATGTCCTCTGCCCATTTCTTGATTGGATTGTTTGTTCTTTGGGTGTTGAGTTTGCTAAGTTCCTTATAGATTTTGGATACTAGCACTTTATCTGGTATGTCGTTTGCAAATATCTTCTCCCATTCTGTCAGTTGTCTTTTGGTTTTGTTAACTGTTTCCTTTGCTGTGCAAAAGCTTTTGATCTTGATGAAATCCCAATAGTTCATTTTTGCCCTTGCTTCCCTTGCCTTTGCGGTTGTTCCTAGGAAGATGTTGCTACGGCTGAGGTCGAAGAGGTTGCTGCCTGCATTCTCAAGGATTTTGATGGATTCCTTTCTCACATTGAGGTCCTTCATCCATTTGGAGTCTATTTTCGTGTGTGGTGTAAGGAAGTGGTCCAATTTCATTTTTCTGCATGTGGCTGTCCAATTTTCCCAGCACCATTTATTGAAGAGGCTGTCTTTTTTCCATTGGACATTCTTTCCTGCTTTGTCGAAGATTAGTTGACCATAGAGTTGAGGGTCGATTTCTGGGCTCTCTATTCTGTTCCACTGAACTATGTGTCTGTTTTTGTGCCAGTACCATGCTGTCTTGATGATGACAGCTTTGTAATAGAGCTTGAAGTCCGGAATTGTGATGCCACCACCAACTTTGGCTTTCTTTTTCAATATTCCTTTGGCTATTCGAGGTCTTTTCTGGTTCCATACAAATTTGAGGATTATTTGTTCCATTTCTTTGAAAAAAATGGATGGTATTTTGATAGGGATTGCATTAAATGTGTAGATTGCTTTAGGTAGCATGGACATTTTCACAATATTTATTCTTCCAATCCAGGAGCATGGAACATTTTTCCATTTCTGTGTGTCTTCCTCAATTTCTTTCATGAGTACTTTATAATTTTCTGTGTATAGATTCTTAGCCTCTTTGGTTAGGTTTATTCCTAGGTATCTTATAGTTTTGGGTACAATTGTAAATGGGATTGACTCCTTAATTTCTCTTTCTTCTGTCTTGTTGTTGGTGTACAGAAATGCAACTGATTTCTGTGCATTGATTTTATATCCTGACACTTTACTGAATTCCTGTACAAGTTCTAGCAGTTTTGGAGTAGAGTCTTTTGGGTTTTCCACATATAGTATCATATCATCTGCGAAGAGTGATAGTTTGACTTCTCTTTACCAATCTGGATGCCCTTAATTTCTTTTTGTTGTCTGATTGCTGAGGCTAGGACTTCTAGTACTATGCTGAATAGCAGTGGTGATAATGGACATCCCTGCCGTGTTCCTGACCTTAGCGGAAAAGCTTTCAGTTTTTCTCCATTGAGAATGATATTTGCGGTGGGTTTTTCATAGATGGGTTTGATGATATTGAGGTATGTGCCCTCTATCCCTACACTTTGAAGAGTTTTGATCAGGAAGGGATGCTGTACTTTGTCAAATGCTTTTTCAGCATCTATTGAGAGTATCATATGGTTCTTGTTCTTTTATTAATGTGTTGTATCACATTGATTGATTTGCGGATGTTGAACCAACCCTGCAGCCCTGGAATAAATCCCACTTGATCGTGGTGAATAATCCTTTTAATGTACTGTTGAATCCTATTGGCTAGTATTTTGGTGAGAATTTTTGTGTCTGTGTTCATCAAGGATATTGGTCTGTAGTTCTCTTTTTTGGTGGGATCCTAGTCTGGTTTTGGGATCAAGGTGATGCTTGCCTCATAAAATGAGTTTGGAAGTTTTCCTTCCATTTCTATTTTTTGGAACAGTTTCAGGAGAATAGGAATTAGTTCTTCTTTAAATGTTTGGTAGAATTCCCCTGGGAAGCCGTCTGGCCCTGGGCTTTTGTTTGTTTGGAGATTTTTTGATGACTGTTTCAATCTCCTTACTGGTATGGGCCTGTTCAGGTTTTCTATTTCTTCCTGGTTCAGTTGTGGTAGTTTATATGTCTCTAGGAATGCATCCATTCCTTCCAGATTGTCAAATTTGTTGGCGTAGTGTTGCTCATCATATGTTCTTATAATTTTATTTCTTTGGTGTTAGTTGTGATCTCTCCTCTTTCATTCATGATTTTATTTATTTGGGTCCTTTCTCTTTTCTTTTTGATGAGTCTGGCCAGGGGTTTATCAATCTTACTGATTCTTTCAAAGAACCAGCTCCTAGTTTCATTGATTTTTTCTATTGTTTTTTTGGTTTCTATTTCATTGATTTCTGCTCTGATCTTTATTTCTCTTCTCCTACTGGGTTTAGGGTTTCTTTCTTGTTCTTTCTCCAGCTCCTTTACGTGTAGGGTTAGGTTGTGTACTTGAGACCTTTCTTGTTTCTTGAGAAAGGCTTGTACCGCTATATATTATCCTCTCAGGACTGCCTTTTCTGTGTCCCACAGATTTTGAACTGTTGTGTTTTCATTATCATTTGTTTCCATGAATTTTTTCAATTCTTCTTTAATTTCCTGGTTGACCCATTCATCCTTTAGAAGGATGCTGTTTAGTCTCCATGTATTTGGGTTCTTTCCAGCTTTCCTCTTGTGATTGAGTTCTAGCTTCAGAGCATTGTGGTCTGAAAATATGCAGGGCATGATCCTAATCTTTTGATACCGGTTGAGACCTGATTTGTGACCCAGGATGTGATCTATTCTGGAGAAGGTTCCATGTGCACTAGAGAAGAATGTGTATTCTGTTGCTTTGGGATGAAATGTTCTGAATAGATCTGTGATGTCCATCTGGTGCAGTGTGTCATTTAAGGCCTTTATTTCCTTGTTGATCTTTTGCTTGGATGATCTGTCCATTTCAGTGAGGGGAGTGTTAAAGTCCCCTACTATTATTGTATTATTATTGATGTGTTTCTTTGATTTTGTTATTAATTGGTTGATACAGTTGGCTGCTCCCACGTTAGGGGCATAGATATTTAAAATTGTTAGATCTTCTTGTTGGACAGACCCTTTGAGTAGGATATAGTATCCTTCCTTATCTCTTATTATAGTCTTTGGATTAAAATCTAATTGATCTGATATAAGGATTGCCACCCCAGCTTTCTTCTGATGCCCATTAGCATGGTAAATTGTTTTCCACTCCCTCACTTTAAATCTGGAGGTGTCTTCGCGTCTAAAATGAGTTTCTTGTAGGCAACATACTGATGGGTTTTGTTTTTTTATCCATTCTGATACCCTGTGTCTTTTGATTGGGGCATTTAGCCCATTAACATTCAGGGTAACTATTGAGAGATATGAATTTAGTGCCATTATTAGTCTGTAAGGTGACTGTTACTGTATATTGTCTCTGTACCTTTCTGATCTACTACTTTTAGGCTCTCTCTTTGCTTAGAGGACCCCTTTCCATATTTCCTGTAGAGCTGGTTTGGTGTTTGCAAATTCTTTCAGGTTTTGTTTGTCCTGGAAGCTTTTGATCTCTCCTTCTATTTTCAATGATAGCCTAGCTGGATAGAGTATTCTTGGCTGCATGTTTTTCTCGTTTAGTGCTCTGAATATATCATGCCAGCTCTTCCTGGCCTGCCAGGTCTCTGTGGATAAGACTGCTGCCAATCTAATATTTTTACCATTGTATGTTACAGACTTCTTTTCTCGGGCTGCTTTCAGGATTTTCTCTTTGTCACTAAGACTTGTAAATTTTACTATTAGGTGACGGGGTGTGGACCTATTCTTGTTGACTTTGAGGGGGGTTCTCTGCATTTCCTGGATTTTGATGCTTGTTCCCTTTGCCTTATTAGGGAAATTCTCTCCAATGATTCTCTCCAATAGACCTTCTGCTCCCCTCTCTGTTTCTTCTTCTTCTGGAATCCCAATTATTCTAATGTTGTTTCGTCTTATGGTGTCACTTATCTCTCGAATTCTCCCCTCATGGTCCAGTAGCTGTTTGTCCCTCTTTTGCTCTGCTTCCTTATTCTCTGTCATTTGGTCTTCTATATCACTAATTCTTTCTTCTGCCTCATTTATCCTAGCAGTGAGAGCCTCCATTTTTGATTGCACCTCATTAATAGCTTTTTTGATTTCAACTTGGTTAGATTTTAGTTCTTTAATTTCTCCAGAAAGGGCTTTAATATCTCCAGAGAGGGTTTCTCTAATATCTTCCATGCCTTTTTCGAGCCCGGCTAGAATGTTCAGAATCGTCATTCTGAACTCTTGATCTGACATATTACCCATGTCTGTGTTGATTAGGTCCCTAGCCTTCGGTACTGTCTCTTGTTCTTTTGTTTGTGGTGATTTTTTCCGCCTTGTCATTTTGTCCAGATAAGAGGATATGAAGGAGCAAATAAACTACTAAAAGGGTGGCAAAGACCCCGGAAAAATGCGCTGTAACCAAATGAGAAGAGACCCCAAATTGTGGGGGGGAGAAAGGGGATAAAAAGCGGTTTAGAAAAAAAAAGAAAAAAATTAAAAAAATAAAACAAATAAAGAAAAAATAAAAAAAGAAAAAAAATATATATATATTTAGATAAACTAGTCAAAAAACGTTAAAAAAGAAAAGGGTAAAAGTTTTAAAAAATTTAGCAGAAGAAGAAAAAAGAAAAAAGAAAAAAAATTGAAAAAAGAAAAAAATTGAAGTAGCCACAAGACTAAAGAATCATGGGGAGAAAGCCATGAGTTACGTGCTTTGATTTCTCCTCCTCTGGAATTGCGCTGCTGTCTTAGGAATTGAACCTACTTTCCTTGATAGATGAACTTCGTCCTGGCTGGATATTTTGTTAATCTTCTGCGGGAGGGGCCTGTTGTAGTGACTCTCAAGTGTCTTTGCCCGAGGCGGGATTGCACCGCCCTTACCGGCGGCTGGACTAAGTAATCGGCTCGGGTTCGCTTTTGGGAGCTTCTGTTCCCTGAACGCTTTCCGTAGATTTCCAGAGGACGGGAATGAAAATGGCGGCCTCCTAGTCTCCGGCCCGGAGGAGCCGAGAGCCTGGGGCCCCACTCCTCAGTGCGCTCCCAGAGGACAGCACCCAATCACTCCCGTATCCCCAGCCTCTAGCCGCGCTCCGAGCTCACCCAGCCCGCGACCAGTTCAAGGTAACCCAGAGCTGAGAGTTCAGTCCTCGGCTCTGTCTCTGCAGCCGGCTTCTCCGTTCTAATACCTGCGAGCTCTCCGACACTCCGACACCCCCGATCCTTCTGTGACCCTGCGGGACCTGGGGCCACGCTGACCCCGCGTGGGCTTCACCCTGGTTTAGCCTCTGGAGCAATGTCCCTCAGTGGAACAGACTTTTAAAAGTCCTGATTTTGTGCTCCATTCCTCCGCCGCTTGCCGGGAGCCGGCCCCTCCCCCCGCGGTCTATCTTCCCGTCGTTTTAGATTCACTTCTCCGCCAGTCCTACTTTTCAGAAAGTGGTTGATTTTCTGTTTCTAGAGTTGCTGTTCTTCTTCTCTTCGCTCTCCCGCTGGATTTGTAGGTGTTTGCAATGTTTAGATAAGCTATCAAGCTGATCTCCTGCTACCTGATTTAGTCTCAGGCTGCTACTTCTCTGCCATCTTGACTCCTCCCCCCTTTTTACAATTTTTATTAACACTGTTAGATAAAATTTCAAAAATAGAGTGGCTCACTCAGTCGACTTCAAGGTAATGCTAGGTTAAGATACTTTTGAAGCTAGCTTATTTCGTCTTTCCTTCACTGACCTTGTAAGTTCTTTTAAATGCAACAAAATGCAACTCTGTCTTACAGAACTCAATATTACTCTTTGGTTTTTTAGAGATGGGGAGAGAGAGAGAATTTAGTAACAGTGAACATTTATAGGTGTCTGTCCTTCCCACTACTGTACCTAAGTACTCTATAATTCTTTGAACACGAAGGTGAAATTTTAATTTTTTTCTATAAAACAAGTAAGCAAAATTTCTCACCTTCTATTTTACTGAAAGGTCTAATGGTTAATTCTCTTTTCAATAATTTTTAAAAGAATTAGCAACTGTTGTTATGCAGTATGAAATCTATGGACTAAGTTGTAGAGTGATTCCATATATATTAAAGAGATAACATAGATAAAAGTTATTTTAAAAGTGAAGTGCTATGAGATGCCTCGGTTCCTCAGTGGGTTAAGCTTCTGCCTTTGGTTCAGGTCATGATCCCAGGGTCCTGGGATCGAGTCCCACATCAGGCTCTCTGCTCGGGAGGGAGCCTGCTTCCCCCTCTCTGCCTGCCTCTCTGCCTACTTGTAATCTCTGTCAAATAAATAAATCTTAAAAAAAAAAAAAAAAAAAGTTGGGCTCCTGGGTGGCTCAGTGGGTTAAGCCTCTGCCTTCAGCTCAGGTCATGATCTCAGGGTTCTGGGATCAAGTCCTGCATGGGGCTCTCTGCTCAGCTGGGAGCCTGCTTCCTCGTCTCTCTCTCTCTGCCTGCTTCTCTGTCTACTTGTGATCTCTCTCTCTGTCAGATAAATAAATAAATTCTTTAAAAAAAAAAGTGAAGTGCTATGCAAATATAATATGGCATTGTTATTAAATTATTAATCATTAATACTTTCAAAGAAATAAACTTAATGTGTTATTCAGACTCATCTATGGAATTATAAAGTAGTCCTGATATTGTTTCTTTAATATTAATTTCCTTACACTGATGTTCAAGTCATTTCAAGAACAAAATAGGATACGCATAAAGTTTTACCAGAAATCTCTAAATATAAAGTTATGTATTAAAAAATACTAGAAACGCTCCCATACGAGACAGCCCACACACATGAAGCGTTCTTACCTCATCATCCGAATAGCTGTAGGCAGACGCTACGGCTACCCACATCTTACTGGCTACTGTTGCTGCTTGTTTCATACCAGATTTTAGGACATCTATCTTGGGTCCTGAGAGTATATTATCTAGTTTCAGCCCTGACAAAGAATTTACCACAGAACCCAGTGAGCCATGTGGTGAAGAGCGCACCAGGGCCGATAAAGCTGAACGTTCTTTCTGACCGCGAGAAGGCGTCTGTTGCCTGAAATGCCCGGTGAGAGTTTTAGACCTGGATTCTGCGGGGGAGCTCTTTTCGCTTCCGGGCTCTTCCTGTGCTGCTGGACCCTGCTCTAGAGGCAGGCTTGATCTCCTCTCTAAAGGGCGAGTAAACGCACTGGCCGGGCCAGACTCTCTGCTTCCCTCTCCGTGTAATTCCATACTGGAAGACTTGCTGCCCAGGGGGCTCTTCAGGTTCATATAGCTTTCGATTTCATCAGCCAGATTACGTGCAATAACTGGGGAAGACACCTTATCTTCGGAATCTGGAGCTTTTTCTCCTGTACCTTCCGTGGCCAAAAGAGACAAAGGATCTAGTCCAGTTTCAACATCCTCCCTCTCAACAGCTTTAACAACCCCATATAAACTACTTCTCTTATTCATGACATCTCTGGATCCTACTTTTGAGTCTCTGGGCTGATTACTGTCACCGTCACGGTGTAGACTGTCACCTGCATCCTTTTCCACAGGAGTCTGAGCTACACTGTCATCAACCACAAGTTCCAGGAGCTCTTGGCTTTCCTCAAGCATCTCTAAAACCGAGGAAGATCTGTGCTCTGAATCCCAAGTGCTCTCAGACATACGAGTCCTGGTATCACCCAGATGACAACCAACACTGTCAAAGCTATGGGTGCTTGCCACTCGGAGTGCAGAGGCCTTAGGACAGGTCAATGCTGCTGTGAGAATCTTGGCATCTGCTCCCATCATAATAGCCGCTTCACTCGAATTCAAATCCAAGCTGCTCTTCTTAAGCAACATTCCTGCTCGACTTTCAGAACTGAAACTACAACTCCTCTCTGGAAAATGCTTTTGTCTTTTATCTCCTCTATCACCATTCTTCTTGGGGTTAGTAACTTCACCAAAGACTGCCTCTTCACCCGGATCCTGAGTAGCAAATGGCACACTGGATGTACTACCTGAAAGAGAAAAGTACAATATTAGAAAGGAACTCTATTTTCTGATGTAACTTTTAGAAAAGGTTTCTTTTCTGATTTTGGAAAAGTAACACATCCTCAGAGTGAAAGATTCAGAGTTCAAAAGGTACAAAGAAAATATATAGAGAAAAGAACAACCAAAAAGCCTCCGCTCAGTCCTGCCTCCCAGAGATAACACTGTTAATGTATGACCTGCCTCTCACCCTCTACACACACATTTTAAAAATAAGGCAACATACACTGCAGATACCTGTTCTGTTCACCAGAATCTATCGCATTTACCAAATACAGATCTATAAATACATCTTACAGCTGCAAAGTTCTACATTCCATTTAAGAAATATATTTCGTGTTAAATAACTAACCTAAAAAGACAAAATCTCTTCCCTTCTGGCTTTCATACATCTAATTCAATAAATATTTGCTAGGAATCTACTCCACACAAAGTAAATTCATAAACATGGAGGAATTATGTATTTGCTAAAATCAAAGCCTTACTGCTCCAAAGTAAAATAATTCCCCAAAGTAGAAGAATCTAGAGTGGAGTCCTTAGACTTGGCAAATTCCAAGAAAGCTGATAAAATCTGCATAGCTCCAAATTTTTCAGATATATTCATTCCCTCAACAAATACTCAAATGTCTACTAGCATTTACCATATAATGTGCTAGAAATATAAAGGCAAATGAAACAGACATGATCCCAGACCTCTCTCTGAGTTCAGTCTTGTTTGATCAAGTGGAACAAAATTATGCCAGTGGCTGAGGGGGAAGCAAGTAGTTTTTGTTTGTTTATCTGTTTGTTGTTACTGTTTTTAGGGTTTTTGCTTCTTTGTTTAGTTTTTATTTAAATTCCAGTTAGTTAACATACAGCATAATACTAGTTTCAGGTGTAGAATTTAATGATGCAATTTTTCCCCATTCCAAGACCAAAAGCTATTTCCTATTTGAATCATTACCAGAATTCAAGTCTACCCATTCCTATTTAGGATTCTCATTTATTTTTTATTTTTTTTTTAATTTTTTTTAAGGTTTTATTTATTTGACAGAGAGACAGATCACAAGTAGGCAGAGAGGCAGGCAGAGAGAGAGGGAAGCAGACTCCCCGCTGAGCAGAGAGCCCAATGTGGGACTCGATCCCAGAATGCTGGGATCATGACCTGAGCTGAAAGCAGAGGCTTTAACCCACTGAGCCACCCAGGCACCCCTCAATTGTTTTTTAAAAGGCATAGTGACCTAGGAGACTTGAGGGAAAAGTTCTTTAATGAAGTCTTCTTTTTAAAACTTCCAGGTTAATTTCTAGGTTCTTTTTAAGCTTCCAAATTGGTCCCAAATAATAATCATAATCATACCAATTAAACAGAATAAGCACTAAAAGATATTTCACAGCTTTTAGGAGAATTAAATTAGCCTGTTTTACACCTCCAAAATCTGTGCCTGCTTTGCGAACCTTTACCAGTATGTGAGAAACAGATCTTAGCAAATTTACTGGTTCTCACAGTATTTCCAGGAATTTAGTGGCACATTTTTTTCAATTTTAAAATAAATTTGACCCCTGATATACTGGCAAAAGCCCCACTACTCCCGCTTCCTTTCTTATTAGAATGAATCTTCCCAAATCAAGACATGACACGGACACAGGATGAGTAAAGAGGGAGGTAAGCACACCAGACCCCAGATCTTGTCCATGTCAATATTCTGAGAAGATTATAATCCTCTGATGAAGAAAACTTTGTCTTCCTCCTTTTTCTTTTTTAAACCTGCTAGCAACAGGTTTGGAAAATAGGATATACAACATACATATTATTTTTTCAAAAACCTTTTTAGCTCTACCTCTTGAATACTACCTGCCCCCAAAACAAACAAACAAAATGAATTTGGTATCAGTGAATCTAAAAGAAGGAGAGACTTTGGAATAAGGAGTATTCCTATATGAATTTAGGAAGCTGAGCAAATTAATTTCTGTAAGTCATATAATAGATACACTTAAGATAGCTGACTTTAGAGAAGTGAATTATAGTTACTACTAAAAAAGGGCAAGAAACACAAGGCCGATCTCTTTGGCCTTTGAAATCACAGACTTAGATGCATGCTTGGAGGGTACTCAGGAGGCCTAACACAACTGAAAGGAGTGAACTGAAATTAAAGGGAGTCACAGGCAAGAGAGTTATTCATTAGAAATACCTAATCACAAATAAGTGGCTCAGGGGGCCTGTAACAACTGGTCAAATTAGAGACACGCTGGTATTTTTCCACAATACAGCACAGTGATATCAATCTTTTCCTTCCACTGCCCTTCCACTGCCACACAAAAGCCCCCCTGGAATTCAGTAACATCAGTGACCCTCTGTTCTTCATGAGCATAGGAGCCCTCTCATCACCTACCCTGAGAAAGACGGACCAAACTAAGAAGAGGCACCACAACAAGCAAAGGTACTCCCAATAAAAACTAAGCACAATAAATACCCCTCCTTTGATACACTATTTTAAATAACAACTTCTTAACCCATGGAAAGGATTCAAACTTCTGGCTCTTTAGTATGATCATCACAATTAAGTCATCAATTCATGTCATTAAAAACTATTTTAAACATTTGGCCAGCAATCTGTGAAGACTCACCAGTGCTGCTCCTCCTGCCACTGAGGTCAAATATCCCGGATGGAACTTTCACAATACTGCCACCCCATGTGGGAGGCTCGGTGGGACTCTGTGGCTCCACACCAGCTTGGGAATGTTTTGCCCCAACAGCAGAGACATCACACACTTCTGAGGAAAAAAGTATTTGGATGTTATTCCTACTTTTACTAAAACTGAACAGAAACCATATATTGATTTTAATATTTTTAAAAAATATTTTCCCCAAGTGGGAGTGAAGAGATGACTATTTTATCACTAATTTATTGTGTCTCATTTACTTTATGCCATAAATGTTGCCAGTACTGATGCAAATAAGTGCTTTATTTTAGCATCAATGACCCTAACTTGAGCATTCCTGTAAGTAAATTAAAGGTTTTGGCCTCCATTTATAATCCTTTCACTTACAAAGTAGGAGAGAGGCTTGTTTCTGCTAACTATGGAGCATCAATTAAGTAAGATCATTAAAGAAAGTGTCCTTTTGTGTAAAAGGATAGATAGGAAGAACATCTTATTACCAAAAAGCAAGAAAATTCCTCCACGTTTCCATAAAATGATTAATATAAATCACACATACCTCAGTGAGTCCCATAAAAAAAAAAAAAGACAGAAAAACCTTGGACACTGTATCTAACCTACCAAAGAAAAATACCTACTTAGATATTTGAAGGACTTCCATCAAAGAGCATTTTGAAATAAAACAAGCACTGGAACACAAGTCTGATGACTCAAAGTTTAGCCCTGGTTCTATCACAAGATAGCTCTTTGCCTTTGACAAATACCTCAATGGACTGCACTGTCCTACAAACTGAGGGCTGGCCTACAGTCTCTAAAGATCTCTTAAATTCTAAAATTCAGAAACTACTCATTCTTTCTCCATACATCATATTACATAGGATTTTATATGCCCAGACCCTGTATTTCTTTCTTGAAATTATCATCACATCAGACTTATCAGTATCAGTATCACATCAGACTTAATCAGTACAGACTTAATCAGTACAGGGGCGCCTCCCTGGCTCATCCAGAAGAGCATGCGACTCCTGATCTCAGGGCTGTGAGTTCAAGCCCCACGCTGGGTGTAGAGATTCTTTAAAAATAAAAAAATAAATAAACTTAAAAAGAATTAGTAACAGTATTTTTCTAAGAAGAGCAAGTAAATACCAATACTTCACCTTCTGTGTGCACTTCCGTTTTAGATATCACGTCTCTTGCTGCTTGTTCTTCGGGCATGTGAATTTCTGCATCATCCTTCCTAAGTTCATCCTTAGACCCATAGCCTTGGTCAGACTGACCACCTGTTGAGAAAGAATGAAGCTTATAGGTGGAAGCTTTCATCTATGCACAGACCAGCTATAAAATGTCAGAAGAAACCTTCACTGATTTATACGATTTAAACTCATGGAGAAGGAAGATAAGAAAGCCCACGAAGCACGCAGGACATGGTAAACAGAAGGTCAGCAGCCAAGAGCAGGAAGAAGAGGAGCACCAAAGGCTGAAAATGGAAGCACTGAACCTCAGCTTCCTCATCCGCAGATTAACAGATCTGGACAAGATGTTCTGGGAAGTCTCTTTTGGAGTACATATAGAATGCTACCTTTTGTGAAAGAAAGAAGAGGAAATAAAACAAGCATGTATCTGTTTACTTTTGCAAAAAGAAATGCAGAAATAACATACCAGAAAACAACACAACTGGTTAACTACAAGGGGTGAGGGGAAATAGGATGGAAGGGATAAAGAGAGGACACTCCTCTAAATATGGCTTATTGTGTTGTATTTTTATTTTTAGAAATGCATCCATTTTTATACATTCAAAAAAATTAAATCAACAAAACTGGGAGGAAGGTGGTGACTAAAACTGAATGTGAACAGGAACAAATGGGACCAACTGTATTTCAAAAGAATAACCTGGAAGGATCTGGAAGGATGGGGCATGGGGTGGGGTGGGGAGAGGACTCATCCAAGAAACTTTTCAACACGTTATTTTAAGAATATACCCTAAACCTGGGGAAGGGAGATGGTAACAGACAAATCCTAAACTACTTATAAAGCCTGTTTCTCCCAGAATAACAGATGTAGCAATTCTGAAATTATTTTATATATACTGCAGGACTGAGCAAATGAGTAAACGTAATGATGGTTACTGGAAGCAAGATACTTACTGTGGAAGAAGAGAGATTTTTAAAAAATGAAATGAAGGAAGACAAAGAATAACCTGTAAGATTGATATGAGGTTGATATGAGGTTGATATGAAAATGGAAATATTTCTAGGGGTGCCTGGGCGGCTCAGCTGGTTAAGCATCAGACGCTCGGTTTGGGCCCAGGTCATGATCTCAGGTCTTGAGATCAAGCCCTGTGTTGGGTTCTGTTCTCAACAGGGAGTCTGCTTGGGATTCTCTCTCCCTCTCCCTCTGCCCCTCCCTACCCTCAAATAAATAAATCTTTAAAAGAAAAGAAAATGGATGTATTTCCAAAACATACATACATATTTTCTCTTTTTTCTCCTCATATATACATATTTTCCAGCTCTGCTGAAAAATTTTAAAAGCAGTAATAACCTGTAGTGTAAGCATACCTAGAGCCCAGATCTTGGCTTCTAGAATCTACCGCCCATTGAAAGGAACCTGGGATCCTTGAATAAATGGCTGATATCAGATCTCTGGCAGAAAAGCTACAAGAATGAGCCAGGAACATTTTGTTGTACAAGAAAGGAAGTGTTTAAAAACATACTCAGGATATGTGTGAGTAAAATTATTAAACCAAAAGACATAGAATACCATCCTATAAATCTGGATGGAGGACAGAGTTGGCAAATCACTACTTGTTTGTTTGTTTTTTTTTGTTTTTGTTTTTTTTGTTTTTGTTTTTTTTTAAAGATTTTATTTATTTATTTGACAGAGAGAGATCACAAGTAGATAGAGAGGCAGGCAGAGAGAGAGAGAGAGAGAAGGAAGCAGGCTCACTGCTGAGCAGAGAGCCCGATGTGGGACTCGATCTCAGGACCCTGAGATCATGACCTGAGCCAAAGGCAGCAGCTTAACCCACTGAGCCACTCAGGCGCCCCTTGTTTGTTTTTTTAAGATTTATTTATTTGAGAGAGAGCAAGCGAGTACATCGGGAGGGTTCTGAGGGAGAGGAGAATTTCAAGCAAACTTCACACTGAGCTCAGAGCCCCACACAGGACTTCATCTCAGGATCCTGAGATCATGATGTGAGCAGAAATCAGAGTGAGATGCCCAACCAACTGAGCTGCTCAGGTGCCTCAATATCACTACTTTATAGTGAAGACAGTTAAGGCAAGAATCATCAATGGATGCTAAATTTAAAAGAGAAAGCGTGATTAGAAGGAGGGTATTACTGCACAGTCTCAGAGTTTCTTTCCAGACAGCTCATCATCTGCAGGGGCGATCATGATAATGAGGAGGACCTGAAAACTAAGACCAGGTGATCAAAATGAGTATCACCAATGAGAGGTAGACAGACACTGTGTGCCTCAGGAGGAACAATTACTTCTGCAACAGAGACATGAATGTACAGCCCAAGCTAACCACAAGGGAACATCACACAAACTCAAACTAAGAAACATTCCACAAAATAACTGAATTCTTCAGAAAGGTCAAAAGACAAAGAACGGGTAAGGAACTGTGCCCGGTTAAAGGAGACCAAAGAGAGGGAGCTAGAGTCCCACAAAGGACATTACAGCAATTGACAGCACTGGAATGCAGCCTACAGATTAAAGTAGTGTATTGGTATCTGTCTGAATCTGGTTGACTATACTATGGTTTTATCAGAGAAAAACACTACTGAGGTATTTAAAAGGTAGAAGGGCAAGATGTATGCAACCTGCTGCCATAGGACTCAGAGAAAGAATGTACATGTGTGTACAGAAAGAAACGATAAAGCAAACAGGGCAAACTAAGAATGACTCTGGACAGAAATCTGCATTATAACACTTTCATAAATTTGAAATAATTTCAAAATAAAGTTTTAAACAAGTCTTTCTGACTTTCGAGTTCTGTCATTTAAAATGGAAACAAAGACTGAAGACTAAACTAGGACTAACTGAAACAAAGATCCTAGAGAATCCTTATACAGGACGTTAGTGAAAATGAAACAGGAGCACGCAGCTGACCCTTGAACACTGGCCCTCCCGCCCCACACAAGCAAAAATCCAGGCATTAACTCTTCACTCCCCAAAACTGAACTATAACTGTGTACTGCTCATGGCAGCCTTACCGATAACATCAACAGTTAATACATATTCTGTATTCTGCGATTATACACGGTATTCTTACAGTAAAGGAAGCTAGAGAAAAGAAAACATTATTAAAAAGTCCTCAAGTATTTTAAAAGTGCTGTGGTGAGCACAGCATAGAGAGAAGTTGAATCCTCATGTTGTAGACCGGAGACGAATACAACATCATGTATAAACCACACTCAAATTTAAAGAAGGGGGGGGGATGAAAATCATAAAGCAGAGAAAATACATTTATAGTACTGGGTTTATTGGGGGGAAAAAACTGGCATGGAAGTGGACCCATGCCATTCAAACCCATGTTGTTCAAGAGTTAACTGTAGTGCCTTCTACCTTCTGCTGCATGTTATACTGCCAAACTTTGGGTCTGCAATAGAAAAAAAGGACTAAACTTCTTTACATACCCCTCGTTAGAATGATTAATTTGTCAGTTTTTTATTTGCCCCTTAGAAAATCTGATAAGGCATGATGTGCCATGGAATGGACACCAGTCTGGGGACTAAGCAGACCATTAAATCAAGATATGCCCCCCAACAAGCTAAGTGACTCTATATCAGGTACCGAGTGGAAAGGTTCTACAACAGAATCCCTAAAGAAAGAGTAACATAAGCACTTTGGTTGGAAGTCTCCAAAAGTATCAAATGATGCCACCAGAAACTCTACAAGGACACACAATCACTGTAAATTCAGCAACAGGGCTTCAGTCATTTGAAATGTAACTTTAAAGATACATATGGAGGGGTGCCTGGGTGGCTCAGTGGGTTAAAGCCTCTGCTTTCGGCTCAGGTCAAGATCCCAGGGTCCTGGGATTGAGCCCCGCATCCGGCTCTCTGCTCTGCAGGGAGCCTGCTTCCTCCTCTCTCTCTCTCTCTGCCTGCCTCTCTGCCTACTTGTGATCTCTGTCTATCAAATAAATAAATGAAATCTTAAAAAAAAAAAAAAAAAGACACATATGGAAAAGGGATCTGAAGTTTCTTCCCCAACTACTGGAATCTTCATGCCCATTACCCAGAATTACTAGGAGATTTTTTTTTTTTTTTAAACTAAAGGAGGTAAGTTTAGAAGAATAAGGACAGAATTTATTACTATTTTTAAAATTATAATTATTTGGTGAAATGGCTTCATATCACAAAATTATTCCCTTGGGTTTTCTTTTTTTCATAAATGAAGTCCATTTCTTCATAAAAGTTCCTATAAGTTTTAGGAACAAATACAGGAAGAAATAAAGTAAAATGACTTTAAAATTAAAGTCATATAAAAATTCCTACTGCTGAAAGTGAATTTACAAACAGGATTGTAACTTAGAGCTCTACGTTGACTTTTGATGATTTACACATGCTTCTGTAATTATGAGGTAATTTTTAGCACAAGAACTTAGCAAAGCAGTTTTATCAAGCAAAACCATCTCAACAGCAGGAACACTGAAACATTTAATCTCCATAAAACTAGTGGATACAATGATGCTACAAAAAAACCCCAAAGGAAGAATTATAGCAAGGCACGGTGTATTTTCAAATAAGACAACAAATATGCTTTGCAAAATGACAGAGAAATGTTAGCTAGATATTTTCAGTGGTACATACAGGATTACACTTATCTGAAGAGGAAGAAGTCAAGAAAACTGAAATTGCTTTCCACCTATAACAATACTTTCATCACAACAAAAGGTCTCTCCCCCACCCTTGCATGACAGCAAAATTTAACCTAATAAACGGGAAATTACCTGAAGTGGTTAACATTCAAGGGTAGAATTAATGCACACGCGTATCCATAGCTTCACGTCATACAAGTCTGTCTGCACCCCACACCATGACAGCCAAGGACAAATGCAGCACCAAGAAACAGCACAGAGCAAAAAGCAGAGCAACAAAGAGCAGAAAAAAGGAAACTTCAGTTCATCAGATGAAGCACAGGAATCAGACTAAGGATTCTTTTTAAAGAAAAGCTTGAGATATTAACAATAACATCAACAAAAAAGAAAAACAACACAAAAAGAGGGATGTGCAACACACACATATTTGCTCCAGGTGCTAGTGGAATAACGCATATTTCTAACTTGGGAGGACAGAGGGGATGCCCGGAGCTTTGTATGTAAAAGGAGCTTCAGAAGTTTCTCAGATTTTAAAAAGTGTCATTGAAAAGAATGACCATATAAAGAGAATACTCTTTCTCATGGTTTGTGACTTATTTTCTCCCCTCTTTAATATTCATAATCTCAAATTCTTAGTATTTTCCACTTAATGAAAAAGAGATCTTCAATTTGTATCACTAAATTCAAGTCCCTCAGTTCATCATTCCTACAGTTGTATCGTGTACCTTCACAACTAATGAACAAATACAAAGGAGCACCATGCTGGAGCTTTCTGCACAGCACTCCAAAGTTAATTTCTTGTATTTTAGGAAATAAAAAGAAGGGATCTGCAATCAGAGATGTATTTCTTCCCTTATTTATATAAAGTATTTTTACAGTACTCATTGCACAAACTCTTAAGAGAGGAAGGTAAAAGCTTTTTAAAAAGGTAGAGACTGTACAAGAGAGTAAGTGACGGGTTAGTAAAATCCAGATTTTAGTACCTGTGCTAAAGTGATTATCAGTGGAATCAAGCCCGATTAAATCTCTGACGAAGACTGTGTGCTCCCCACTGTTAGCATCATTAGAACTATCCACGCTACCGTGGCTCACCGTGTCCCCATCACTTCCACCTGTGGCATTCGGAGGAGCTAAAGGTAAGGACAACAGCAGTTCAATAACTCATGCACTGACCATTTCCGAAACGAAACACGAATGCCCCACAATTCATTTGCAGTTGCAGAACACTTTCTAAATTTGTGGGGGCAAAATAATTTGGGACTAATGTAATCTCTATCTTTAGTTGTATATGAAAACATCAACCAAAACTTCATTTATGTTTTCTATTTCATACAATTAAACACTCGTATGCCTATATAAAGCTTATGGTTCAGCAATAGAGTATCTTTCCAACCACGTATATTACCTGATAGTGAGGAGACCTGTGACTTTGGCACGGTCTTTTTAAGCGGCTGCCTAAATTGTGCCAAGCCACGTACCACATTCCGTACCTTCGTCCATAAGAAGATACCACTGCGGGTACTGCTAGGCCACGGGCTCTCCAAAACTACCTACAAGTAAAATAATGGTTAAAAATAAAGATTGTTAGGAATACTTTATTTTTTTAAAGAAATACATACATATAAAATACATAAGTCACTATAGCTTAAAACTCTAAAAGAAGTTTGATGAATAATAAAATGTACAAAAATGTATCAATCTTACTAAGCAACACAGGTTGTCCAATGTTAATCCCACTTACCTTATTATAATAACCATAAGTAATAGCATTTGGCTTTATCTTAGCAGTTTTCATTTCAAATAAGACTCTCACTGCTAAAACAGGGTGACCCCAAAGTCCACAGAGCTGCATGACTACTCGATAGCACACCTAACAGAAAAGAACATCAAAGCATGAGCAGTTGGTTAGTCAGTCTGTGGCTCATAGAAATGTTTAAATTACTCAATTCTTCTTCTCAAAGGCATTAAGTACTATTTTATCCTTTGTTCTCTCTATAAATTATTTTAAATATCTATTCATTAATGAAAACACCTCCCGCAACTGTATCACGTAAGACCGACATGCACCTGTGCCATTTGTTTCAGCAAGGTTTACACAAAAAGAATGACTATTATTCCCCATAATTTGAGAAGAAATTTATTTTTTAAATCTAGTATGATTGAAATAACTCTCTCCCAAATCAGGCTCTATATTCTGTGCCAAAGAAATTAAAGACAACATCTCCCGGATGCCTATGTAACAAAAAAGATTTTGTAAATCCACGTCTTAGGAAAGTATGAGAAGAAACTTGAGGGGCGCCGGGGTGGCTCAGTCAGTTAAACATCTGCCTTCTTGATCCCAGAGTCTTGGGTCTGAGCCTGGACTGCTCAGCTCTCTGCTCTCTCTCTCAAATAGTATTATTAGCAAAGGCTTTTCTAAGAATACGTGTTTACGGAGGAGGGCTCAATCTGATCACAAGAGGACAAGTGAAGTTGGAAGATGAAGTCCGAGTCTCATACATCAAAGACACCGTAGAAAGCATGGAGAACAAATGGGTACCGCAAGGGCTCCCGGTGAAGAGGTGAGCCCGCTGACGGGAGCAGTGCTGGAGTGGCCACAGACTCTCAGACAGCATAGTCTGGGTATAAGGAAATACACAGACAGAAGATACTCTTCTTGGGACTTGTCAAATGTGCTCTGTTTATGACAGAGTTGGTTAACAAAAAGGTACTGTAAAGCCAAGTTGCTCTCAACTAAAGGGGAGAGTAAAAAGATTTCAGAAAGGATATTTCAGTCAAGAGAACAGAAGAAATGAAATAGAAAAAGAGACATGAAGAGGCCAAGGGTTAAAAAGATGAGTATCTGGAAGCCAGAAATGGAGAATGTAATTTAGAAACAGGAGGTCAGAAACTGAGAGGAACTGTATAAATGACTACATGAATCCGGGAAACTGAAGGAACTCGTAACATGTGTGAAGAAGGGAGGAAAGAGAATGTAGCACACGAGGGTTCTTCAAGTATCTGAAGAGATGTCACATGAAAGAGGGAATAACAGTCTGTGCAATTCCCGAAAAGCCACAGGGAGGTGAAACTGAGCTCAACAAGAAACACAAACACTTCCTGAACATTAGACCCAAATCAAGCATAGGCAAGATCTCACATGCTACGACTTTCTTTTTTTTAAAGATTTTATTTATTTCTTTGACAGACAGAGATCACAAATAGGCAGAGAGACAGGCAGAGAGAGAGAGGAAGGAGGCTCCCTGCAGAGCAGAGAGCCCGATGCGGGGCTCGATCCCAAGACCCCGGGATCATGACCTGAGCCGAAGGCAGAGGCTTAACACACTGAGCCACCCAGGAGGCCCCAAATATGCATACAAAGTTTTAAAATAAGTATTTCATTCTTCCACGTGTGGAGATGTAATGACTTCAGGAGACTAAAAATCTGTCAAAATAACTCATCAGAAGTAGGAGTACAACAAATGAAGCTCCAAATTTTAAGCTTCCTATCAGTGTTTATTAGGGAAATAGTCTAAAAAAATTTTTTAGCTTACTGGTCATAACTGCTATGTGTTAGAAATGAGAGAACATAATTCCTTGTACCAAAGACTACCAATGAACTTTAATACCTACAGAGGAAAATACTTTTCAGGAAATTTGTATGTACTATGAACTTATAACTTATCAAACAAACTTAATGAAGCACTGTGCTTTGAATTTAGAGTACATTAACATCATTCATAGAGCATACTTTAAAACACTTTAAAAATATTTCACAGAGCACCTTAAGAACACTTTAAAAAATATGCCTTTCACAAGTTAAAACACATCTTAAAACACATCTTAGAAAACTAAATAACTCTATTAGAACAAATTTTTTTAAAACATTAAAACACATAAGGTACAAAACACACAAAAGGTACTTCTGATCAAGTACTTTTAATTTCCAAATAGTTTCATAAACATCAGATGAAAGCAATGCAATCAAACATGAGAATAGATATTTTAGTACTTGTTTTGTAATTTTTGAAGCTTTCATAACATAGTTAATAGAGAAAATGAGTTTTAGTGTCCCCACAAGCATTATCAAATCTTCATATTACATGTGTATATTCGCTTAAGATCTTTTTTATTCTAAGAAAAAATATTAGCGCTGAAGTCTATAATGCGCCCCTCTTCAATCCCATTTCTCTTCTGTCCCTGTGCTTTCCCTTCAGAGACCCATTATTCTGAGTTTTTATTTCAACTTCATTTTAAGTTCTAACCTGATTCTAAAGATCATTTATAGTTATTTTAACACCAAAAGTTATTTTTAAGAGGGAAAACTAGCGAAGACAAAGGCTAAATAAGTTGTCCAGTTTCCTCAACGATTAACTGGACAGTATCACTACCTATCTCTTAGGATGGCTCTGAAGCTTAAGACAGAGTGTGCCCGTAAAACCTTTAGCATATCAGTCACTGAGTGCTCACCTTCCACTGTAAGCCAGGTATTATTCTAGGCACACTGTACATCAGCAGATTTAACCCTCAAGTTAAACTTATAAAGATGGTACCAACTATAACTGTCTACATCAGTGCGGTAATTCTGACCTCCAGGGACAGCTGGCAAGGTATGCAGACATATCTGAATGCTACGTAGAAGGGGGACTGCTCCTGGCATTAGTCAGGCCAGGAGCATTAGAGAGGCCAGGGATGCGGCTAAACATCCTACAATGAACAGGACGGGCCCACGACAAAGGATCATGTGCGACGAAACATCAACAGTGCCAAGGTTGAGAAGTCTGGATCAACATTTTCAGATATATTATCTGAAATACATACAGGTTATGTAACTCATCCTAGGACACAGGGCCTAAGTGGAGCCCTGTGTAAGTACTGTGTTAGTAAGTGGAGAGCCACTTACTAACAGCCTATTCCCTATCTGCTTCCTAATAAAGTTGTATCAAGAATAAAATGAGGGGCACCTGAGTGGCTCAGTGGGTTAAGCTTCTGCCTTCGGCTCAGGTCATGATCTCAGGATCCTGAGATTGAGCCCCACATCAGGCTCTCTGCTCAGCAGAGAGCCTGCTTCCCCCTCTCTCTGCCTGCCTCTCTGCCTATTTGTGATCTCTCTCTGTGTCAAATAAATAAATAAAATCTTTTAAAAAATAAAATAAAATAAAATAAAATAAAAAGAATAAAATGAAGCAGGGGCGCCTGGGTGGTTCAGTCGGTTAAGCATCTGACTCTTGATGTCAGCTCAGGTCCTGGTCTCAGGGTTGTGAGAGGGACCTGGGCATGGAGCCTGCTTAAGATTCTCTCTCCCCCTCTCCCTCTGCCCCTCCCCACTCTCAAGAAAAAAAAAGAATAAAATGAAGTCAATATTATTTTCTATTTATCAAGTGCAAACTATCTGACCTAAGGCAGTCTCTGCTTCATTCCAAAGCAGTAATTTTTAAATAAATATATTTAAATATAAATTGATATATAAATTGATATATATTATTTTATATTTGCAATATTTATATTTATATATTTAGTATTTCTTTTATGTTATATATTAATTTATTATATTATAAATCATATTATTATAAAATAAATATATTTTAAAATAAATGATAAGTATTAGCTCCATGGAACAGAGTAATATTTAACGTTTCCTGCTTAATGAAAATACTTGAGAACACTTTAAAGCAACTGAGACCTAAATTCCCTTGGAAATACAAAAACAAAATGTATCCTAGTAATGGTAACTCAGTTTGTTATAATCACCTCATCGAGCGGATCCACGTCTGTTTTCCGCATCTTAATGAGAACATCATACGCCTGCTGCAGCGCTCTGACCTTAAGGTGAGAAACTCTCACGTGGGCCGGGAGACAGATAAACCACAAGCTGTAACAGTGACTGAAGAGGCACTTGGCCCACTGTGGTGGATTTGTGTAACATCGCTTTGCCAACTTATGAGCTGTTCTTATCTCCTAGGAAGAGCATAAATAACATATTACAGCATCTGGGACACTTGGCTGGCTCAGTCAGGACAGCATGCAACTCTTGATCTCTGGTTCATGAGTTCAAGCCCCACACTGGAAGTAGAGATTACTTACAAAAAGAAAATTAAGGAAAAAAAAATCAAGGTATTTATTAAAACCCACTAGGGTGAGGATAAAAGTGAGAAGGAAATGAGAAAGAGGAATGTAATATAAAATCTGACTCTAACATTAAGCATTTCACAGTTTACTTTCATGAGTGGCTTCCCACTTAGTGCTATGTAGGCCCTTCAACATTCATCTACAGAAGCACTTTATCCTGTGCTGTAACTATTTACTGGCAAGCATATTTCCCAACAGACCAGAAATCCCTTAGAAATAGAGACCATCCATATTTATATAATATAATGGCTAATTAGTTGCCCCTCACATAGAAGGCACTCATATGCTTGATGGATAAAAGGGTTTGAACCATTTAGAGCTTGTCAGTCCATTGATGGCATTCTTGAAAAGTGATAAGTCTTTCCACCTTTCTCCCTGCCAAAAATGTTTAAGATCCCACAGGCTATTTCCTGCCAAGATTTCCATTCTATCCTCCCTCACCAATCTTTAATTCTTTCACTGACTGATTCCTTAAAAAGATAAATGCCATTGCAGGCAACAGTGTGATCAAGATCACAGACTTTCTTACTCCACAGACCGGTAGTTGTATTTTCTACCTCTGATTCTCATTCTCATTTAGGTGGAAAAGAGGTATTAAAACCACCTGCAGAGCTTTAATCAAACTATATACCCCATGGGGCATGCAGGTGGCTCAATCGGTTGAGCACCTGGCTCAGGTCATGAAGTCAGGGTTGTGAAACCCAGCCCCATGTCGGGCTCCATGCTCAGCAAGGAGCCTGCTTGAGATTCTCTCTCTCCCCTCCCCTGCTTGTGCGCATGCTCATGCTCTCTCCCTCTCCCTCCCAGACAAATAATTCTTTAAAAACAAAAAAACAAAAAAAAAAAAAAACAGAAACTATATATACTCTTAGAAACCTCAGAACCTTCCAAGTACGTCAGACTACCACTGTGTGCCTTGCACTAAAGATCCCTCTGCTGGGATGTGTTCTTAATAAAAATGTGCTGGCCCTTCATTTTTCTTATGAGCTCTATTTCCATTACACTCAGAAGATATATTTGAAAATATAGTCACTTGTTTTTCTAAGATGGGAACGTTCTTTTCTTTTCCAGCTAGCCTGGGGGACAAAAGTTCTGATGAATAGGAGCTTTAAAGATTTAGTAACCAAATTCTCCCATTGTAAAAACTGGCTTTTATTAAGCCAGTAATAGCAAAATACATATATGCTAATTTCCCTTCTGACATTAAGAGAAACGTGTACTATCTGAAATTAAGGAACACTTCATGTTACCTCTAGCATTTGGGGGACTGCACACGAGCTGGTAACACCTGAATTAAAAACTTCATTCTGAAATTTTCCATGTTTTGTAGACCACAAATATGTCAACAATATATGTACAAAAGATGTTTCATTTTAACTCACACCTAACCACAGATTAACTCTTTATACCTAAATCAGATATAGTATGTCTATAAGATGTCTAACTTGTCCTAAAGTAACTCCCTTTAACTTCCTTTAAATGTAATATTTGGCGAGATAAATACTGCGAGAGAAATCACAACGAGATACCACTTCACACACACAAGGATGGCTATCATCAGAAAGACAGATAATCACAAGAATGGACAGGGACACGGTGCAATGGGAACCCTCATACACTGCTGGCAGGAATTTAAAATGGTAGAGCTATTTTGGAAAGCAGTCTTGACAGTTCCTCAATAGGTTAAAACATACAGATACCATATGACCAACAATTCTATTCTAGGCACTTACCCAAGAGAAACAAAAACACACATCCACGCAAACACTTGTATACAAATGTTCACAGCAGCACTACACACAACAGCCAAAATTAGGAACCACTCACGTGTACATGAATGAATAAATACAATGTGGTATATATCCATACAACGGAGTATTATTCAGCAATAAAAATAAATGAAGTACTGGCACACGGTGAAACGCAGAGAGACTTAAAAATATCATGCTGTGTGGAAGGAACCAGTCACAAAAGGCCTCTTGCTATATATTTCCGTTTATGGAATATTTATTATGAAATGCCCAGAATAGGCAAAACCATAGAGATAGAAAATACATAAGTGGTTGCCTAGGGCTGTGGGGAATGGATGGAGGGGTTGACAAGTCAGAGGTGCAGGCTTTCTGGGGTAATGAAAATGGTCTAAAATGGATCGTAGTGGTGGTTGCACAGCCCTGTGAATAAAAGCCACAGAGTAGACTTGATATGGGTGAATTCTATGGTATAGGAATGTACCTCAATAAAGTTGTTTTTAAAAAAGTGTATTTGGTTTCCCAGGATTCTCTTAAAGCATAACACACGCATTCAAAAACTGCAGCCTCAATATTATAAAAGGGTCGCGAGACAACTCGTTTACTTAACAACCATAGAGGGTCTTCAAATGGTTGCCATGAGTGATAATTCTAAACTATGGGCTGCATATCACATACACATATTTTACATTTTAAATTAACATGTATTAGATAAAGAGTATCTGACCTGTTTAGTTCTCTTAGCCATGAGTGCTGGGCTGTTTGTAATGCTAGTCCCAGTAGGGTGTCTACTAAAACAAAGTTTCAACTCCTGTGGTCTGTCAAAAAGCTTAAGGTCCAGTCTTGGAAAGTATTTGTAACTAAAATAAAAAGCAAAAATAGAGCTGCTGATTTAAAATACATTAACTTTTCATATTATTCCAGAATTTAGGTGAGTATTTCTACATCTTAAATAGTACCCAATATTATTTCCCAAAATCCAGATAAAGAAAAATAGTATTTTTCGAAACTATATGATGTAGTTATAAGATACACAGACTATCTACATGGAAACTTTGGCTTCCTCCCCACCCTGTAATTTACTCTCAACCAATCCCTGCAAAACAGAAAATCTTGATATCTTACTTGATAAAGGAATTAGTAACTTTGAACAGAAACCATGTGTTCAATAATAATTCATATTAAGAATTAACATTTAAGTATACTTTGTAATTTTTTTCTTCATAACAGTTTAACTTCATAACATACCTTGCAGTGGTACTTAAGGGGAAAAGAATCCATAATATTTTTATTTTAGGGCTATACCATAATTTCACCATTCTTTATTGTCAGACATTTTTAGGTTATTTCTCAATTTTTGCAATTAAAAGATATGTATTACTTATATCTTTATGAAACTTTTGCTTAATGTCTTAGGATAACGCCCAATAACAGAGTTTGCTATAGTCAATGTTTATCAAGAGAATCAAAATTATTATAGTCACTATCAAATTATTTCAACTTCAATATTTTAATATTTCAATTATATACAGTCCATATAGTAGCATAAGCTCATTTCAATCCAATAGATTAAAAATGCTTCTACTCACCATTTTGGTTTGCATTTCTTTGAATACTAGAAAAACCGAATATATTTTCATATTATTAATTATTGGAATTTCTTCTTGGAGATTGCCTACTCACTGCCTTTGGCCAATTTTCTTCTGGGAGATATGGTCTTTCCCTATTTGATTTACCTTACACATGGATTCCAATGTATAGTAATTAAACCAAAGTAAAAAAAAATTCTATAATTAACATGTGATCAAAATAACAATTAAGCCACTAAACTCCAGTATATAGTCTTCATTCTTATCCAGTCTAGGTAAGATAATATATTAATTCTGTATTTTTAGAAGCCAGTTATTTTATACTCCCTTTGCCTCAGATATTCTTTTAGGAATACAGCCTAAGGAAAAAACTACGTATATACACAAGGATATAGATAGCAAAGAACGAAAAAAAAAATCCACAAGAGATTAAACAAACCACAATAAATGCATGCAATATGGTCATTCAAAATGATATGGCATAAAAATATTTGTTAGCATGGAAAAATATCCAGACCACTAAAGGCAAACATAGGTTACAAAGAATATGTACAATACGAACTCATACTTGTTTTAATACAGTAAATGCAAATTTGTAGGAAAGATATACATATAGTGGTTAACAGATATTAAACTGTGTATTATCATAACAACGAATAAAAATCAAGTACATTTTAATTTCTCAAAAGGTTCCCATCCAAATCTTATTCTCCAAGTTTATTTTTTTATTATTTTTATTTTATTTTAAATCCCAGTGTAGTTAACATACAGTGTTCTATTAATTTCAGGTGTATAATACAGTGATTCAACAACTCCATACATCATCCAGTGCTCATCACGGACAAGCGCCCTCCTTAATCCCCATCACCTATTTTAATAAATAATGATTCCTGGCCCTCTACTCTTAAGTTTTCTCCGGTATCTTACTAATAAGTAAGAATTTCAATCTTTACACTAACAATGAAACTCCCACAGGTAGAAGAAACCTCAGAGAAGTAAGCTTATTCTCCTCTAGAAATGAAGTTTTTAAAGATTAAAATATGATTAAATGTTTAGGTGAACAGTGATTTGGCTCCCCTTCCAAAAAGGCTGTCCAATTTTTAAATTACAATACCTGGTAACATCTTGGTATAACATTCATCTTCATTAGTTCGTGAATTAATGACTAACATACATATCTATTAATAACCACAAAAGATCAACAGGATTACTGAAGCTGAACCCAAACAGCAATCTAAAAAAAATCCCTGCTACCTGTACTTCGGGGACATATCCTTCCCGTCATCAGGGGGCGGCTCCAGCGGCATGATGAATACCGTGTGCTCACTTTTCTGGGAATCATCCAGCTCTATCAATCTGGTATCTTCGGCTGAATCAAAATCAACCTGAAAATAATTATTTCATCCAATTAATCTGCATACAAGCAGTATCTAGTTTCGAAATTTTAAAATGTAAGAAAAAATACCTTGTCAGTTTTCTCTGTGCCTTTATCAGGAAACAACTAGAAAAGAAAAAAAGAATTCTTGGTGAAAATGTCTAATGTGAATTTATTAGAGATGATCTTAAATTCTTATTTTAAAAACTATCCTTTTTTAATACTGAGCAGATAGGAAACACTTCATATATATTTGGGGGGCCTTACACTGTCAGGTTACCATATAATATTTTTCTTATGGCTATTAGGATAGAAACAATTTATTTTAAATAGGTTTTTCATAAATCCTCTTCACAAGCAAAAAATGGCCAGTCACAAGGGGAGTCTGGCTTCTCAAATAAAAAATTTCATTGTTGGGGCGCCTGGGTGGCTCAGTGGGTTAAAGCCTCTGCTTTTGGCTCAGGTCATGATCCCTGGGTCCTGGGATCGAGCCCCACATTGGGCTCTCTGCTCAGCAGCGAGCCTGCTTCCTCCTCTCTCTCTCTGCCTGCCTCTCTGCCTAGTTGTGATGTCTGTCCAATAAATAAATAATAAATCTTTAAAAAAAAATTTCATTGTTATTGAAACCTTGAGTTACATATTGATATCATCTAAGCTTTCCTCTAACTGGATGATGTCAGACTATCAATTTTTAAGTAATCAAAACACTGAATAGTTTTAATCTTATCCCCAGAGGTCTACATCACGTTAGTAGAATGGGAGAAAATCATTCAAGTCCTCTAAGGAGACTACAAACATGTCATAATATTCTACTTTTTTTAGATATAATCTCAAATTTTACATACTACGGCTCACATAAATCAGCCCCAAGATCCACTTGGCAAAAATAAAAACTCTATTAAAAATGAGGGGGAGGGGCGCCTGGGTGGCTCAGCGGGTTAAAGCCTCTGCCTTCAGCTCAGGTCATGATCCCGGGGTGCTGGGATCGAGCCCCGCATCGGGCTCTCTGCTTAGCTGGGAGCCTGCTTCCTCCTCTCTCTCTGCCTGCCTCTCTGCCTACTTGTAATCTCTATCTGTCAAATAAATAAATCTTTAAAAAAAAAAAAAAATGAGGGGGAAAATGTGTCATTAACACGAAGAATCAACTTAAACTTCCTTACAATTGGTAAGTAAAACTTTGATAGTCATATTTCCAAATGTGCTTCATTAAAATAAAAAATATGTATTTAGCAAAAGTATTCAGAAGGATTAAAACAAAGGAACAAAACGGCACATGTTGACTACCTTGCAAAAATGTATAATGTTTAAAATGTGTAACTGAATGAAGAGAAAACAAAAACCAAAACACAAGACTCCATTACCCATAAAACTAAACCTTTTCAATGAACTACAAAATCTTATCTTACTTAGGTAAATAAAAAAGGTAAGATTTAGGATTTTCAGTGAAATGTTCTTGGTACTTAACAGTTGCAAACTAAAGTGAGATTCAGGGGGCGCCTGGGTGGCTCAGTGGTTTAAGCCGCTGCCTTCGGCTCAGGTCATGATCTCAGGGTCCTGGGATCGAGTCCCGCGTCGGGCTCTCTGCTCAGCAGCGAACCTGCTTCCCTCTCTCTCTCTTTGCCTGCCTCTCTGCCTACTTGTGATCTCTCTCTCCGTCAAATAAATACATAAAAAAAAAAATCTTAAAAAAAAAAAAATTTAAAGTGAGATTCAGGAAAAATGAGCTATGTATAGTGGAATCTAGGTATCATAAAGGAAAAGTATTCTTATATTACTCCTAGAACTGGACACTTGCATACATGCACAAACCTAAACTGTCTCCCTCAGATCATCTGGACTAATAATAATGATGATTATACAAGCAGCCAAACTGTTAATGTTTTTTTCTTTAACACTTATATACAGGACAAACTTACCTTTTCTATGCAGTCATCAAAAAATGCCAATCCAGTATCTTTATCACTTACAAAACTACATTCTTCAATGAAACGAATAAATATCTGTGTTTTGGATAAATGAGTATAGAACTTTGTATAGGTACGATCTCGACTTTTTAAAAATCCTGAAAAAAATAATTAAATTCAAAATTTAAAGTGGAACTAGGTATTAGACAAAATGGTATCTTAAACCTGTACATATTATATTATATTCTCTTTACATACATCCACATTTATAGAAGCTTTCAGTGACCATATTCTAGGAACCATCACTCTTTCTGCCTGATTCGACCATAAAAAAGTTAACTTATACCACTAACCTTTTCACTGAAATCTGAACCTCCTATAAGGAACCTCTAGCCCTAAAGTTCTTAAGCAGAAATTTCTCTTTTATACTCTGCCTGGTCTTAAATAAGAAAGGTCAATGTCCTTATTCTGCAATGCCACCAGACAATTCCTATACTGGCTTGTAAAAATCTCTGCTCTGCCCCTGACAGTTCATGTGACTTGGCTATCCCACCCTTTCCCCTGCTAACTGTAGTCATCTACTGACTTCAGGGACACTCGCCTTCATTCACTGAAGCCTAGGGCACGTAATTCCAACTTCTCCTCTCCAACTCCTAACATTATCATTCTTCAACATCCATAATCATAAACCACCCAATACTTTGAGTTCTTAAGGCCTTGAATTTCAATGACCTATGGTGTAGCCCACCTCAGCCAACAACTTCTACATAGTCACACACTCCCTGCACCTTTCTTGTTGGCATTCAAAACAATTCTGCCTCCTGAATCTAATTTACATATATATTACTTTCTGCCTATTACCCTTGTACAATTTGCTTACTTAAGTACTTCTACCAGGCATGGGGTGGGGGCTCTTTAAAATCTATAATCATTCATAACCTTTTACTTTCTATCTCACCCTCCTGTCTTCACTTCTCTCCTTATCCAATATTAATTCCAAGCCCAAGTCCATCATTTCAATTACTTTCTTGTCAACACTCTTAATTCTTAGATTCTTTTGTCTTTTTTGTCAAACTCACCCAGTAAGCCTTAGCCCTGGAAGACTGTATTGCCTGCTTTCTCTGGATCTACACCAGTGTGGCCGATACAACTTGAAAGAGGGAAAAAACCAATTCCACAACTAGGCTGGCCAGAACCACTCATACCTTCATCCCTGACTAGCAACCCTATTACATTTCTGAAATCAATGTAATTTCCCTTTACCCAAATTTTCACAACTATTTCCAATTTTTTTTGAAGATTTTATTTATTTATATGACAGAGATCAAAAGTAGGCAGAGAGGCAGACAGAGAGAGAGAGAGGGAAGCAGGCTCCCTGCTGAGCAGAGAGCCCCATGTGGGGCTTGATCCCAGGACCTTGAGATCATGACCTGAGCTGAAGGCAGAGGCTTAACCCACTGAGCCACCCAGGTGCCCCTATTTCCAATTTTTTAATTCTCTCCTATCATGTTCTCTCCCCCATCTCTAATGATCACACCTTCTACTGCAGAGAAAATGAAAATCATTAAGAGAATTGCCACCATTATCTCACTACAAAAATCTATGGCTTTCCACAGCTATCAGTTACTCCTTCCCTCTTTCTACAACAGCTGTGTCCCTCTTATCTAAGGCCAGGCCCACCATATGAGCCTGGGATTCCAGCCCTTTCAGTGTTCTCAGGACAATTTTCCATCTCAAGTCTCTCATTTTAAAAAACTTTCCTTAAAAAAATAATCAGATCCTTCCCCTTTCTGCTATTTCCCTTCACAATAAATGACATGGCCATCCATCCACTTGGTTGACAAAGACAAAAATTTCTAAGTTGCTCTTGACATCCCCATCTTATATCCCATACTCAATCTACCTCCTAAAAAACATCACTCTTCTACTCATACTACTGTTAATTAAACCAGGTCACTTCCATAAGCAATCGGACCAATGTGATAACCAACTAAGTAGTAGATCCATACTTTGGATGCCTCCAATTCAATCTCTGCAAAGAAGGCGAAGAAAAATTTTTTTTATTACTTCATCTTTTAAAAATGTAAATCTGGGGCGCCTGGGTGGCTCAGAGGATTAAAGCCTCTGCCTTCGGCTCAGGTCATGATCCCAAGGTCCTCGGATCGAGCCCTGCATTGGGCTGTCTGCTTGGCGGGCGGGGAGCCTGCTTCCTCCTCTCTCTCTCTCTGCCTGCCTCTCTGCCTACTTGTGATCTCTCTCTGTTGAATAAATAAATAAAATCTTTTAAAAATAAATTAAATAAAATAAAAATGCAAATCTGATCCTATTACCTACTCAGAGATTCTTCACTGACTTCCAATTACTCTTAAAGACAGAAACCTTTCACTGGTCCTAAAAGATCCTACATGTTTTGGCTCACATCCACCATTTTTAAGCATGGTTTTTGAGCCACTTTTCCCTCCAGCCTTTCTTTGGTGCACAAGCTGTGGTCCTCACTCCATCCCCTTGAGATACTAATTAGTTGAAAAATGCTTAAGTAAAATAGAAATAAATTATTCTTCACAAGTAGTAACAAAGTCTTTTTTCTTCTCCTAGTGGATCTAGGCGATGATCAGCAAAGGCTACTAAAATAATTTAATGGGGGCGCCTGGGTGGCTCAGTGGGTTAAAGCCTCTGCCTTCCGCTCAGGTCATGATCCCAGGCTCCTTGGATCGAGTCCCGCCATCGGGCTCTCTGCTCAGCGAGGAGCCAGCTTCCTCCTCTCTCTCTGCCTGCCTCTCTGCCTACTTGTGATCTCTGTCTGTCAAATAAATAAATAAATAAAATCTTAAAAAAACAAGAATTTAATGAAAAGCTGATTGGGGGAGGGCACATGGGGGCTCAGTTACTAAGTGCCTGCCTTCGGCTCGGGTCACGATCCCAGGGTTCTGGGATCAAGCCCCACGTCGGGCTCCCTGCTTGGTGGGAAACCTGTTCTCCCTCTCCCACTCCCCCTGCTTGTGTTCCTTCTCTTGCTGTGTCTCTGTCAAAAAAATAAATAAAATCTTTAAAAAAAAAAAAAAGAAAAGAAAGGCTGTTGGGGAACCTATAATGCATGAAATGAGGCTGACAACACTTAAAACACACTGATCAATCCTAGGAACACTAAAAACGGGACAGGCAGACATGCATGTGGGTTGCAATAGGAAGTAGCAAACACCATGTGTTTTGAATATTGGCACTACTTGCCAAGAAAACGGAATCTGAATCTAACCAAGCTCTAGAACAGTACTATTTAATTCAGTAACCACCACCCACATGTGACAACTGAGCACCTGAAATGTAACTGGTCCAAACTGAGATGTGCTGTAAATATAAAACACAGGCTGATTTCAAAGCCTTAGTATAAGAAAAAATGTAAAATACTTCATTAAAATTTTATTTTTTAAAAGCTTTTATTTATTCGTCAGAAAGAGAGAGAAAGGGCATAAGAAGGGGAGCAGCAGACAGAGGGAGAAGCAGGTTCTCTGCTGAGCAAGGAGCCCAATGTAGGACTTGATCCCAATGTAGGACTTGATCCCAGGACCCTGGGATCATGACCTGACCCAAAGGCAGATGCTTAACCAACTGAGCCACCCAGATGTCCCTTTTATTTTTTTCATTAAAATTTCAAAAATGTAATTACATTTTGAAGTACCATTTGGGATATTTTAAGTTACAAAAATATACTATGAAAATTAATTTCCCTTATTGCTTTTTTTAAAATTATAGCTACTAGAAATTTTTAAATTATATGTGTGGCTTACATTTCTACTGGACTATATGTTTCTTAATCCAGCCACAAGTTTACAGGAAATACACATGATAGAAGAAACATTATACAGCGCCAGAGGGACACGATCAGTCAAAAGCACATACCATACATATCTAGGAAATTCTAAAGGATAATTCAAAGTTTATGAGTGAAATGATGTCCTATTTGGGAAAAAAAGGAAAGAAGGATGAAACAAAAATGGCAAAATGTTGATTGCTACTGTTGCTGAAGTTGGAAGATGCTATATGAGAGTACATTATTCTATTTTCATATATGTTGTAAAAGACCCCTTGATAAAAAGTTAATCCAAAACTCACAAGTAATTCCTATGCATTTTTCAGGCCCAAGCTTATTTGGAACTTCTTCAAGGAACCTTTCCCTGACCTAGCACTCTCAAAGCAATAGCCAATGTTCCTCTACAATACAATTAGTAAAATGTAATTAGTATTTCTGTTACTGTTAATTATCTGTAGCCCTCACTACACTAAATACTATTCTGTTAACAACAAAAATCTTAGGCCTGAGATACTAATGCAATATCGTTCTAAATTCCATTAGTAATGCCACTCTCCCTCAGAGAGTGGGAGGGAGAGCGAGAGAAAGAATATGTATGAATTAGTGACCCACTACTGCCTATTAGGAAAACTGTATTTTTAGTCTGGCACTTAACACTACACATTATCTGACCCCTAATCTTATTTTCAGCCTTGTATTTCACAACACGACTAAAACTATTCACTTTGGTCAAACTGTACATAACATGCTGTTATGGGCTAAACCCCATAATACTGTCCCCCCAAAATTCTTCTTTTTTTGAAGATTTTATTTATTTGATAGACAGAGATCACAAGCAGGCAGAGAGGCAGGCAGAGAGAGAGAGAGGAAGGGAAGCAGGCTCCCCGCCAAGCAGAGAGCCAGACACAGGCCTCGATCCCAAGACCCCAGATCATGACCTGAGCCGGAGGCAGAGGCTTTAACCCACTGAGCCACCCAGTTGCCCCACCCCCCAAAATTCTTATGCTGAAGTCCTAACTCTTGGTATTTTAGAATTTACTGTATTTGCAGATAAGGTCTTTAAAGAAGTAATTAAGTCAAAATGAAGTAATTAGGATGGGCTCTAACCCAATGATTAATGTACTTATAAGTGAAATCTGGGGGAACCTCAGTGACTCAGTTGGTTAAGCAACCAACTCTTACTTCATCTCAGGTCATTATCTCAGGGTCATGGGACTGAGCCCCACGATGGGCTCTGCGCTCAGCACGGAGTCTATTTGAGATTCTCTCCCTCCCTCTGCCCCTCCCCACATCCCTCTACACTCTCCCTCTCTTTCTCTAATGAATAAATAAATCTTAAAAAAAAAAAAAAAAGTGGAAATCTGGATACAGATTCACCCAGACGGAAGACCACATGAAGACACAGGAAGAAGACGGCCATCTTTACAAACCAAGGAGAGAGGCCTCAGAGGAAACCAATCCTGCCAACATGTTGATCTTGGACTTTAGCTTCTAGAATTGCAAGAAAATAAATTTCTTTATTTTCTTTAAGCTCTTTTTCTTTAAGCTATTTTCTTTAAGTTCTTTAAGCCACCCAATCTATGGCACTGTGTTACGGCAGCCATGACAAACTAATATACATGCCTTACACATCTATACTTGAGGTTTCTTCCATTCTGTCATTACCACTAGTGGTAACAGCTGTTACCATGAGTACTGTAATTTTACTAGTTGCTTCATATACATCTAATCTTCACAACCATTCATGAAGTAGGTGTCATCCTCATTTTATGCATGAGAAAACAAAACCTCAGAAAGGCTTAATAAATAGCAAAGGAGAAATTCCATTCAGATTTGGCTTTTAATACATATTGTTTTTGTTTTTTAAAGATTTTATTTACTTATTTGAAAGAGAAAGAGCATGGGAGGGAGGGGCAGAGAGAGAAGCAGATTACCTGCTGAGCAGGTAGCCCAAGACACAGGGCTCAATCCCAGCACACTCAGATCGTGACCTGAGCAGAAGGCAGACACCTAACCAACTGAGCCACCCAGGCACCCCTAAAGCATATTGGTTTTTTAGAAAGCCTTTCCTGATAAGCTCCATTTATCTAAATTCTACCCATTCCTCAAAGTTATGCTCTTTTCCACGAAGTCTTCCGAAATAGTCATTTGGGAAACATGCTCCCTTTTTCTAAGTTTGGGAACTTCCCAATGAATTATTAATTGTATAAAACCTGTTTTCTTGAGTATCTGTTCCATTTTAGAAAGAATTTTAAATTTATTTTGCATTTAGTATCCCACAGATCTAGATTTTAACACTTCTTTATAATCCCTATCTAATAACTAGTCAGACTTGGTAAGTGATGGCTAAATATTCAAGAGACAGGCTATCCTGAAGCTGAGATGATAAAAGTCAAAAGGATTATGAGAAAAGTGGAGTCTTTTTTAAAGTAACTAGTGGGTAAAAGTACAGAAATAGAAAATAATTTCATATGAATATTACTGTATTTGTAAGATTGTTACCACACAGACTAGCTGAATTACAACAAAAATCTTGATAATTCCCTAAAATAACAAACACTCAGAAAGATGAGCATAGTGTTTTCCCCTGAAACAAAGCTATGTTTTTCAAAACTTCTAAACACTTGTGGCCTTATTCCAAAAACTAACTGTTAGGGAATATTATAAAGCCAAGATTGTATAAATCAAGGAATTATGCAAAACTGAGGAACCATCTGAAAGCAAATTGCCAGGTATGTCCTACTAAGATAACTGGCTATCTAGTAAATACAAGCAACATCTCTGACTTTTCATAATTAAAGGTCTCCAGTTTCAGATTTCTCAGGAAAAATTAAGAGTATAATGGAATTCTTCATAGAGCTAGATTACAACAAACCAAAATTTCACTGTATTTTAATATACATTTCTAAGAACTTACAGAGTGAATATTTTGGGGGGAGCAATACCAAATAGAAAATATTTTTCATTTCAATGAAAAGTTAACTATATTTTCAATGCCACTCACCCTGTCGATCAAACAATGAATCAACAGCTGTGGCTTTATTTGAAGGAGCCTCTGTGATTGGTCTGAGATATGTTCTATATCCTTTTAAAATAGATGCCATAAAACGCAAAAATGCCTCTTGAATTTCCATCTCAAGTTGTGTTGTCTTCTTTTGCCAGGAGAAATCTGCTTCGATTGGAGTCATCTCAATCGCTGAACCTTCTTGAGTCTTTCGGTGAACTGATATATCCAGAGAAGATGGATTATATATTGTCTAATATGTCTAATAATGTCTAATATTACATATTAGACAAATAATGATTAAACAATTAAGAAAATTGTCAAAATAAAACCCGTGACTTCCCGAAATTCCTCTCTTCACTAATATAAAGGGATCACTGACAGGAACTAACAAGGAGGTTCAAGCAGACAGGAAGAACATACTTAAAAAAATCATCAACCACAATATTAATGTCTTAGTGCTGAAATTTTGTTTTTTAATGAGATTCCTTTTAAGGAGAGCAAAATTATGTTTAAATTTAAGAATTTTCTTATATTCTTTCATTAAAAATATTCCTTTCTCTTCACATTTACCTGAAGACAGCTGAGGATACAACTTCCTTAGGGTACTAAGCAGATTTTTGCATGGCTTTTTGGGAAGCTGCTTCCAGTTCATGTTCTTCTTTTCATCTGATCTATTAATAAAAACACAATTAATAAAATCTGTTATAATCTCTTTTTACTTAGCAAAACTTTTACATCAAACTAAAAATGAAAATGGACAGGCTATTTTGCTCAAATTACAATTGACATGGACAATCTGAATAAATGGTTTTCAAGGAAGTTCCCTTTACATCTCAAACAACCTCAATCAAATTTGGTCATTTCATTCTAATGCTCTAACACAGATTTTCAAGGCTGGAGCTATGAATTCAATACCAATCTTGTTTCAAAAGTTACATTTTAGAACTGTAATATTTTAAGTGACAAACTTCACTGATACTTCAAACTACCGATCAGAAGCAAATCTCAGTAACTATCAGAGAGTAATATGTAAAGCAACTGTATTTCAAGCAGCATTTAAGGAAAAAAGAACTTGGAAGTTCAAAAGAATAATTCTAAATAATGCATGAGTCAAAATATTTTAATAGAAATAAGAAACATTTAAAACTTTACAAAGATGGTATGCTGGGTGACTCAGTCGGCTGAGTGACTGACTCGGTTTTGGCTCAGGTCATGACCTCAGGGTCCTGGGACAGAGGCCCACGTCAGGCTCCACAGTCTGTGTGGAGTCTGCTTGAGAGTCTTTCTCTCCCTCTCCTCCTCATGCTCTCTCAATCTATCTCTTTAAAATAAATAAATAAATCTTCTAGGGAAAAAAAAAACCCACCTCTACAAAGATGAAAGCCTATGTATCAACCACAGGTCACAGCTAACACTATACACATCATCAAGCCAATATCATTTATGAGCACAATGCAACATTTAAAATTTTTTGGAAAATTTAATCTGCTAGGATACAGGGCGCCTGGGTGGCTCAGTTGGTTAAGCGACTGCTTTTGGCTCAGGTCATGATCCCGGAGTCCTGGGATCGAGTCTCACATCAGGCTCCCAGCTCCATGGAGAGGTTGCTTCTCCCTCTGACCTCCTCTCTCATGCTCTCACTCTGTCTCTTTCTCTCTCTCAAATAAATAAATAAAATCTTAAAAAAAAAAAATCTGCTAGGATACAAAGAATATGATGATATTTATTTCAGGAATGTAAAGATTATTCACTATTGATTTTATAATGTTATTTACCACACAGAAAACAAAGGAGAAACAATCTGTTTCATTTTAGAAAGAATTTTAGATTTATTTTGCATTTAGTATCCCATAGAGCTAGATTTTAACACTTCTTTACAATAGTTGTACAAAAGTATGATATTCAACACCTATTTAAGAGGTTTTTAAAAATCATTATGTAGAAGTAGAAGGAAAATTCCTTAATTTATTAGTAAGCAATCAAAACCCTAGAGTGGGGCTAGCAAACCTTTGCTCTAAAAGGTCAGATGTTAAATATTTTATGATTTGAGGATCATACAGCCTCTGTCATAACTTGTCAAATGTAGCATTATAGCATGAAGGCAGCCTCACAGAATATGTAAATGAATGAGTTTTGTAATTTTATCTACAAAAACAGACCATGGCCAGATGTCAATTCTTGCTTAAAGCAACAGTCATACTTAATGATGGAGTGCTCAAAGCATTCCCCTTAAAATTAGGAGTATGACAAGATACCAGCTATGACTACACTATTCAACATTACGCTGGGATCCTAGCCAGAGAATTAAGATAAGAATTTAAAAATATATAAGGATTATACATGATGTGATTGTTTATAGCCAGAAAACGGAAGAGAATTTACAAACAAAGTTGAATTAAGTCACTGTGCAGCAGACTACCTGAAAACCAAACAGCATTTCTATAGCACAACAACAAACAGAAAATGTAATTTAAAATACCATTTATAAAAAAATATATCATTTATAGTACTTAGGAATAAAACCACACAGTACTTAGGAATAAATAAGTCTAGGGTGCCTGGGCGGCTCAGTGGGTTAAAGCCTCTGCCTTCGGCTCAGGTCATGATCCCAGGGCCCTGGGATCCAGCCCCACATCCGGCTCTCTGCTCAGCAGGGAGCCTGCTTCTTCCTCTCTCTCTCTGCCTGCCTCTCTGCCTACTTGTGATCTCTGTCTGTCAAATAAATAAATAAAATCTTAAAAAAAAAAAAAAATAAAGCCTTTGCCTTCAGCTCAGGTCATGATCTCAGGGTTCTGAGATCAAGCCCCGAGTTGGGCTCTCTGCTCAGCAGAGAGCCTCTTTTCCCCCACCCTCTCTGCCTGTCTTTCTGCCTACTTGTGATCTCTGTCAAATAAATAAATAAAATCTTTTTAAAAAAAGGAATAAGTAAGTCTAACAAAAGATGTTCATGGTCTTTATGGAGAAAACAGCGAAGTTTATTTAGAAAAAATGTAAAAAGATCTACGAAGAAAAATACGATATACATGGGTAAGAAGACCAAATCAAAAAGAAGTCATTTGCCCCCAAGTTAATCTATAAATCCAATAGATTTCTAACCAAAATCACAGCACAGCTTTGCATGGAACTTAACAATATATCAAAATCTATACAGAAAAGCAAAGGACTACATAGAGTCAAAACAATTTTAAAGAACAAGGGTAAAGAAAGGGACCTGTCATCTCACAATACAACTTTTTAAAAACATTATTGAGATATAATTCACACACAATTCACCCATCTGAAACGTGCAACTTGATTTTTTTTTTTTTTTCAGCATATTCACAGGGCTGTTTAACAACCCCCAATTTTAGGGACGCCTGGGTGGCTCAGTTGGTTAAGCAGCTGCCTTCGGCTCAGGTCATGATCCCAGCGTCCTGAGATCCAGTCCCACATCGGGCTCCTTGCTCGGCAGGGAGCCTGCTTCTCCCTCTTCCTCTGCCTGTCAGTCTGTCTGCCTGTGCTCGCTTGCTCGCGCACTCTCTCTCTCTCTCTCTGACAAATTAAAAAAAAAAAAAACAAACCCACAATTTTAGAATATGTCCATCACTTCAAAAAAGAAACCCTGAACCCCCCACCTCAGTCATTAAGTTCCAATTCTCCCATCTTCCTATTCCTCACTAATCTACACTCTCTGTCTACAGATCTGCCATTTAGTATAAATGAGATCATCTAAGCTCTTTCAGCACAGTGTTTTCAAGGTTCATTCATGTTTTAGACAATCTATTTTTTTAAAAAGATTTTTTATTTGACACAGAGAGAGCGCATGCACGAGCACTGGGAGTGGAAAGCAGCGGGAGAGGGAGAAGCAGGCTTCCCACTGAGCAGGGAGGGAGTGCAATGCTGGGCTCAATCCCAGGACCCTGAGATAATGACCTGAGCTGAAGGCTTAACTGACTGAGCCACCCAGGCGTCCCTCAGACAACCTGACTTTAAAGCCAGTAAGACAGTATTATACTAGCAAGAGGCTAAAACAGACCAAAGGAACAGAATAATAAGCATATTATAAATATAATATTGATTTGCAAATTAATATATAACACAGAATTGTAAAATATAAAATATGTATAAATATAAAATATAAAAATTGATATGCAATGGTGCTGACACTAAAGACCACTGGGAAGAGATAAACTGGTTACCCAATATACAGTGCTATGTGAGAATTATTTATTCATGTTAGAAAAATGAAATTGTACTTCTGTTATATCATACAGTAATATTAAGTTCAACTGAATTAAGGCCCTAAATGAGAAAGGCAAAAACTTTACAAATTTAAGAATATCCACAATAGGGGTGCCTGGCTGGCTCAGCTGGTAGAGCATGTGACTTTTGATCTCAGGGTTGTGAGTTCGAACCCCTATGTATGGCGTGGAGTATACTTAAAATGAAAAACAAAAAAGAAAGAAAAAGAATATCCAGAAAAACATTTCATGACCTCAAGGCAGAGGATTTCATATACAAGAACCAAAAACAGCAATCAATAAAAAGACACTGATAAATTTGATCAACTAAAATAAGCTTCTGTTCATCAAAACAAAACAGAATGTAAATACAAGTCACAGTGTGGGAGAAGCTATTTGCAAAGCATGTAATAGACCAAGAATTGACCAGATTACATAAAAAACTGATACAAATCAAAAGAAGACAATCTAATAGAAAAATGAACCAAAAAAAAAAAAATACACTAATTCACAGAGAGGAAAATCAAAGAGCAAAAAGAAATTAAAATGCCCCATTTGCAGAGCACCTGGGTGGCTCAGTCGGTTGGGCATGTGCCTTCAGCTCATGTCATGATCTTGGGGACCTAGGATCGAGCCCCGTATAATACTCCCTGTACAGCGGAAAGCCTGCTTCTCCCTCCTCCTCTCCTCCTCCTCTCCTCCCCCTCTCCCTCTGTCTTCTGCTCCCCCTGCTTGTGCACTTACACACTCTTGGTCAAATAAATAAAATCTTAAAAAAAAAAAAAACTCTAAAAAAATAAATAAAGCAAAATGCCCCATTTGCTACTAATTAGGGAAACTGAATTAAACACACAATGAGATCCCATTACCATCAAATTAGCAAAAATTTTAATTTTTTTTTTTTTCTTTTTTACAGATTGAGAGAGAGAGAGAGATCACAAGTAGGCAGAGCAGCAGCCAGAGAGGGGAGGAAGCAGGCTCCCTGCCAAGCAGAGAGCCCGATACGGGGCTCGATCCCAGAACCCTGAGATCATGACCTGAGCTGAAGGCAGAGGCTTAACCCACTGAGCCACCCAGGCGCCCCAAATTAGCAAAAATTTTAAAGTCTGACCATAACAAGTATTGGCAAAGAACAGAACAAAAAGATTTCTCATTTGCTTCCAAAGAGGAGGTAAACTTGGAAGACTAAAATGACATTAGCTATGTCAACAAACCAACACTAGCTCTTCTACATACATACTTCAGGGGAATTCCTGCCCACAGACTCAAAAATATGCACGATAATAATCAGAGAAGCCTTGTTAAAATTACAAAAAACGCTGGTACAACCTAAATACCCAGCAACACTGATAAGCCCTAAAAATGAAATAGAGCTACATGTATCAAGACAGATAAACCTCACAAAGAATGCTGAGTAAAAAAGCAAGTCACAGGAAACTATACAAAAACGAAATTTTTAAAACATGCAAAACAAAATGTCATTTAAACTAATACATGTATAATAAATGTTTCTAAAACACATGAAAACACATGGAAATGATAATGATAAACCCCAAAATCAAAGTAACAGTCAACCAGAAACAAGATATGTTGCAGAGGACTATCCAGGGTTTCAAATTCACCAGCAATATTCTATTCCTTAATTTGTGTGATGGACACATGGGAGCTATTTACCTTATTCTTTGTAATTCTTGGGTATCTAGAACATTTCATAATTATTTAAGTATAACTGAGCAAAGAGTTCAAAGTATTTTAGAAAACAGTTTTTGATAAATAGAATGATATAGAAGAATCTCCATAATATTATTTTATTCAGAATAGTAATGAAAGTAAGGCAAGTATCTGAGTTACAGCTCTATAAGTAATCACTTCCAAAAGCACCACAATGTATACAACCCTGAAATAACTGTTTTTCAGGGACAGCAGCCGGAAAACAACAAAATGTGTGCTACAGGAAATATCTGGTAGTTCTTTACTTCAAGGCTCTAGGTCGAAGTATACATAGTAAAGAGCTACCATAATTACACAGTTTCAAAAGTAAATGGCAGATCCATTTCAAAAACAATTTTAAGTGATAGCAAATGTTTTCTTCCTTCACCTATTCCTTCAGTTCGCTTTGGGGTATTTTCCCAACCTACTCTACTGTTGTTACCACTGAAGTCTCCCTACAGTTCTCACTCTATTTATTTTCTGCCAATCTCAAACAGTAAAGAATGAAAATACTCCAGGATCTGGAGTTCGGTACCAACACAGGAATTTTTAACAAGTACTGCCTTTTCCCATTTTTTTTTCCTGGGGGGTGGGCAGGAAGAGATTGGCTCTCGAGCACTGACCCAGAGCTGCTTTTATTAATGTCATACTCTTGTCTCTGGATCCTCAGTTACACTACTGCTATACATTTATCACCTCCAGTAAACACAAAGTATGACTGATTTTTAATATAAATTTCTCTGCAATAAGGGGCACCTGGGTAGCTCAGTCAACTAAGCATCTGCCTTCGGCTCAGGTCATGATCCCAGGGTTCTGGGAACAAGTCCCACATCCAGCTCCCTGCCCTCTGCTCCTCCCCATCCTTCTCCCCACTCATGCTCTCTCTCTCTCTAATAAATAAATCTTTTTTAAAACTTCTCTGCAATAAAACAGACCCCTAAAAAATTCAAATCTTGATAAGTAAGGAAATGGCATAATATCACCCTATATTCTAACTAAATTTAAACAGGTGAACTCATTTTTTCATAGCTTATAAATGGATTTTGAATTAAACTTAGAAAGCATATCATCTCTTGAGCTCTGAAAGCAGTGTTTAACCTTCTTTTTCAAATCCGTATTCTCTTTTGACAAATATAAATATTTTCTGCCAACTGCCAACATTATTATCAAAATATAAACTAATGTTTAACATGTTCTTTTCCAAACTTTCCAGGATTCTGATAGCTGCCCTCACTGAGAATTACTGTATTAAAGATGAAAACTTACTAAAAACTTCAAAAATAGCGTATTTCTAGATGCTTTCAATGAACTGTAAAGCACAGATGGGAGAAAATATAAATGGGAGATAATATAAAAAGATTCAACTTACATATACAACATGTTTGTATCCAAGTCAATGCAAACAACATCTTGTGGTGGGTCATGAAGATCAAAATACCTCGAGTCAACTCCAACTATAAATGGTAAAGGTGCACTAAGGACTGCCGCCAGAGAAAGAGGACAAAGGGGAATATATGGGCACTGCCACTGAAATGGAAAGATCATCTGGGAAAAAAGTTTTAAAAAATTAACCAAATTTGAAATTTGCAATGAGAAGTATGTAATTAACTAATATTACTCAAAGGGACAATTAAAAAAGCAGTAAAATGTAGCTGCTTTTACCTTCCACCTCATTCCAAAAGCTAAAGGACTATAAAATATACTAAGCAATACTATGAAATCTTCAAGCATGACAATTATCACAAGCACAATAAAAACGCTAACAGTTCTTTGCATGTTAATTCTCCTAACGCCATATAAAACCCGCAACTACATTTTTTGGAAAAAATCACAGCAGAGAGAGAACACTGCCCCCCAAAATTATAAAACAAACTCATGATCTTTAACTCTTACGCATTTCATCCCTCTATTAATACTCAAAATAACCTTTGACTAAAATCCAACTAAGAATTCCAAGGACTGAAAAAAATTAAAATGATTCTCTTAGAAATATTAATAGTCAACTGAAAATTTCAGTTATAAATTTCCTAACTGTTCAAATAAACACAAAATGATCCAACTTCAACGAAGCATGGCATCTTCAAAACTACTAGTCAATACAAAACATACCTTAAGAATCTTTACAAAGCTCTACCTTGTGTCATGTGCTTTTAAAATAAAAAAGACAAGTTTTGATACATTAAAATCAAATCAAAAATCAAAATCAAAAATTAAGATCGCTGCCCTGAGGTTTATAGTTTAGCAAAAGTCAGCAAACTTTTATGTACAAGAAAGACAGAAAATATTTTAGGCCTTCTGAGCCATACTGTCTCTCACAAATATTTAACTTTGTCTCCATTAATGAAAGCACTCATAGGCAGTATGTAAATAAATGGCTTATGTTCCAGTAAAACTTTATTTACAAAAACAGATGACAAGCAGGATTTGACCAGTGGGCCACAGTTTACCACCACCCGGTCTAGCAGAAAGAGGTGGAAAATGTTTAACAGAGTACACAATAATACATACATCCTATCATGAAGCACTAAGTGCTATGGAAAAAGAAAAAGGAAAGCCAAGCGAAGGAGATTAGAGTTCAGAATAGGAAACAGGAGAGCAGCTGTATTATTAAATAGGCAAAACAGGCAGACTTCATTAAAAAAGTGACAACTGGGCCTAACCCTGAAGGAGGTATCTAGGAGATATCTAGGAGAAGAGTGCTTTTGAGAGAAGGAACAACTACAGCAGAGGTCTTACGGTATGGGGCCTGCCTAATATGCTTCAGGAGAAGCTTGTGTGCTGGAGCTGAGCAGAGCAAGGCAGCAGAGTAGAAGGAATCACGAGAGGACAGGCAGACAGACAGAGCCACTCCCCCAGGACCTTGCAAGGACTTCAGATACCTACAGTGAAAATTATCTTCCATTCAACAAAAGGTACATTACACCTGCAACTATGTAAAAAATTTTAAAAACAAAACTAACAGGAAAATGTGGCACCCTTGTATTCACCTTTGACTTTTACTGCTCAAGCAGAAATCGGGTCGTTTTTACAAAACTACCCACTGATTTCATCAATGTTTGTTATGGGCCTCCATTAATTCTGGTATTCTTTGATACTCAAATCATTCTCCTTCTGAAGAATTTATCCTGTCACCATTTCTTTCCATTTTCTCTTCTTTAAATGGTAAACTGCCAATATTCCTTTATCAAAGGTTTTGCATGCAATTCAGGCAAGTTCTCTAACAATTGCCATATCCTCATTTATCAATGGTTTTGCATGCATTTCAGGAAGTTCTCCAACATCGGTTACATAAATTTCCTGCAATCTTGCATTTTACATGGATTTCCCATTACAATTGTTCCACCTGTTCTTGCACTGTATTGCTGAAATCAAGAGACTGGGCCACAAAGATTCTGACCAACGAACAAAGGTAAACACTAATGTTTTACAGGAAGGAGTGGGAACTTTCTAAAACTGTTCAGTTCATTAACAAATATTTTCACATTGTAATGGCTTTTGCTTTCAAATGCAACTGTGGAAGTTTGAAAAATTAATACACAACGAAGATCTCTGTTCCCCGTAAACTATCTTACACATTGGTTACTTCAGTTTTTACTCAGAGTAGCATTTCCCTGACCAAATTAAGATCATGGAAACATACCCCAGTTGTTGATTTAACAGGTATTTACTGAGTGCTTACTTACTCCATGCTATTAAGCTGTGATTAGTGCTGAGGACACAAGGATAATAAAGAGATAGATCTTTATTTCCATAAGAGTTACATTCTTAAAATGGGGAAGGGAAGACAGGAGAGTCAACTATTTTAAATTAAACATATAATGAAAAATAAAGTTGGAGAAATGGAACATCCAAAATTCTATACAATGATCTATAAAGCCCTACATGATCAGACACCTAATTCCAAAGTGAAGTCATCAAAAAACAGAGGAAGACTTGATTTAATTTTATCTACATTTTACATAAGAGCTAAGCATTTGTACATTATCCTATTTCACATCATTTAGAATGTTACAGGCTCATAATTAATCTGATTAATAGTTAAAACAGGGAGTACTATGTAATTCATATGCATTATTTTAGGGCAAATAAACTGGCCAGAGCCTTTTATTTAATATAGAAAGCTTTATTCATGAAATCGTTTTTTTTCTTCTTTATACTTACTATTTCCCTTTGCCACTCTATTATATTTATGTTAAACATTACCTGGCAATTTCAAAGTTGCTTTCATTGAAGGAAATTTCCCTTTAGAGTAAATATTTTGTCAGTTACCTGGTACTATAAGGAAAATTCTATACTTACGGCTACGACAGCTTCTGCTACTCCAGTCAACACAGCTGGCCTGAGAGAATGTAGCAGAATCTTACTCTCAAGTAAAACAAAGAGCAGCAGGGTCGCACAATTCTCAGGACCCAGATTCATTAACAAGGTGCTAAAGTTGGCTCCACTAAGAGAAAAGAGAAAAAGATGATTATAAACTACTTCGCTAAAACATGTTAAGATTTGCTTATTAAATTATTTCCTAAATATTACGATTGAGAATCTAGTGCTAATTTCAAGTCCTGATTTAGTTATTACTGAGTAGTAGTGAATGTAATGAAATAATATAACAGAATGATTCAAACTCATCCTTTTGTAATGAAGAGGAGTTTATGAGGGAAGATTTTCCTAAAGAAGCATTTGAGTTGAGCTCAAAGAATGGAAGTTAGGGAGAAGCCAACATATGCAGAGGCAGTGAAGCAAGAAAAGTTACCATCATTTCCAGGAAATTGAAATACACTTTCTGTTACTAAAGCATAGTAAGAAAGGGGCAAGAGATTATGTCAAAATAGAAACAACACCATTTATTTGCATTTTCAAAAGGACACCTGAATGCAGTGTGGACAAAGAAATGAAAGAAGAGGAGTACCAATTAAAATGTTAATAACAAAGCTGTCCAGGCAAGAGATCATGCTACCCTGGACTAGTGATGCAGATGAACAGATCTGAGATATTTGGGGAGGTTAAAATCAGTTTACCCTGAATATTTAGCTATGAACTGGATAGGAGGAGGGGAAAGGAAATGAAAAGGGAGGTATTCCCTACACCCAATCTTGCAATGCTCTTAAGTACTTCATTTTTAAATGGTGGAGGATCCACCATCCATCTAGCTATCACAGAAAGACACATTAAGGCTACGCTTATGCAAAAAATAATACTTAACTTTATTATTATAGCCCTTAAAATATTTTAAAGCATTCTTCTCCCAAGTGAATGGATATATCATTTTAGATACTACTGATTACCTTAGTGGTAAAGGTGTAGAAACTGGCTGTGATAATATTAACGCATCGTGGACTGAAAGCTTCAAGAAAAAAAAAAAAAGATGAATTAATCAAGCCAATTTTGAAACCTAAATATTTATATCAAGGGTAATACTGAAAGTAGTTTAATATGCAGACTGACATAGTTTTAGAAATATACTAAGATATAAAAAATGATAGCTGTATTTACTCAGAGGTATTATATTAGTTCTTTTAAATTAAATGGTTAATTCAACTGGATTTTGATTTAGTTAACTGTTTAAAACAGTTATTTTAAAATTATGAAATAGGGCGCCTGGGTGGCTCGGTGGGTTAGGCCTCTGCCTTCGGCTCAGGTCATGATCTCAGGGTCCTGGGATCGAGTCCCGCATCGGGCTCTCTGCTTGGCGGGGAGCCTGCTTCCTCCTCTCTCTCTCTCTGCCTGCCTCTCTGCCTGCTTGTGGTCTCTCTCTCTGTCAAATAAATAAATAAAAATCTTAAAAAATAAAAAAATAAAAAATAAATAAAATAAAATAAAATTATGAAATAACTGCTTTTTAACAGCTTCAAGTTTATTTACTCTATAGACTGGTAGGCATTTGGCAATTCATTACTCTACATTAAAACCTGCTGAAGTACATAACTGAACTGAAGCACATTCAAGATTAACATTTGCCTTAATGCCACCATATCATATATAATGTTGGTAACATCTTAGAAAACAATTTTTAAACAGCTTGCCTCTGGGGCGCCTGGGTGGCTCAGTGGGTCAAGCCAGTGCCTTCGGCTCGGGTCATGATCTCAGGGTACTGGGATCGAGTCCCGCATCGGGCTCTCTGCTCAGCAGCGAGCCTGCTTCCCCCCCTCTCTCTCTGCCTGCCTCTCTGTCTACTTGTGATCTCTCTCTGTCAAATAAATAAATAAAATCTTAAAAAAAATAAAAGATAAAAAAATAAACAGCTTGCCTCTATAGATCAGTACCACTCAAAGCACCAGTCTGCAAACTGTTACTGGTCCAGGAAAAGATTGCATGTAACTGGAGAGCAAGCCATTCAGGAACTCTAATGGCAACATGACACTGCTCCCACCCCCAAGTACGTGATGAGAGGGCCCCTGTCTTTGGACAGGGTACAGACATGTTCATGTCTACACTGCTCACATATTAAGGTGCACATGTCACAAGCTGTAAACTTATATACATCTGCTACTGTTGGAAATAAAAAGAAACTGGTCCTTTAACACATAAATGTTTGAAGATCACTATTCCATATTATTTCACTTTTCCCCCCCAACTGCAAATCATTTCATATTTATTAGTTGCTCTGACTTAAAAACATGCCCATAACACAATTCTGGGTTTTACATTACTAAAATCAGCTACATAAAAGCCACGCACAGACCAAAGATGATAATGTCATAAATCAAAGACTGTATTTCTTCCAATTCTGTACACCCAAATAAAAGGTAAAATATAAGAAATTCAAAGACTTTATGAACACATATTGCTCCATCTCAAACTCAAAGGGCCACAGAATCCACTATGCAATGACTAGAGTGAAGATAATGCAGAACTTCCCTCAAATACATTTTGTTTGGATTACCTGTACGAGGATTCTTGGTCTTTGTGGTGAGGGAAAAGGGATGTTTTGCATGAAGTGGGAAATGTGCCTAGAAAAAAAATTAAAATACAGATCATAATTACTTTTCAAAAATGCTTCATAGATTTTAACAAATATTAAATATCATTTTATGTATATATATATATATATATATATATATATCTCATTCCAGATCTGGCAAAACCACTTACCTAAAATTTATGTTAAATTTATCTAGTATAGATAAATGTATTCATCCCACTAAACTTCTGAAATGCACTATGTATTTCCTGATTAAAAGTCCATATTAATATACCCTAATACTGCCAGGAAAATAAAAATAAGACAAATATAGTTTTCATGAAAGAAGCTAATTTTTATTGTCTGCTTACGAGTGCTGGTATGGGGAGCAACTAACTGCAATACAATAAATTAAAACTAATATTGAATTTAATTCCAATAATTAGGGGTGCCTGAGTGGTCCAGTTGTTAAGCATCTGCCTTTGGCTCAGGTCATAATCCGAGGGTCCTGGAATCAACCCCTGCATCAGGCTCCCTGCTCAGTGGGAAGCCTGCTTCTCCCTCTTCCTCTCCCTGGTTTGTGTTTCCACTCTCACTGCCTCTCTCTCTGTTAAATAAATAACTATAATCCAAGTAATTAATGTTAATTAAATATTAACTCAGTCAATAGTTATTTTCTCGGGGCGCCTGGGTGGCTCAGTGGATTAAGCCGCTGCCTTCGGCTCGGGTCATGATCTCAGGGTTCTGGGATCGAGTCCCGCATCGGGCTCTCTGCTCTGCAGGGAGCCTGCTTCCTCCTCTCTCTCTGCCTGCCTCTCTGCCTACTTGTGATCTCTCTGTCAAATAAATAAATAAAATCTTTAAAAAAAAAAAAAAAGTTATTTTCTCATAACTTTGAGCAGACCACTTACCCTATTTCTCCACCTACAAAGAATGCTCCTTAAGTTTCTCCAAAGTTTTGAGCTCTCAGGAGCCACTAACATGCAAAATATTATTTCATCTGAGAAAGAAATATTGATCACATATACTGATTTTATTTCCTCAAACTATTCATAGAACCTTAATTTTTCAAAAGATTGCTAATTTGTCCCTAACATTAAGTTTTACTTCAATTTTAAGCTAATCTGAAAGCTCAAAATCTAGAACTATGAACTATTAGTATAGCATCCCAAAAGTACAACATGAAAGTCAAATAATTGCCCCTCCCTTTCCACTAACTAGTATGCTTTGCTGACATTCTTTCTCCTATAATGTGAAATTTCTGAAACTGTATGAAAAATCTGTTTATGCATACTGTATTTCCATAAAGCTCTTGACACCTCGTTTGTTTGGAGGATAAATAAATCATTAATTATAATAAACAAAAATCCGTGTGCCACTAGAAGTCGGAAAACATGTTTTTTTTTTTTTTTAAAGTAAGCTCTGCACCCAACATGGGGGCTTGAACCCATGACCCCAAGATCAAAAGTCAGATGCTCCACCAACTGAGTCAGAGGATCATGGGGAAATAGAGGGAAAAATAAAACAAGAGGACAGAGAGGGAAACAAACCAAAACAGACTCTTAATCACAGCTGAGGGTTGCTGGAGGAGAGGGGGTTAGGTGATGGGATGACTAGGGACATTAAGGAGGGCTTGTGATGCAGTGAGCACTGGGTATTATAAGACTAATGAATCACTCAACTCTACCTCAGAAACTAACAATACACTTTATGTTAATTAACTGAATTTAAATTTTAAAACATAAAAAAAACAAAACAAAATAATTTAAGGCAGCAGCTCCACATACATTTTTCTTGCTTACAGAAGATTTCCATGACAAAGGAATTACAAACAGAATGGAAAATTAGGATCTCTCAATGCTAAAACCCAAACCTCACTTTAAGCATCAATTAACTCACCCTTATTAATTTCTACATCAGTTTAGAGATGCTTTATAGTTAGAACCAGGAAGGTCCACTTGCATGGTTCAGGTGTTTATGTGTGTAATGGCTATGTTTCTCTTGGTTATCAAGAGAATGAAGAGGAAGGACACACACACTGTATAACGAGTTCCTTCTTCAGCTGAATTTCCAAAAGATTATTATTTGATCATCCTGACCACCACTCCTCAATTTTAAAACCAATGATTCAGGTGAGGAAGGGAACAAGTAAAACAGTAAGGTGACTGTGATTCTTCTTCCCTTTAAACTTTTCTGCTTAATGTTGGGTAAACAATGAAATGTATACATATACAACCCATTTTCCCACCAGACATCTTTCTAATCATTATACATACTTTTCAATGGGAAGAGGGTGTGGTCCAGACACAGAAAGTTTGTAGATAAACATGAGAAATTTTCTAAAAGCTTCAAAAAAAGGCCAGTGTGAGAGTAAACAAATGCATTTGTTTGAATTGATGGATTTGGAGACCATTTTTCTCTCCACAGGGGTCAACAAGCCCAGCTGCATAAGCTGTTTCTCCGTCAGAAGTTCCCGAGAATAAGGTTCATAAAACTGGATCGCAGCTCCATAGACCTACAAAGCAACAGAATTCCATTGTAAGACTCAAGTTTGTTTTTTAAAATTTCTGTTTATCTCTCATTACAACAGAATCACTAACTTAAGAGTAGATATGACAGAGAAGAAAAATCTCAAACGCTGCTGGTGGGAACATAAAATGGCACAGCTGCTGTGCAAAACAGTTTGGCAGCTTCTCCAAAATTTAAAAAAAATAGTAATTACCATATGATCCAGCAATTCCACTAGTAAGAATACGTCCAAAAGAATTGAAAGCAGGGTCTCAGACACTTGTACACCAGTATTCACAGCAGTATTAGTCACAACAGACAAATGGTGAAAACCACCCCAAAGTCCATCAGATGAAGGATAAACAAAATGTGGTATATACATGTGATGAAATGTTATTCATCCTTAAAAGGGACTGAAGTTCTGATAGATACTGCAACATGGATAAACCTTGGGAACACTATACTAAGTGAAATAAGCCAGACACAAAAGGACAATATATGATTCCACTTATATGAGCTACCTAAAATAGGCAAATTCATATAAAGTAGAAGAGAGACTGCCAGGAACCAGGGGCAGAGGTAGGGGAAGTTCCTGTTTAAGGTAATCAAAAAGTTCTGGAGACAAATAGGGATACCTCTCTTTTATAAATCTTAAAACCACTTAGTCTATCTATCTGAATAGATAAATATACACACAGATACACACACGTATATATGCACACACTATATATATACGCACAAAAACATATGTGTGTTTTTATCACATTAACCCTTTACAAATACAACACTCCTAGATACAATTATTTCAACGATCTCAAGGTGTTTTTGTTTTTTTTTTTTAAGATTTTATTTATTAATGACAGAGACACAGCGAGAGAGGGAACACAAGCAGCGGGAGAGGGAGACATAGACTCCCCGCCGAGCAGGGAGCCCAGTATGGGGCTCGATATGGGGCTCGATATGGTGCTCGATCCCAGGCTGCCAGGACCATGACCAGAGCTCAAGGCAGATGCTTAACGACTGAGCCACCCAGGCGCCCCTTTCAAGAGATTTTTAACAGTATGACAAAAGCATCTCAATGAGGCTTTGTTGGTCTCTACCAAAGTAAATTTAGTAATTCTTAAGTGTTTGAAGATCTTAAAATTTTCATTTATAGTTATTGTTTTAAATGAGAGAACTATAAATAATTCTTAGCTAAAGACTCACCTTAGTTGTAAGCAACCAGTTAATATAGTATTGGCCTTCATTCAGTGCGTATTTTACTTATGTTCCAGACATTATGCTGGACACTTAACCTTCATTATCATTAATACGGAGGTTTTAAACTTATACCCTGTAGAATGAGGCCACCCACCTCCCATCTGGTAACCATCAGCTTGTTCTCTACAGATAAGAGTCTAGTTTTTTGGCTTGTCTCTTTTTTCCCCTTTGTTCATTTACTTGTTTTGTTTCTTAAATTCCAAATATGAGTGAAATCATATGGTATTTGTCTTTCTCTTAGTTTCGTTTAGCATTATGCCACAATGTCACAAATGGCAGGATTTCATTCTTTTCTGGCTGAACAATATTCCATTGTATATACATACCAGTTCTTCTTTATTCATCTGTCAACAGACACTTGGACTGCTTCAATAATTTAAATACTGTTGCAATAAACATAGAGATGCACATATCTCTTCTATTTTTAATTTTCTGAGGAATCTCCATACTGTCTCCCACACTGACTGTACCAGTTTGCATTCCCACCAACAGTGGACAAGGATTCCCTTTTTCCACATTCTCACCAACACCTGTTGTTTCCTGGGTTGATTTTAGCCCTTCAGACAGGTATAAGGTGATATTTTATTGTGGTTTTGATTTGCATTTCCCTGATGAGTGATATTGAACATCTTTTTTTATGTGCCTATTGGCCATCTGTATGTCTTCTTTGGAGAAATGTCTTTTCATGTCTTCTGCCTATTTTTAAATTGGTTTATTATAGGGGTTTTTGCTGTTGAGTTGTATAGGTCCTTTGTATATTTTTGATACTAACCCTTTATCAGATATTTCACTTGCAAAGTATCTTCACCCATTCAGTAGAATGTCTTTTAGCTCTGTTGGCTGTTTCCTTTGCTGTGCTGAAGATTTTCTCTTTGATGTAATTCCAATAGCTTATTTTTGCTTTTGTTTTGTTTCCCTTGCCTCAAGAGACATATCTAGAAAGATGCTGCAATGGCTTATGTTAGAGAAATTACTGCCTATGATCTCTTCTAGGATTTTTATGGTCTCAAGTCTCACATTTAAAGATTTTATTTTATTTGACACAGAGAGAGAGAGAGAGATCACAAGTACACAGAGAGGCAGGCAGAGAGAGAGGGGGAAGCAGGCTCCCCACTGAGCAGAGAGCCCCACATGGGGCTTGATCCCAGGACCCTGAGATCATGACCTGGGCCGAAGGCAGAAGCCCCAACCCACTGAGCACCCAGGCGGCTCAGGTCTCACATTTAGATCCTTCATCCATTTTCAGTTTATTTTTGTGTATGGTTAAGAAAGTAATCTAGTTTCATTCTTTTTAATATAACATGAAATCTGGAATTGTGATATCTTCACCTTTGTTTTTCTTTTTCAAGACTCCTTTGGCTATTCAAAATCTTTTGTGGTTCCATCCAAATTTGAGGTGTTTGTTCTAGCTCTCTGAAACATGCCGTTGGTATTCTGATAGGAACTACATTAAATCTGTAGATCATTTTGGGTAGTAAGGATATTTTAACATATTTTGTTCTTCTAATCCATGAGCATAGGCTATCTTTCCAATACTTTGCACTGTCTTCAATTCCTTTCATCAATGTTTATACATTTCAGAGTTTAAATCTTTCACCACCTTGGTCATGCTTATTCCTAAGCATTTTATTATTTTTGGTGCAGGTGAAAATGGGACTGCTTTTTAAAATTTCTCTTTCTGGGGCGCCTGGGTGGCTCAGTGAGTTAAGCCTCTGCCTTCGGCTCAGGTCATGATCTCAGGGTCCTGGGATCGAGTCCCGCGTCGGGCTCTCTGCTTGGCGGGGAGCCTGCTTCCTCCTCCTCTCTCTCTCTGCTTGCCTCTCTGCCTACTTGTGATCTCTGTCAAATAAAAAAAAAAATTAAAAAAAAATAAATTTCTCTTTCTGCTGTTTCATTATTAATGTACAGAATTACAACAGATTTCTGCACAATGATTTTATATCCTTCAACTTTACTGAATTCTATCATCAGTTTTTGGTGGACTCTTTAGGGTATTATATATATAGTATCACGTCATCTGCAAACAATAAAAGTCTTTTACTTCGGGGTACCTGGGTGGCTCAGTGGGTTAAGGGCTCTGCCTTTGGCTCAGGTCATGATCCTGGGGTCCTGGGATCGAGCCCCACATCGGGCTTTCTGCTCCACAGGGAGTCTGTTTCCTCCTCTCTCTCTCTCTGCCTGCCTCTCTGCCTACTTGTGATCTCTGTCAAGTAAATAAATAAAATCTTTAAAAAAAAAAAAAAGTCTTTACTTCTTCCTTGCTGATCCCTTCCATTTCTTTTTGTTGTACAAGTGCTGTAGCTAGGACTTCCAATACTATGTTAAATAAGTGGTGAGAGTGGACATCCTTGATCGTTACTGACAGGGGAAAAGCCCTCAGTTTCCCCCCATTGAGGATGATGTTCGCCATGGGTTTTTCATATATGGCCTTCATTATGCTGAGGTATGTTCCCTCTAAAGCTACTTTGGTTCAGAGTTTTTATCATGAATGGGATGGTTGTACTTTGTTCCTACTGAAATAAGCATATGGTGTTTATCCTTTCTCTTACCCCTGTGATTTATTGCGTTGACTGACTTACAAATATTGAACCACCCTTGCATCCCCAGACTAAATCCCACTTAATTGTGATAAATGATTTTTTTTAAGATTTTATTTATTTATTTGACAGACAGAGATCACAAGTAGGCAGAGAGGCAGGCAGAGAGAGAGGAGGAAGCGGGCTCCCTGCAGAGCAGAGAGCCTGATGTGGGGCTCGATCCCAGGACCTTGGGATCATAACCTGAGCCAAAGGCAAAGGCTTTAACCCACTGAGCCATGCAGGCGCCCCGATAAATGATTTTTTTAATGTATTCTTAGATTCAGTTTGCTAATATTTTGTTGAGGATTACTGCATCTATGTTCATCAAAGATACTGGCCTATAGTTCTCTTTTTTTGTACTATCTGGTTTTGGTACTGGCCTCAGAATGAATTTGGAAGTTTTACTTCCTCTTTTACTTTTTGGAAAACTTTGAGAAGAATAGGTATTAATTCTTTAAATATTTGGCAGAATGAATGTGTGAAACCATCTGGTCCGAGATTTTGGTTTGTTGGGAGGTTTTGTTTTTTTTTTTTTTTTAAAGATTTTATTTATTTATTTGACAGAGAGAGATCACAAGTAGGCAGAGAGAGTGAGAGGGAAGCAGGCTCCCTTCAGAGCAGAGAGCCGGACGTGGGACTCAATCCCAGGACCCTGAGATCATGACCCGAGCCGAAGGCAGCAGCTTAAACCACTGAGCCACTGGTCTGTTCAAATTTTCTTTTTCTTCCTGATTCAGTTTTGGGAGGTTATATGCTTCCAGGAATTTATCTAGGTTTTTATAGATTGGTAAGTCTGTTGGCATATAATTTCATAGCATTCCCTTACACACTTAAAATTCTTTGTATTTCTACAGTGTCAGCTGTTATTTCTCTTCTTTTATCTGTAATTGTTTGAGGTTTTTTGTTTTTTTTTTTGTTTTTCTTTTTTGATGAATCCAGCTAAAGTTTTATCAATTTTGTTGATCTTTTCAAAGGATCAGCTTCTGTTTCATTGATATATACTACTGTTACTATTATTATTTTTTTAGCTCCTATATCATTTATTTCTGCTCTAAGCTTCATTATTTCCTTCCTTTTGCTGGTTTTGAATTTTGTTTCTTTCTTCTTTCTCTAGCTCCTTTATGTATGAGGTTAGGTTGCTTGAGATTCTTCTTGCTTCTTGAGGTAGATCTGTATTGCTATTAAACTTCCCTCTTTGAACCAGTTCTGTTGCATCCCAAAGATTTCGTACTGTTGCGTTTTCATTTTGATTTGTCTCCATGTATTTCCTGACTTTTTCTTTGATCACTTGGTTGACCCATTCATTGTTTAGGAGCATGTTATTTGACCTCCATGTATTTGTGCTCTTTCCAGGCTTAATTCCTGTGGTCGATTTCTAGTTTCATTGTGTTGTGGTCAGGAAAGATGCATGGCATGACTTTAAGCTTTTTGACTTTGTTGAGAGTTGTTTTGTAGCCTAATATGTGATTTATTCTAGAGAATATTCCATGTGTACTTGAAAAGAATGTGTATTCTACTGTTTTAAGATGAACTGTTCTTAATATATCTATTAAATCCATCTGGCCCGTGTTTCTTTCAAAGCCATTGTTACCCTTGTTGTTTTTCTGTTTGGAAAAAAAACTACTTTTTTCCATTGTTATTGTATTATTAGTTATTGTATTATTATCAATGAGTTCCTTCATACTTGTCATTAATTGTTTTACTTGTGTTGCACCTGCATTGGGTGCATAAATATTTACAACTGTTCTAACTTCTTGTTTGACTGTCCACTTTAAGAGTATCCTTCTTTGGGGCACCCAGGTGGCTTAGTTGGGTAAGCATCTGACTCTTGATGTCGGCCCAGATCATGATCTCAGGGTTTAAGATAGGGATCTGCACTGGGCGTGGAGTCTGCTTTGATACTATCTCTCCGGGGCGCCTGGGTGGCTCAGTGGGTTAAGGCCTCTGCCTTGGGCTCAGGTAATGATCCCAGGGTCCTGGGATGGACCCCACATCGGCGGGGAGCCTGCCTTCCCCTCTCTCTCTCTCTGCCTGCCTCTCTGCCGACTTGTGATCTATGTCAAATAAATAAATGAAACCTTTAAAAAAAACAAGATACTCTCTCCTTCTCCCTCTTAAAAACAAGTGTGAGTGAGTGAGTGTGTGTGTGTGTGTGTGTGTGTGTGTGTGTGTGGTGCCTTCCTTGTCTCATTACAGTCTTTCCTTTGAAGTCTGTTTTATCAGGGTACCTGGGTGGTTCAGTCATTAAGCATCTACCTTCAGCTTGGGTCATGATCCCAGGGTCCTGAAACTGAGCCCCACGTAAGACTCCCTGCTCAGGCGGGAGCCTGCTTCTCCCTCTCCCGCTTCCCCTGCTTGTGTTCCCTCTATCAAATAAATAAATAAAATCTTTTAAAAACGTCTGCTTTATCCAACATAAGTACTGCTATCCCTGATTCTTTTTGACATTTGCATACGAAATGCTTCTCCACCCCTTCATTTTCAATTTGCAGGTATCTTTAGTTCTTAAATGAGTCTTGTTGGGGCGCCTGGGTGGCTCAGTGGGTTAAGCCGCTGCCTTCGGCTCGGGTCGTGGTCTCGGGGTCCTGGGATCGAGTCCCGCATCGGGCTCTCTGCTCAGCGGGGAGCCTGCTTCTCTCTCTGCCTGCCTCTCTGTCTACTTGTGATCTCTCTCTGTCAAATAAATAAATAAAAATCTAAAAAAAAAAAAAAAAAAATTAAATGAGTCTTATTTTTTTATCCATTCTGTCATACCTTTTTCCTTTGACTGGAGCATTTAATCCACTTACATTCAAAGTAATCATTGATAGGTATATATTTATTGCCATTTTGTTACTTGTTTTGTGGTTGTTTTTATAGGTCTTCTCTGTTCCTTTCTTACCTTGCTCTCTTCTCTAACAGTAGGTTTGCTTTCTTTAGTAATATACTTGGATTCCTTTCTCTTTATGTTTTGCATATCTACTATTGGATTATGATTTGTGGTTACCATTAGGTGTGTACATAAGACCTTGTGCATATAGCAGTCTATATTCAGTTAATGGCTGGTTAAGTTTAAACCCATTCTTTACTCCTCTTCTTCCCTTGAGAAAGATGGTGTCATACTTTACATCCTTTTATTTTATGAGTCCCTTGACTGATTTTCACAGATGTTTCACTTATGTTTACTGTTTTTATGCTTCCTACTTTTTTTTACTTTTACTTATGCCTTTCCCATTTAACATTTCTTATAGGACTGGTTTAATGTTCATTAATTCCTTTAATTTTTATTTGTTTAAGAAACTCTTTATCTCTCTTTCTATTCTGAATGATAACCTTGCTGGATAGAGTTTTCTTGTCTGCAGATTTTTCCCAATCAGCACTTTGAATACATCATGCCACTTCCTTCAGCCCTGCAAAGTTTCTGCTAAAAAAATCTGCTGACAGCCTATGCGGTTTCCCTTGTATGTAACTGTCTTTTCTCTTGCTGCTTTTAAAATTCTCTTTATCACTACTTTTTGCAATTTTAATTATTAAGTGTCTTAGTGGGGACCTTCTTGGGGTGATTTCGTTGGGACTTCTCAATGACTCTTAAATCTGGATTTCTGTTCCCTTCCCCAGATTTGGGAAGTTTTCAGCTTTTACTTCTTCAAATAAATTTTCTGCTCCCTTTTCTCTCTTCTCCTGAGATCCCTATAATGAGAAACATATTATGCTTTTAGAGTCATTGAGTTCCCTAAGCCTATTCTCATTTTGCATAATTTTTTCTCTCACCTGCTCAGCTCGTTTACTTTCTATTAGTCTGTCCTCCAGGTCACTGTTACATTCTTCTACTTCCTCTTGTCTGCTATTTATTTCACCTAGCGTATTTTTTTTTTTAAAGATTTATTTATTTGACAGAAAGAGACACAGCAGAGAGGGAATACAAGCAGGGGGAGTGGGTGAGGGAGAAGCAGGTTTCCACTGAGCAGCAAGCCCAGTGTGGGGCTCAATCCCCGGACCCTGGGACAAGGACCTGAGCTGAAGGCAGATGCTTAACAAATGAGCCACCCAGGAGCCCCTCATTATCTAGTGTATTTTTAATTTCAATTATTGTGTTCTTTATCTCCGAGTGGTTCTTTTTTATCTTTTTGAACAGTCTCACTGATGTCCCTCCACTCTTTTCTCAAGTTCAGTAAGCATCTTTATGATCATTAGTTTAAATTCTCCATCAGGCATATTACTCATCTCAGTTTCACTTAGGTTTCTTGCTTTGGTTTTGTCCTGTCCTTTCATTTGGGGCATATTACTATCTCCTCATTTTGCCTAACTCTGTGTCTGTTTCTGTGAGTTAGGAAAGTCACCTAAGTCTCCTGCTTTTGAAAGCAGTGGGATGGCACACACAGTACCTATTAGTTTTGTGCTGGTCCTCTTCCACAAAGGATGTGCCAGTGCTGCCAAGACCAGAACCAGTTAGAGCTGACCTGCAAAGAGCATAACAAGGTGCGTGCATCCTCCACAGGAGGTAACCAGCCATCACCACCAGGATGGAGGCCCCACAAAGTGCAGAGTCCTGAGACTTGGTGTTGGCAAGCTTTGAGCCGGTCTTCTGGGGAAGAGGACTCATAGCACTAGGGCTGAGGCAGGCCTGGCTGGAGGAGTAGGATGCCATTAATCAACTTAGATAGTGAATGATTCCCACTGGTAGCTGTGTGTTTATGCTGGGAGGTCAGGGAAAAAGCACCTGCCAGCTCTTTTGTTCTGGAGAAGTCACTTCAGGAAACCTACCCTTAAAGATACACTCTGACATGAAAAATAACTCTCCCTCCCCTAGGGCCCAGGCATTTAGCAAACTGCCGCTTCAGTGCTGTCTATCTGTGGACTGTTTGTTGTGCTATCTCTTTAAGAGTGAGGACTCAGGGCACCTAGGTGGCTCAGTGGGTTAAAGCCTCTGCTTTCGGCTGGGATCATGATCCCGGCATACTGGGATCGAGTCCCACATCGGGCTCTCTGGTCAGCGGGGAGCCTGCTTTCCTCTCTCTCTCTCTCTGCCTGCCTCTCTACCTACTTGTGATCTCTGTCAAATAAATTAATTTTTTAAAAAATCTTAAAAAAAAAAAAAAAAAGTGTGAGGACTCAGTCTCCTGTCACTCACCCTGCTATCCTAGAAACTAGTCTGCTGATTTTTAAACTTTCAGGCTTTAAGTCCCACAGTTTTTAAGAACCTACGAAATTCAGCCCCTCCGGTTTTCGGAGCCAAATATTACAGAGATTCGTCTTACCCACACAGGCTTCTCAGTGTAAGGTTCTGTTTCTTTCCCCTCTCAGGGCTGGTGATGTCCCTCTCCCCCTTGGACAGTCCACACATGTCCCTTTAGCTCCCAACCACTTCTCCACCCTTTCTACCATTTTTCATGTGGCCTCTTCTCTACATTTAGTTGTGGAGTTTGTTCTGCCCATCTGCAGGTTGTGTTCTGGGTTATTTACACTGATGTGAGTGTTACCTAGATATATCCATGGTATGAGGTGAAGCCAGGATCCTCCCACTCTGCCATCTTCTGCGAAGTCTGGCTAGTACTTTCTATATGCCATTAAACTGCTTATTGTTTACTCCCTCCATTTTAGTGTATCATTTGTCTTCTGAGGCTCAATGCTGTCATTGAAAAATTAGCCAACAATCTCATAGCTGTCCCTTTAAAAGTAAGTATGTCGTTACTTTCTGGTTGTTTTTCTTTGCTGTTCTATGGTTTCACTATAATAGCAACCTTCCTGCTGAAGCTTTTACAAGTATACCTTTAGTCTAAAGATTCAATTTTTCAGGGGTGCCTCGGTGGCTCAGTCCTTAAGCACCTGCCATCGGCTCAGGTCATGATCTCAGGGTCCTGGGATCAAGCCACACATCGGGCTCCCTGCTCAGTGGGCAGCCTGCTTCTCCCTCTCCCATTGCCCGACTTGTGTTCCCTCTTTCGTTCTCTGTCAAATAGATTTAAAAATCTTTAAAATAAATAAATTGAATAAAGAAATAAATAAAGATTCCATTTTTCATCAGCCCTGGAAAACAACCAATCAATATCCCTTCAAATGCTGCCACTCCCTTTTATAATCTCTCCTTCTGGAATTCATTAAATATCCACTGATCCTTCTGATTCTATCCTCTACATTTTTAAACTCTTTTAGATGTTTTTTTTTTTTGGCCATGTCTGAGGTAACTATCTTGCACTTCATTAATTTTCCCTGCATGCATGTCTTATCTGTTGTTTAAACCATTCAGTGATTCTAATTTTAAGGACCATATTTTTCATTTCTAGACGTTTGATTCTCTTCCCAGTCTACTCATTTCACAAAATACGCTGTTTTTCCCAGATGTTTCAACATCTTGAATCATTTCAATTATATATTTAATTTATACCTTTACTATTGTCATTGCATCAATTCAATATATTCAGGGTCTAATCCAGCTTTGTACAGTATCTTGCTGATTTTCCTATGGTATTTATGTCTTCTAACTTTTATTATAATACCATCTTGAGGCTTGGGTTTGGGGCTATCTCTTTAGGAAGACTTTGTATTTGCTTCTGTAGAAGCTCCAGAGGTCGCTGCCTCCTGATGTCAATTTTCATGGTGACTTCTCACCTTGGGCACTACAGTACAAATTCAACCCAAAATAAACTGTGGCCAAATAATCCTAACATTCAAATAGACTGAAATCATATTCATTATTTTATGGGATAAAAACATGGACAATATAGGTTTAATAAAAGAGGGAAAAAAATACCTTTTCAGCAGAAGAACCTGTCAGGACAAAAGTTGAAAAAACTGGAAGTGGGTATTTAGTTTGAGGATCCCAACATTCTATAGTAGCTCCCATGGGAAGGCAGAAGAGAGGTACAGATTCTGACAGCGGAAATGACTCATAATCATCTTCTGGGTATCTAAAAATTAAACCTTTTGGAGAAAGGAAACAGTATTAAATTTTTTTTCAAGAGTTACTTTCACATAGATTATATGTGATACATATTAATAGGATATTTTAATAGCAAATTTCATGAAAATATTTATGTGTGAAATTTCAAAATAATTTTTCCTCTTGCCATATCAGAAACTTACACTAACAAGTTTACCCTTTATTTTTTTAACTCACGGACTTTTCGTTCACTGTATGTTCACTGTAACGTTAAAATGTACAAAATATACAAGTTAAAACTATTCAACAAGACCACCAATTTTAATATATTTTCTTCTATGTACCACAACGTCTTATAGAGTGTGGTAAGGAAAATTCACCAACTATTTCAGTAAAAAATTCAGGGAAGGGTTAAGTGTTATATAATCATGGCAAGGCAATAGAAATGATCAAGCCCTTACTTATCTTGGGAGAGCAGCAGTGTAGAAAGTATTCAGCATGAAAAGTAAATGAGACCAAAATCCTCTATCTGAGTAGAGTATGTGAGACCAAGGAAGCAGGAGGAAGGGGGCCTCTGGCAAGCTAACAAAGCCCCTTCACAATCAAATATCTACAAAGCTCTGGTGTCTCTAATATGCAGACCACCTCTAAATTAAACTCCCAAAAATTTCTGAGTCAAAATTCAGTGTGCAAAGCTCCATATTCTAAAATACGTCTTTTACTGAATACCTGAATACTTTCACAAAGCTTGTTTCTGTAAGTGTTCCTTTTTAAGTGACACTCTCTCCACACACACATACATACACATACAAACACAATTTAGGAAATCACATACAACCAACAGCAATATTAACAGTATCACATTTTAAAATGATACTGATATTTGTAATTATTATTTGTTGGCTTTATTTTTATACTATAAATTAAAATGGTCTGATTTATTGTCTTTAAGAAGACAATCAAGATTTTTCAGATATGGAATTGCCTGACTTTCTTGAAGCAAAACAAACTGTGCATGATCAAAAAGTAAGTGACACTGCTTCTTTTCACAAGGAAGTATTCCAGTATTTCTTCTATTTACAACTGGAGCATACCTGTATGTTCAGTTTCTATCCCACCATACCAGTGGGATGAAGAGGTCACACTTAAATCTTTACAGCCCTTGACACTTTACTGTGCAGTAAGAATGTGGCGATAGATTTCTCAAACACTTCATGGCAGAAAAGTTTCTCAGGCCCTCCTCTCCTCCATATAGCTGATTCTTTGCAACAAAGGAAAAAGGAAGCAAGTCCACCTTTCATGGCAAGTAACATGAGGTTTCAAATCAGACACACAGAGATAAGAGAAGGAAATATAAGAAGTAAAGATGCAGTTTGACACCTTTCTGATTGCCAAAATAAAAAGATCAGAGAGTAAGCAGTTTTCCATTGAATTGTTAAATCTATTGGTGTAGACTAAAAAGCCTGAATGTTCATTTCACCAATGCTTACCGGGATGGTAATTTCTATTTAACAACATGTTTGGGGGAGGGTATAATATTAATGTATCTTATAGTATGTAACGTATTTAAGGAAACTTGTGCCTTTACATGCTAATATTATAGATAATTCAATTTATGAACTGAACAACCCCGTAAACCACATAAGGGGGCACACACTGTGTCTTCTAACCAAACAAAAATCTTAGGTGAACATGATGACTACTACACTATGGGGACTAACCAAATGTTAACGTACAACAATAACTAGAGTAACAATTATTTAATTTACTCACCAGCTTTATATGCTATTGCATTAGAAGCAGGCACAGACTTCTTATAACACAGAAATACACTGGAACCCCACTGTAAAATACAAATTATGTTTAAAAAAGACCAAAGACTGAAAATAAATTGATTTTTTAAAAGACTTTATTTGACAGAGAGAGAGAGATCACAAGTAGGCAGAGAGGCAGGCGGGGGGGGGGGGGAAGCAGGCTCCCTGCTGAGCAGAGAGCCTGATGTGGGGCTCGATCCCAGGACCCTGAGATCATTACCTGAGCCAAAGGCAGAGGCTTTAATCCACTGAGTCACCCAGGCACCCCTAAATTGATTTTTTTGAAAATCTTCTAAAGATTCTGATTATTCAGTGCAATCTATTTAAAACATGTTTATCAAACAGACTACGCCTGGGAGGCTTAGGGAGGCTTGGTTGGTTGAGTGCCTGACTCTTGGTTTCAGTTAAGGTTGTGATCTTGGGGTCCTGGGATCAAGCCCCATGTTGGGCCCCATGCTCAGCAGGGAGTGTGATTGAGATTCTCTCTCCCTCTCCTTCTGCCCCTCCCCCTGACCCGTGAATGCTTGTGCATTATCTCTCTTTAAAATGAATGAATAAGGGGCGCCTGGGTGGCTCAGTTGGTTAAGCAACTGGCTTCAGCTCAGGTCATGATCCTGCAGTCCTGGGATGGAGTCCCACATCGGGCTCCCTGCTCAGCAGGAGGTCTGTTTCTCCCGATGACCTCTCCTCTCATGCTGTCTCTCTTTCATTGTCTCTCTCTACCTCTCAAATAAATAAATAAAATATTTTAAAAAAAAGAATAAATCTTTTTTCTTTTAAAGACTACAGACTACAAAATACAGCAAAACATGAAATTCAGAATATTAAAAGGAGTAAAAAAAAAAACTGCTGCAAAATTAAACTGACATAAAACAGTTTCAAAAAGTTTAGAATGCTGTAATAAGACACTGTGAAAGAAACGGCACAAAGCTGAGTGGGCCCTGGAGCCCAGACTAGTATTTTGAAGGTAACTGAGGTACTATGAAGTCATTACCTCCAAAAGTAAACTCCAATACCCAGGATACATTAGTCAGTCATCTTTGCCTGTATCTCACTAAAGCTAATAATGGTTTCATCTGAAGATATTTTTCAGAATAAATCTGACCCAACTGTAAACCTCAGTCTCATAAAATTATAAATCAAAGGTGTATGTTCCATGTTCTTGTTCGTTAGAGCCCTTGAAAAATAAGTATGTAGAGAGTGTGGGGCCTAGCATGCTTGGTAGAGCATGTTACTCTTGATCTTGGGATTGTGAGTTCAAAACCCCATGTTGCATGTGGAGCCCACATAGATAGAACTATAAAACTTAGGAAAGCAAGAGTGTAAAACTACAACAATGAAAATAAATAAATAAATAAAAGGGAAGTTCCCTATCCAGTCTCCCTGTGGTTGTCCGTGAAGACACCAGTGAAATGCAAAAGGTAATAAAACATCTGTATTGATATAACACAGCAATATTAGCACATACCAAAAAAAATTTTTGAATCCCTGATTTTAAGTATTTATTTTCTCAATGAAATTATTCTAAAAATCAGATACCTAAGGATTTTTAAAACTATTATGAATCATAAAAGTTACAGTTCTAAAAATAATAAAAACCACAAAAAATATAAGCAGAGTAAATTCTACACCCAATAATAAGCAGGAGTACAAAAATTATCCTTTTTTCCGGGGGTAGGAGCCAGTTCATATAAAACTGAAAATGAAACAACTGTATTCTTACCATTCCACAATTTAAGTTTTTGTCAACTTTGCAGAAAGTATGAGGAGGGGTTTCTCCTTTACTGGTTATAATAACACAGATATCAGTTACAGCCAAGGAATTCTGGGGTCGAATTAAAGGAGCCCTTCGATAAGTGATAAAGATTCTTTGTGAAGTAGTTGAACTATTGTTGACATTGGCACAGCGACCATAGGGTGTGGCTTGGATCACTTCACATCCTGGAATAAGCCTTTCTTTCCCTTCATATAAAACTCTGCAAGGCAGGGAGGGGAAAAATAAATAAATACAAGTTAAAAGCTGGTTTTCAACAAACAAAAAAATGTGGGAGCAGTTCTTCTACTGTTTCTCAAATCTTATTTATGAACCAAAAGTAAGATTACTATTTTGGGAATTATAGATCTCTTTACTATTTTTCAAGAGCTAGAATGTAATTTTAAGAGTAAATAAGATAAACAACCTGATTTTTTTTTACCGCTTTTTACAAAAAACATACGAAAGCACACAATAAGCATCGTCAGGTTGATTCCTAGATCAAGCATTCAGACGTTTTCACAAAATTTTCCTTCATAATTCCTGTCAAAACTTCACCTTTAAAAATCCTGACTGAAAATAAATAAATAAATATAAAAATTATTTGACTGAAACTATAAAACATGGTTTAAAGAAATTAGAGATGAGCTAATAAATAAAAAGGCATCCCATGGTCATGGATAAAAACACCTAATATTTGGTAAGATGTCAATATTTCCTGAAGAGATCTACAGAGTCAACAAAATGCCTATCTAAATTCTAGCTGCTTTCTTGTGTAGAAATTGGTAACATGAGCCCAAAGCTCATACCCAGATGCAAGGGACTCAGATTGCCTAACCTGGAAAAACAAGAACACAGTTGGAGGATTCACACTCCCTCCATTTCAAACTTACTACAAATCTAGTCATCAGCACCATGTGTTACTGTCACAAGAATAAACATTTAGATCAATGAAATGTCATGGGCAGTCAATTGATTTTAACAAGACTGCCAAGAAAATTCAATAGGAAAAAAAAGTCTTTTCAACAAATGGTGCTGGGACAACTGCATATCAAATGCAAGAGAAAGAGGTACCTGGAGGACTCAGTGGGTTAAGCCTCTGCCTTGGGCTCAGGTCATGATCTCAGGGTCCTGGGATCCAACCCCACATTGGGCTCCCTGCTCAGCGAGGAGCCTGCTTCCCCCTCTCTCTCTGCCTTCCTCTCTGCCAACTTGTGATCTCTCTGTCAGTTAAATAAATAAAATCTTAAAAAATCAAAAAGAATGCAAGAGAAAAAGAAGTTGAGTCCCTTCCTTACACTACATACCAGATACAGATCAAACACTTAAATGTAAGAGATAGAACTATAAAACTTAGGAAAAAAACAGGAATAAAAATTTGTGACCTTGGGTTTGACAAAGCCTTATACAGGATACCAAAGCACAAGTGACAAAAAAAAAAAATTTAAAAACTGGATTCACCAAAATAAAAAACAAGTGATGCCAACAAGAAAGTGGAAAGACAACCCATAAAATGCAAGAAAATATTTGCAAATCATGTATCTAATTAGAATATCCTTTCCAGGGGCGCCTGGGTGGCTCAGTGTTTAAGCCTCTGCTTTCAGCTCAGGTCATGATCCCCAGAGTCCTGGGATCGAGTCCCACATCGGGCTCTCTGCTCAGCGGGGAGCCTGCTTCTCCCCCCTCCCTCTCTCTCTGCCTGCCTCTCTGCCTAGCTGTGATCTCTGTCTCTCAAATAAATAAATAAATAAAAATCTTAAAAAAAAAAAAAGAATATCCTTTCCAGAATATATAAAGAACTCTTACAAATAAATATAAAAAGATAAATAGCAATTTAAAAATGGATACAGGCCTGACAAAGAATATATGGGAACTGCCTGTACTATCCTTAAAAACTCTTCTGTAAAACTAAAATTATTAAAATAAGACATTTTCTTTTTTTTTTTTTAAGTGGGCAAAAAATCTAAATAGGCATTTCTCCATAGAAGATATGGCCAAAAGCAGATGAAAAGAGACTCAACATCCTGGCCATTAGGGGACTGAAAATCAAAACCACAATAAGATATGTACCACTTTACGTACACTGGGAAGGCTATAATCAAAAGACGTAATTACAAGTGCTGGTAAGGTGAGAGTATAGAGAAACTGGAATCTCTATATAATGCTGATGGGAAGCAACACTGCTTTGGAAAACAGTCCAGTGGTTCCTCAAAGGGTTAACCATGGAGTTTTTGTGTAACTCAGCAATTCTACTTCTAGATATATACCCAAGAGAAATAAAAACATCCATCTGCACAAATACTGGTATGCAAATACACATTTAACTGCATTATTCATAACAGCCAAAAAGCAGAAACAATCTGTCCACCAACTACTGGAAAGATACATAAAATTCGCCATACACATATAACAGAATATTGTCCAGCAATAAAAAGCAGTAAAGTACAGGTGTGCCTGCCTGGTTCAGTCAGAAAAGCATTCGATTCTTGATCTCAGGATCACGAGATTGGAGTTCCACAATGGGTGCAGAGATTACTTAAATAAATAAACTTAAAAAAAAAAGGGGGGGGGTGCCTGGGTGGCTCAGTGGGTTAAAGCCTCTGCCTTCGGCTCAGGTCATGATCCCAGGGTCCTGGGATCTGAGCCCAGCATCGGGCTCTCCGCTCAGCAGGGAGCCTGCTTCCTCCTCTCTCTCTGCCTGCCTCTCTGCCTACTTGAGATCTCTGTCTGTCAAATAAATAAAATCTTTAAAAAAAAAAAAAAAAGGGCAATGAGGTACTAATACGAGGTACAACATCGATGTCTTGTAGCTATGTTAACTGAAAGAACCTACACAAAAAAGACCACAAGTAGTACGATTCCATTTACATGAAATGCCCTGAATAGGCACATCTGTGGAGACAGCAAGCAGATCAGTAGTTGCCTAGGGTTAGAGGGTGGAAAGGGACGTCAGAGAATGGATGCTGATGAATACAGGGTCTCCTTTTAGGGAGATGAAAATGTTCTAAAATTAGCTGTAATAGCTGCACAAATCTGTGATTATACTAAAGACCAATAAATTGTATACTTGAAAGGGGTGAATTGTGTGATATCTGAATTCTATCTCAATAAAACTGATAAAACTCAACTAAATATTAAAATACAGTATAAAGGCTAGTACTGGCAAATGAGTCAATAGAAAGAACAATGAACACAAAAGAAATACCAGAAATGGATAAAGGTGACATCTCAATATACTGTGAGAAATATGGGCTTTTAACAGTAATAAGCAGTGCTTGAATAACTGAACTGCCATTTGGGAAAAAAATAAAATTGTGTATCTGAACTTCATATCATATACCAGAAAAAGCTCCAGTAGATCACAGATATAAACATCAAGAATGGAAATGTCAGTGGGTTAAGCTGCTGCCTTCCACTCAGGTCATGATCCCAGGGTCCTGGGGCTCCTTGCTCAGTGGGGAGCCTGCTTCTCCCTCTGCCTGCTCTGCCTGCCCTGCCTGCTGCTCCCCCTGCTTGTGCTCTCTCTGACAAATAAATAAATACATAAAATCTTTAAAAAAAGATAAATGTCAAGAATGAAAACATACTAGTACTAAAAGAAAACTTAGCACTGGGAAAAATATAACTATGACTCAAAATCCAGAAGCAATAAAATAAACTTCTGGGGTGCCTGGGTGGCTCAGTGGGTTAAAGCCTCTGCCTTCGGCTCAGGTCATGATCTCAGGGTCCTGGGTTTGAGGCCCATATCAGGCTCCCTGCTCAGCGGGGAGCCTCATTCCCCCTTCCTCTCTGCCTACATATGATCTCTCTCTCTCTCTCTCTCTCTCTCTGTCAAATAAATAAATAAATAATCTAAAAGAAAAGAAAGGAAAAGAAACTTCAGGAAAGGAAAGTAAACGCTACATGAAAAAATGTAAGTGAAAAGACGTATCACAAACCTGAAGAAAACATCTGCAAACTTATTTCACAAAAAGTTCATCTTCCTAATACTTAAAAATGTACTGTAAAAACAAACAAACAAACCAAGGCCAAAACCTGCTTTTATTTTTTTTATTATATTTTAAGATTTCATTTATTTGTCAGGTAGAGAAAGAGAGAGCATAAGCACAAGCAGAGGGAGCGGCAGGCAGAGGAAAAGCAGGGATCCCGATGTAGGCCTCAATCCGAGGACCCTGGGATCACAACCTGAGCCAAAGGCAGACACTCAACCAACTGAGCCACCAGGCATCCCAAAAACCCGTTGTTAAAAAGACATAAACAAAGTCAGTGCCAAAAGACATTAACAATTCACAAAAGAAAAAATGAAAAATGGTCCTTAAACAAATAAAAAATAGTTAATCTCATTAAAATTACTCTGACACAAAATAGATGATCAAATTTTTAAATTTTTGTCAGTATCAAACTTTTTAATTTTTGTCAGCCTCTCAACTGTGAGACTGACAAAAATTCAAAAATCTGATCACCTATTTTGTGGTTAGGACTGGAGGGAAAGAAGCACATATATCTATATTGATGGTCGCATGACACAATGGAGAGAAATGTGGTAAGATTTAAGAGAATTATGCATGCATTTATCTTTTATCCCAGCAAAGCCCTTCCAGGACAACCTGAAAATACACTTCTACAAATATGTAATAACACATACACAGTTATTCACCAAAGCATTCTTGTCATAGCACAAGACTGGACAGAACCCCAGGGTCCATCAACAGAGGTTTGGATGAATAAAGTACATACATCCACACAAATAGGTACTACAGAGTTATAGAAAAATGAGAGAGACCTCCACATTCAAAAACAGAGTGATTCCGAGGCTATACTGTTGGGTGACAAAAGCAAAGTGCAAAATAGTGTGTACAGTATTTATGGTTTGTTTAAGAGGAAGAAATAAAAATACACTTATGTGTTTATTTTTGTAAAAACACAGTGAAAGGATAAATCAAAAACTGCATTAACAGGGGAGAAGAGGGCAGAAAGTATAGAGAAAAAAGTAAAGGAAACAAAGACTGAAGCAATACTTCTCTAAATATATCTTTTTACATGTTTTGAACTGTGACAATATTTTCCATATTAACAGAAAAAAAATTTTTTTTCTAAGATTTTATTTATTTATTTGACAGAGAGAGACCACAAGTAGACAGAGAGGCAGGCAGAGAGAGAGAGAAGGAAGCAGGCTCGCCACCGAGCAGAGAGCCCCATGCAGGACTCGATCCCAGGACCCTGAGATCATGACCTGAGCCAAAGGCAGAGGCTTTAACCCACTGAGCCACCCAGGTGCCCCTAACAGAAAATATTTTTAAACAAGTTTAACACAAATAGAAACAGATGAACCTAACTGCATACTGTGTAACAAATGGATAACATAACCACACAGAAACACTGCTTCAGTTTTTTTTTTTTAAGATTTTATTTATTTATTTGACAGAGAGAGAGAGATCACAAGTAGGCAGAGAGGCAGGCAGAGAGGGAGGGGGAAGCAGGCTCCCCGCTGAGCGGGATCTCACCCTGAGATCATGACCTGAGCGGAAGGCAGTGGCTTAATCCACTGAGCCACCCAGGCGCCCCGCTTCATACAGTTTTTTAACACAGTAAGTACTCTGTAAATGCTTGCTAGGTCTTATTCCAAGGACAAGGAGCTCATATATATATGAACGTATGTATATGTGTGTGTGTATGTATGTATATACATATAACATGTCATATGTATATATATGACACCTCAGTAACAATGAACACACACAAATCCAGATTTTGTTTGGCAAAGCAGTCAGCTGGAAAGGGCTCGTACTGGTCAAACTTGGGACCATAGGAGCAAATAGACTAAGGATTATAATAGGTTTTTATCACACAGAATAAATTAAAATCCAGTTTCTTAGTTATTCTCAAAACAATAAAAAAAGAGAGAGAGAGAATAGAAAGATCTTCATTCAAGCTCTCTGAGAAAACTGCCAGTTAAAAATTTTATTTTTTAAATGACAGAATTAGAAAGTCTCACTTTACATCCCCTGCCATATAAGATCTAATTCAGGCAACGATCAAAGGATCCTAAAAAATGAGAAGTGAAATGGAACTAGGGAACCAGGTATTTAAACAAGGCCCAAAACTCCACAAATTACTTAAATAACAATGAAAATAACAAAAGATGTCTGGCAATTCCATCTTAACTAAGTGACTGAACTGAACATCACTAATTATGGGACAATCTGTCACTACATCCCTTCCTAATGCTAGCCCTACCTGTAAGTATTCTTGCTAAAAATATTCATAAATTTAATTCAGACTTTAAAACTAACATCCAGTAAACTGACAATAAGATACTAAGTTAAACTACATAATGAGGAAATAATCAGATAAATCTAGAGTGGGGGACATTTTATAAGACAACTGGCAAGACTCTGCAAAATGTCAATAAATAATAGAAAAATTATGCAGAGAGTCTGCTTCTCCCTCTCCCTCTGCCCCTACTCCTTCTGCTCACATGTGGGAGTGCATTATTTTCTCTCTCTCTCGTGCACACGTGCACTCTCACTCTCTCAAATAAATAAAAATATATTTTTTTATATCAATGAATCTGATAAATGGGGGAAAATAAAAAAAGTATACAGTAATTTGTGATTCTTTATCTTAATAAACATATCTGACACATAAGATAATAATATTGTATTATTTAAGGATTTTATTTATTTATTTGACAAGAGGCAGAGAGGTAGTCAGAGAGAGAGGGGGAAGCAGGCTCCCCACTAAGCAGAGAGCCTGACGTGGGGCTCGATCCCAGGACCCCAAGATCATGACCTGAGCCAAAGGCAGAGGCCCAACCCACTGAGCCACCCAGGTGCCCCTATACTGTACTATTTAAATCATACTACATAGAGTATTAGATGTTATGGAGGAATATCAGGTCTTTATACTTTAAACTTAAATAACATTTTTCTTTAAAAAAAACCCTGATGAATATCTCCTCACTCACATGCTTAGATGGGGGGAAGGGGGGTGGACAGGTCAAAATATTGCACAATTATTTGATCTGGAAAGAAAAATTTACCAGCATGATTAACTAAAAGATAACCTACACCCTGGGAAACCTGGATCTGTAAACTTGGGGAACTACAAGATGTATATGTAAGAGTGACCTGCAATCTGAAAGTATCTAAGTATAATTATCTAAGTCATCATTTCAAGTTGTGCCCCTGAACCACAAGCAACAACAATCTTTGAACGCTACACATCCTTTCAATCATGACTGCATCGTGGGGGGGGCGGGGGATGAGGAGGAGGATATGAAAAGATGTCCTTTAGAGACAGTTAACAGTCAACATTGGAGCCTGAAACACAAGTTATATCCCTGGCTTGATTTCCACCAACTGACACTGATATTACCAAAACTTTACACTATACCCATCCTTCTATGGATATTATCTATCTTCTTAAGAAACTCATGGAAAAAATGAAAAGAACTATCATAAAACCATTACATGTCCTGAATTACCAATTTTTTTTTAAAGATTTTATTTATTTACTTGACAGACGGAGATCACAAGTAGGCAGAGAGGCAGACAGAGAGAGACGGTGGGGGGGGGGGGGAGCAGGCTCCCTGCTGAGCAGAAAGCCTGATTCGGGGCTCGATCCCAGGACCCTGGACCATGCCCTGAGCCGAAGGCAGAGGCTTTAACCCACTGAACCACCCAGGTGCCCCTGAATTACCAATTTTAACCTCCCTGCCCCTTCTTTAAGGCTAATGCAGTCACTGATGCTGCTGACATTACCCCTTCAATCTGTTTCATCATTTTATTCTATCAAATATCTCCTTATTCTTTTATTTTCACCCTTTCCTTCCCATTGGTTTATCTCCTTCAAATAAAGATGTTCAAGGTTATCCTCTGGAAGAAAGTTAAAAAACAGCCCATGATTCCATATTGCCTTACCCCCCAGATATCCTCAACAGTTGCTTCTGGGGATTTTGTCAAAATACAGATTCTGATTCAGGAGGTTTGGGGCAGTGCCTGAGACTCTATAAAGTTCTAACATGTTCCCAGGCCTTATAGATGACACTGGTTCAACGACCACATTTTGAATAGTAAGGCCCATACCTATCTTCTCTCTCTCTTAAAGTCAAGCTTTCAAAAAGCTGTATTAATCCAATTCCAATCATTTCTCAACCCTTTCTAACTTGGCTCCTGTTCCCAGGGATCCTATAAAGCTATACGACCACGATCCTAACTGTATTGACTTGAAGAACCAAAGAGCTAAACAAGGTGGCCGATACTAAAAGAGTCAGACAGATGCTGCATAAATGTCAGGTAAGAGAACGACAAATCATCCTTTGACTTCAGAAATCTGAATGTAATGAGGACCTAGGACCACTTCCCCAGAGCTCAACTGCAAAAGTAGAAGAGATGACAAAGACAACAAGTGGTGGTCAAATGAACAGCTCATTACCTTTCTCAATATCTGAACAACTATTATCGGAAACACCATGGGGCGCCTGGGTGGCTCACTGGGTTAAGCTTCTGCCTTTCCATCAGGTCATGATCTCAGGGTCCTGCGACTGAGCCCCACTTCGGGCTCTCTGCTCAGCGGGGAGCCTCCTCCCCCCCCCCCCCGCCTCCCTCTCTGCCTACTTGTGATCTCTCTCACCGTCAAATAAATAAATAAATCTTTAAAAAAAGAGAAGAAAAGACAGACCAGCAACCATTAAAAAAAAAAACAAACCCAAAAACTTCATGAGACAATCAGGAAAATTTGGATATATGATGATACTAAGTAATCAATCATTTCTACAATGTGGTATTGTGATGACATTAAGAGATTTGACATAAGAAAATCAATGTAATACATCACATTAATAGAAAGGAAATGCCTGCATGATCTCAATTAACAAAGAAAGCATCTGAAAAATATCCAACACAATTTCATGACAAAATCATAAAATCAGAAACAGGAGGGACCTTTCTTAATATGATAAATGGCATTTATGAAAAACCTACAGCTAACATCATATTCAAGGGTGAAAGACTGAAAGCTTTCCACCTAAGATCAGGAATGAGCCAAGAATGTCTGTTTTCGCTACCGCTATTCAACACTGTACGTTAAGTTCTAGATGGAGCAGTAAGACAAAGGAGCAAATACAACAAACTGCAAAGGAAGGAGTAAAACTAGCTATATTTGCAGACAACATGATCCTATATATTTAAAAAAAAAATCCCTGAATATCCAAAAGAAAGCTATTAGAGCTAACAAATTCAGCAAACTTGCACGATATAAGATTAACACATGAAATTAAAATTCAGCTGTGTTTGTATACAACAGCAATGAACAATCTAAAAAGGAATCAAGAAAACAATCCCATTTTTAATAGAATCCAAAAGAGTAAGATACGTAGGAATAAAACAAATTAAGAAGGGGAAAGACTTGTACACTAAAAACTACAAAACACTGCTGAAAGATACTAAAGATCTAAATAAAGGGAAAGATAACTCACATTCATAAGTTAGAAGATTTAATTGGTATAAAGACGGCAGTATTCCGTAATTTGATCTATAGATTAAATGCAATCCCCACCAAAATTCCAACTTCGTGTTTTACATAAATGGACAAGCTGATCCCAAATACTTCCTAAGATGCTCTCAAATACCTATATGTTTTTTATTATAATAATCAGAACAGCTTAATACATGACATGTATATCTATTAAAGTAGTAATTACAGGTATTCTAAAAGCATCTCATTTACAAAAGAGGGTCAATGTAGACATTTTTGGGAAAAGGGCTTTCACAAAGAATGTACTTCTCTGGCTGTGGACTAGATACTAAATACCTTATAACAACTACACTCATTCTAAATTGTAAATACCTCCTCCCTCTGGGACTAAAATCCACACAGAACAGTTTTTTGTTTGTTTTTTTAAACAGGAATGTTCCTTTGTTAAAGGAGTTCAGGGCTTCACAAAACCTCATCACATATCCTAAGTAGCTCCTTAAAAACATAGTCTTTTATTATAGCTTCTTGCTCTTTTATTTTTAATTACTAGGCTTATCTGAAAAGTACAAGAGAAATGGAATCATATTTCAGGTTCCACTGCCTTCATTTCAATCATCTGAAAGGAAATGATCTAATGATTCAAGTACAATGCAGAGAAATTCAGTAAGGATGGATAAAGATATGTAATATCTTACTACACTCAATCCTGAAGTAACAAGTAACAGAACTATCAAGAATTTAAAATTTCTATTTCCATGCACTTTAAATAAATGTTATTTCCTTCACTACAGCAAAAGAAAGTAAGTCACCATACCCAATGTCGGTAAGGGGTGGTTTATCTCTTGCTCTCTTGTAACAGAGGAAAAGTTCTGGGCTTTTCAGACTTCCATAGTTCAAATTTGCTTGGAGAGCTGATGGAGTGGCTTCAACACAGGTGTAACCTTCAGGTACTATTTCCCCAGCAGATCTGTTAATAACTGCAATGTCTGTAATGGGAGCTTTAGGCCCAGTTGACTTAGTATCTAAACGATTTAGTTCTTGATCTAAAAGAGTAGATGTGTCAGTGAGACCTGCCACAACAAAGTAGTCAGTCACTCTTGGCCCTTTATCTTCTATCATGGTTGCTACTGTATTTCCTAGAAGAGGAAAAAAAAAAAAAAAGACATCCATTAAATTAAGACACTTCATATTGACTTCCTAAAGTCAAATACTCCTGAGTTAACAGTGATCACCCAGCACACTCCCAGCTGGATTCATAATCCAACTGTTGTCCTTCCAGAGAAGCAGCCTGTTTCAGTATGATCTTGTCAGCTTTTACCTGCTATAAAGTACAAGTTTACAGAATTAACTCATTTGTAAGGCAACTATGATCCTCTCATGTGCCAAGGCCCTGTGAAGAATAATGAAACTGTCAGAATAATCAAACGGGTTATGGTGCTTCAGCAAATGCACTTAACAAAATTCAGACCATTTAAAGAAAATCATTCTCTTCTGGTTACCAAATTCCTAAGGCTAAGCTTCACATTTAAGCAAGAATTGAGTTCATCATAAATTAAGTCAAGGTCTAAGCCAAGAAAAAAAAAATAATAAAGGTAATAGTAATAAATATGATCAAAGTGGTCTCCTAATCTAGTTAGGAGTCTGTTCCTTATGGAAAAGGAACTTCATGAGAACACCATGTAAACTAAGTAAGTTCAGGAGTCATTATGTATTTCCTATGTAAATACCAGATAAGGCATAAAATACTATAACCAAAGAAGACAAAATTATATATAAAACACATATTAAGAGACTTAGGTAATACATGGTAGAAACCCAGAGCTTATGAACATTGAGTCAAGATTTCTATTATCTCTAAACCTGGCACCTCTAAAAATAAAATTAGGCTTCTAAGGTTTTAAATATTTTCACAGATTTCATGTGCTTTTTAAAATCAAATTTATTTGGGGCCTGGGTGGCTCAGCGGGTTAAGCCTCTGCCTTCAGCTCAGGTCACAGGTCATGATCTCAGAGTCCTGGGATTGAGCCCTTCATGGGGCTCTCTGCTCAGCGGGGAACATGCTCTGCCCACTCCCCCACCCCCGCCTTCTTGTGATCTCTGTCTGTCAAATAAACCAACAAAATCTTCCAAAAAATTAAAAATTAAAATGTCAAGTACAACTTACATACAATAAAATGTACATATTTAGAGTGTAAATTTTCATAAATATATATACCTGTGGAATCATTACCACAATCAAGACAGTAAACATATCCATCCAAACCCCGAATTTTCATATACCCCCTCATATCTCTTCCTCCCCAGGCAATGAGTAATCTGCTTTGTCACTATAGGTTTTAGAACTGATATATATGGAATCATATAGTATGCATTCTTTTTTTTTTTTTAAGATTTTATTTATTTATTTGACAGAGATCACAAGTAGGCAAAGAGGCAGACAGAGAGAGAAAGGGAAGCAGGCTCCCTGCTGAGCAGAGAACCCGACTCAGGGCTCGATCCCAGGACTCTGGGATCACGACCTGAGCTGAAGGCAGAAGCCCTTAACCCACTGAGCCTCCTAGGCGCAGCCTATAGCATGCATTCTTTTTGTCTACCTTTCTTTGTAACTATTTTGAGATTCATTCATGCTATTGTTTATAACAACAGTTCTTTCCTTTTTATATTTTTAAAATATTTTTTAAGTAATTTCTATACCCAACTCACAACCTGGAGATGAAGATTTATCTGCCCCTACTGACTGAGCCAGCCAGGAGCCCCTCATTCCTTTTTATTGCAAAGCATTACTCCACCGCTGAGTACACCACAAACAATATGTTTACCTACTGACCTTACTAAGACATTTGGGTTATTTTCAGTTTGGAGTTACTATAAATAATGCTGTCATAAACACCCATGTATCAGCCTTACAGACATAAGCTTTCATTCACCTTAGATCATTCTTAAGATGAAAGGATTGCATCACCTGTTAGGTATACATAGTTCTAAAAAACTGCCAAACACCTTCCTAGAGTGAGTAGACCATTTCATATTCCTACTATCAGTATGTGAGACTTCCAGTTGTCCCACATCCTCCCTAAAGCTCCATACAGTTAGTCTTTTAAATGTAGGTAACTCTAATATGCCTAAAGTGACACTTACTATCATTTTTTTTTTTTAAAGATTTTATTTATTTATTCGACAGATAGAGATCACAAGTAGGGAGAGAGGCAGGCAGAGAGAGAGAGAGAGAGGAGGAAGCAGGCTCCCTGCCAAGCAGAGAGCCCGATGCGGGACTCGATCCCAGGACCCTGAGATCATGACCTGAGCTGAAGGCAGCAGCTTAAACCACTGAGCCACCCAGGCGTCCCAACTATCATTTTAATTAGCATTTTTTTTTAAAGATTTTATTTATTTATTTGACAGACAGAGACCACAAGTATGCAGAGAGGCAGACAGAGGCAGGCGGGGGAGGGGGGGAAGCAGGCTCCCTGCCGAGCAGAAAGCCCGATGCGGGGCTCGATCCCAGGACCCTGAGATCATGACCTGAGCCGAAGGCAGAGGCTTAACCCGCTGAGCCACCCAGGCGCCCCTAATTAGCATTTTTTTTAAAGTAGGTTCCACAATACGAAGCGCAACTCAGGGCTTGAATTCACAACCCTGAGATAAAGAGTCAGATGCTTATCTGACTGAGCTACCAGGTACCCAGTGATCTTCATGTTTCTAATGACTAGTGATGTTAACCCCATTTTCATGTGCTTATTTTCCATCCATGAATTTCCTTCAGTGAAGCTTCTGTTCAAATCATTGCCTATTTTCTACTTGGTATGTTTGTTTACTCATTCTTTAGTTGTTTTTTGTTTGTTTTTAAGATTTTATTTATTTATTTGAGAGAGAGAGAAAAGGAGAAAGCTTGTGTGCTAGCAGGGGAAGGGGTCGAGGGGAAAAGGCAAAGGGAAGGGAGAGGGACAAGGAGACTCCCTGTGGATAGCGGAGCCCCACGTGGGGCTCAATCTCACAACCCTGAGATCACCGTCTAAGTTGAACCCAGAGTCTGATGGTCAACCAACTGAGCCACACCCAGGCACCCCCATTCTTGAGTTTTTTAAGTTTTTTAATTTTTTTTTAAGGTTTACTCATTTATTTATTTGACAGAGAAAGAAACAGACAGAGAGAGAACACAAGCAGGCGTGGAGGTGAGGTGGCAGCAGAGGGAGAGAGGAAAGTAGGCTCTCTGCTGAGCAGGGAGCCTGGTGCAGGACTCTATCCCCCAATCTCATGATCATAACCTGAGCCAAAGATAGGCGCTTAACCAACTGAGCTAACTTCAGGCGCCCCTGAAGTTCCTTATATATTCTATAGAAAAATCATTTATCAGGCATATACTTAGCAAGTATTTTCTCCCAATCTTTGACTTGTCTTTTTACTCTAACAGTAGTACCTTTTGAAAGGCAAGTTTTTATTTTATTTACTTTATTTTATTTTTATTTATTTTATTTTATTTTTATTTTTGAAGTTCAGTTCACCAACCTGTTCTTTTATTTTTTTTAAGATTTTATTTATTTATTTGACAGATCGCAAGTAGGCAGAGAGAAAGAGAGAGGAGGAAGCAGGCTCCCTGCTGAGCAGAGCCCCTGGGATCATGACCTGAGCCGAAGGCAGAGGCTTTAACCCATTGAGCCACCTAGGCGCCCCTTACCAACCTGTTCTTTTATGGGGCATGCTTGTGGTATCATATTTAAGAAATCACTATCTAATCTAAGGTCACAAAGGTTTTCTCCAATGTTTTCCTCTGGAAGTTTTATAATTTCAAGTTTTACACTTAGGTCTATGATCCATTTTGAGTTAGTTTTGTATATAGTGAGGTCTGAATAAAGATCCACTTTTTACATATAGATACCCTATTTTTCCAGCACCGCTGGTTGAAAAAGCGAACTTTTCCCCACTGTTCTGCCTTTGTACCTTTAGTCAAAAACCAACTGCCCAACATGTTTATATTCATTTCTGAATTCTTTATTTCCACTGATCTATTTGTCTATTAATGTCAGTACCAAATGATTTTGATACTGTAGCTTTATAATAAATCTTGAAATCAGGAAGTGTTAGTCTTCAACTCTGTCCTTGTTAAAAATTGTTTTGATTATTCTGTTTTAGGTCCTTTACATTTCAATAAGCATTTCAGAATCAGCCTGTTCATTTCTACCAATACCCCCCCCCCCCAAAAAAGCCTACTAAGATTTTAACTAGTATTGTGTTGAAACCGTAGGTCAACTTAAGGAAGACTGCCACTAATGAGTCTTCAAATCCACAAACAAGGTTCATCTCTACATTTATTGAGATTTGTAAAACTTTCTCTCATTAATGTTTTGTAGTTTATAGCTTATGTCCTTCACATCTTATCAGATTTTACTTAAGTACATAATAATTAATGCTATTATAAATGATGCTGTTTCCTTTTTAGCTCAATTTCCAATTATTCTTTACTACTACACAGAGATACACTTAATTTTATATCTTGACCTTATACAGTGCAATCTTCATACAGTTACAAGTTGCAGAATTTTGTAGGTACCATCACAGTTTCTACGTAGATAATAATGTATCTATGAATAAAGACAATTTTACTTCTTTCTTTCCAATACAGATACCTTTTATTTCTTTTTCTTATCTTACTGTACTAGGTAGAACATTCAGTACAGTGTTCAGAAGAAATGCTGACCAAAGATGTACAAATGACCATAAGCACATGAAAAGGTGCTCAACAGCAGCGTTATTCACAGTAACCAAACAGTAAAAACAACCCAAATATCCATCCAAAATATAAATAAATAAATTTAATATATCTATATAACAGTATTATTCAGTCATAAAAAGGAATTGAATTTTGATAAATGCTATAACATGGATGAACTCTGAAAACTTTATGCTAAGTGAAATAACCCAGAAAGACACAGAAGAACAAATATTATACGGTTCCTATATGAGATACACTGAATAAATACAGAGAACATAGAGGTTACCAGGGGCTGGAAGGGGACAGATTGGAGAGTTACTGTTTAGTGGGTACAGAGTTTATGTTGGGGATGATGGAAAAGTTTTGAGCATAGCAGTGCCAATGGTATAAAACCCTGCCAATGTACTTAACACCACTGAAGTGTGTATTTACAAATGATAAATGTTATATATATTTGCCACAATAAAAACAAGAGAATAGGGTGCCTGGGTGGCTCGGTTGGTTGGGCGACTGTTCGGCTCAGGTCATGATCCCGGACTTCAGGATTGAGTCCTGCATAGGGCTCCCAGCTCTTTGGGGGGTCTGCTTCTCCCTCTGACCTTCTCCTCTCTCATGCTCTCTCTCCTTCTCTCTTAAATAAATAAATAAAATCTTTAAAAAAAAAAAAAAAAAACAAGAGGGCGCCTGGATGGCTCAGTGGGTTAAGCCGCTGCCTTCGGCTCAGGTCATGATCTCGGGGTCCTGGGATTGAGCCCCATGTTGGGATCTCTGCTCAGCAGGGAGCCTGCCTCCCTCTCTCTCTCTCTCTGCCTGCCTCTCTGTCTACTTGTGATCTCTCTCTGTCAAATAAATAAATAAAATCTTTAAAAAAAAAAACAAGAGAATATATCAATAAGCATCTCTCCATATTCACCTTCTGGGCTTCAGTAAGTTACAGAGTAAACTCCCAGACCAGCTTTCTAGATCAGAGTATATAAACCCATCTATAACCATTATTACATGCTTCTGGTCTTTTGAAAAGAATATACCAATTTACCATGGCAACAGTAGTGTATCTATGATCCAATGGTGTTACAACTGTATTTATGTTTATTGTGTTAGAGTAAAATTGGTATAGAGAGGTTTTAATACACATTTCTTTGATTTAAAAGGAAAAAAAAGGAGAGGCACCTGGCTGGCTCAGTCAGTAGAACATGTGACTCTTGCTCTCCGATTTGTGAGTTCAAGCCCCACGCTGGGTGTAGACATTACTTAAATCAATACATTCTTTTTTTTAAAAAGGAGAGAAATGTTGAGAGTAAACATCTTCATTTTGTCCCTAATCTTAACAAGGAAATCATTCAGTCTTTTATCAGTAAATACCTGTTACTTGTAGGTTTGTTGTAAATGCTCTTTATCAAGTTAAGAAAATTCCTTTCTAATCCTGAGACTTCTATCAGGAGCAGACATTAGACTTTATCACAAACTTTTTTGCCATTTACTGACATGAAACTTTTCTCTTTGTTTAACACAGTGAATGACGATGATTAATTTTCAAGTTATTAATCAACACTGCATTCCTAAAATAAACCCCACTTGGTCGTGATCTATTATTCCCTTTTTTTAATATTTTATTTATCTGACAGAGAGAAATCATAACTAGGCAGAGAGGAAGGCAGAGAGAGAGGAGGAAGCAGGCTCCCTGCGGAGAAGAGAGCTGGACGTGGGGCTCGATCCCAGGACCCTGGGATCATGACCTGAGCCGAAGGCAGAGGCTTTAACCCACTGAGCCACCCAGGCAGGCACCCCTCTATTATTCCCTTTATATATTCTTAAATTCTATTTGCTAAAATTTTGCTTGAAATTTTATATATGTTAACGAGGGATACTGGTCTGTAGTTTTCTTTTCTTGTAATTACATCTTTATCCAGTTTTGGTACCAAGGTATTGATAGTCTCACAGAATGAGTTGGGAAGAATTCCCTCCTTTTCAAGTTTCTGGGATAGTTTGTATAGAACTGGTATTACTTCTTCCTTAAATGTTTGATAGTTCACCTGTGACCTCATCTGGGTCTGGAGTTTTTTTTGGAGGTAGGTTTTTATAACTATAAATTCAATTCCTTTAACTTATAGGCTATGCAGGTTACCTACTTCCTCTTGAATAAACTTTCATCATTTGTGTCTTAGTCCATTCAAACTACTATACCAGAATGCCATAGACTGAGTGGCTTATAAACAACAGAAATTTATTTCTCACAGTTCTTGAGACTGAAGTCCAAGATCAAGGCACTGGCAGCTTTACTGTCTAGTTCCTAGTTCCTAAAAGGCTGTCTTTCCACTGTAACTCACATGATGGAAAGGAGCGAGGGATCTCTCTGGGATCTCTTTTAAGAAAGGCATTAATTCCCCTCATGAGGGTTTTACCCTCAGGACCAAAATACCTACCAAAGCCCCACCTCCAAATACCATCACCCTGGGAATTCAGTTTCATCACGGAAGCGGGGGAGGAGACGGCTAATCTATAGCAGTGTCTTTCAAGAAATTTGTCCATTTCACCTAAACTGTCATATTTACTGACAAGTTATTCATAATATTTCCTCATTATACTTTTAATATCTGTATAATATGTAGTGATGTCACCTCTTTCATCCCCAATTTAGTAATTTGGATCTTCTTTTTCCTTAACCAGTGTGACTAGAAATTTCTCAGCTTTTTACCCATTTTATTTATTTATCTGAGAGACAGAGAAGAGAAAGAGAGAGAGAACATGAGCTGGGGGTGGGGGTGAAGAGCAGGAGAGGGAGAAGCAGACTCCCCACTGCGCAAAGAGCCCGATGAAGGGCTCAGGGCTTGATCCCAGGAACCCCCCCCACCCACCCACCAAAGGCAGATACTTAATCCACTGAACCACCCAGGCGTCCTGAAATTTATCAATTTTATTGATCTTCTCTAAGACAGCTTTTGGTTTCACTAATTTTTCTCTATTGCTTTTGTTTTATATTTCACTGATTTCTGTTTTGATCTTTATTCTTTCCTTCCCTCTGTTTATGCAAAGTTTAGTTCACTTTTTCTACTTTATTAAGGTGGAAGCTGGGGTCACTCGAGACCTCTCTTCTTCTCTATCATAGGTATTTAGTGTTATAAATCTCCCAGGTAATGTTTTAACATCCAAAAATGTGTGTATGTTTTCTTTTTATTCAGCTCAAAACACTTTTTAATTTCCCTTTCTTAAAGTATTTTCTTTGACCACTGGACTATTTAAAAGTATGTTTTTCAGTTTCCAAATTTTGTACTTTGGAGTTTTCTAAGAATCTTTGGTTATTAATTTCTAATTTAATTACACTGTGGTTAGAGAATAGACTAGTTTTATGGCTAGGAATTCGGCTTGTCTTGGTAAATACACCATGTGTACTTCACCACTTCAGCATGTGTATTCTGTTTTTGGACAGACGGCTCTACAAATGCCTATCAGGTAGGTTAACAGTGTTGTTCAAGTCTACTTTATCCTTGCTGATCTTCTGTCCCCTTGTTCCATTATTAAGAGAACAACATTAAAATCTCTGATTATAATTACAGATTTATTTCTCCTTTCAATTCTTTTAAGATTTTATTTATTTATTTGACAGAGAGAGACCACAAGTAGGCAGAGAGGCAGGCAGAGAGAGTTGAGAGGGAAGCAGGCTCCCTGCCGAGCAGAGAGCCCGATGCGGGACTCCATCCCAGGACCCTGAGATCACGACCCGAGCCGAAGGCAGCGGCTTAAACCACTGAGCCACCCAGGCACCCCTCTCCTTTCAATTCTTATGAGTTTTTTGCTTCATGTATTTTGAAGCTCCATTATCAACACAATAAACATTTAGAATTATTATGTCCTTTTCATTAACTAACTCCTTTATCATTATGAAATGGCCTTCTCTATCTCTAATAAAAATTACTCTGTATTAACCAAAACTTTTGAAAAACAATTAAAATATTTATAAAAATTAAGAGTCTAATAATTAAATTTCACTTTCCAACTATTGCTAAGATAATCTTTCCTACTATTTAGAATGGGATACACATTAATGAATAAATGTTATTAATATCAACAAAATGTCAGTAACTTCAATCTATAAAGCTAAATGTAGTTTACACAATTTTCTCACTGTAACAAAAAGATTTAGGGCTTCAAAAAGTGTGTTCCTTGGTATTCCAAACCATGCAGAATAAATGGTGAATGTTATGTAAACCACAAAGAGAATGCAGTTTTATCAAACTTATTTGCTACATTTAAGCAATTTAAAATAGGGCCTTGGTGAATCCTTTTAAAAAGCATTATCAACATGAGCTACACTGGCTGGGTCATGAAATTACAAAACAGAAAAAGTCATTTCAGACAAAATCAGTTCCTTTTTCAGAATACAAAGCAGTGTAATTCTCTACTGTTGCACCTGCCACTGAAAGTTTTGTAAAGAAGGAGGGCTGTAAAGAAAGGCTGCAAACACAAATGCCTAAAGGGGTCAAGCAGGATATAAGAGTCGTGGGAACTAGAGAACACAGGCAGTCACTTACTAGTGAGATCCAACCATTATTGCCAAATGGACTTGGCAAAACCAGATTCTAATTCTTTCTGGCTTCTTAAAAGAAGCCAGAAATCAGGATTTTTTAATGTAAATTTCTAAGTTTTAAAATACTGGCAACTAATTCAAAATTCTTGGAAACACTAAGTTCAAACAAAACCCATTAAGCAGGGTATATTCACTGTAAAGTTTAAATTAAAAGTCTAGAAAAGAACAATTTCTAAATTCCATTAAAAAAATTGGGGGGGGGCGGTGCCTGGGTGGCTCAGTGGATTAAAGCCTCTGCCTTAGGCTCAGGTCATAATCCCAGGGTCCTGGGATCCAGCCCTGCATCAGGCTCTCTGTTCCACGGGGAGCCTGCTTCCCTTCCCCTCTCTCTGCCTGCCTCTCTGCCTATTTTTGATCTCTGTCTGTCAAATAAATAAATAAGATCTTTATTTTTAAAAAAAATTGTTTTTGAGGGGCGCCTGGTGGCTCAGACGATTAAGCATCTGCCTTCAGTTCAGGTCATGATCTCCAGGTCCTGGGATGGAGCCCTGGAGCCCGACCTGGGGCTCCCATCTCAGTGGGGAGTCTGCTTCACTCTCTCCCTCTACCTTTACTACTACTTGTGCGTGCTCTCGCTCTCTCTCTCTAATGAATAAAAAAAATCTTTAAAAAAATTTTTTTGATGTGGTTAAATACCTAACTTCACCATTAATAATATGAGTCAATAAACCTAATTGTGTACCAAATTGACTATATGATCACATAAAAGGAAATGAAAAAGAGCTAATGCAAGTAATTTAAACAATTTAACATTAAGAACTGAAAAAAAAAAAAATCCTGCCCTTAGACATAGTGGTATGGTTTATAGTAGTATGGTTCAAACATTATTCTGTACGTACTCTATACCTGAACAATTGTTTGAAGACAGAGTTCTTACTGTGAGAAAAGAGTGAGATAATACAGGATGGCAGAGGGCAAGTAAGACTATGTGTACTGGGATGCCGGGGTGGCTCAGTTGGTTAAGCATCAGCCTTTGGCTTGGGTCATGATCTAGGGTCCTGGGATGAGTCCCGTATCAGGACCCATGCTCAGCAGGGAACCTGCTTGCCCCTCTCCCTTTTCCCTCCCCACATGTGCCCTCTCCCTCTCTCTCAAATAAATAAAAAATATATTTTTAAAAAAATGTGTACTGAAACTGAACTAGATAGCCCTCAGTATGAACTCATAATTTTAAAATACATACACACTAAATGTAATGTGGTACCCTGAATTGGAATATAGAACAGAAAAATCACATTAACATAAAAACTAGTGAGATTAAAATAAAATCTGGATTTTAGTTAAAAGCAGTATAACAATATTGTCTTAGTTTTGACAAATGCACTATGATAATGCAAGATGTTAACCATAGAGGAATATAGAAATTCTCTGTACTACCTTTTCAACTTTTCAGTAAACCTAAAATAATTCAAAAATAAAATTTTTTAGGAGCGTCTAGATGGCTCAGTCAGTTGAACGTCTGCCTTCGGCTCATGTCATGATCTCAGGGTGCCAGGATCGAGCCCCACATAGGGTTCCCTGCTCAGCAGCGCGTCTGCCTCTCCCTTTCCCTCTGTGATTTCTCTTGCTCCCACTCTCTCAATAAATAAATATATAAACAGTGTCAACATTTTTTATACTAGACAAAAAATACACTAGACAAAAAACAGCCCAAATGTCCACCAACATATGAGGCAACAAATAAAATGTAGTACATCCATACAATGAACTATCTTCAACAGTAAACAGGAATTAAGTACTGATACATGCTAAACATGGATAAACCCTGAAAACCTTACACTAAGTGGAAGAAGTCAGTCACAAAACACCACAGACAGGGGCGCCTGGGTGTCTCAGTGGGTTAAAGCCTCTGCCTTTGGCCCAGGTCATGATCCCGGGGTCCTGGGATGGGCCCTGCATTAGGCTCTCTGCTCTGCAGGGAGCCTGCTTCCTCCTCTCTCTCTCTCTCTCTGCATGCCTCTCTGCCTACTTGTGATCTCTGTCAAATAAATAAATAAAACCTTAAAAAAAAAAAAAACCACATATAGTATGGTTCCATTTATACCAAAATGTCCAAAATAGGCCATGTATAAAAAGAGAAAGCTGCCTAGATGGGGGGATGGGGAAAGTGGGGAATGACTCTAATGGGGATGGGGTTTCTTTTCAGTGTGATAAACTTGACTGTGGTAATAGTTAAGCAATCTGTGACTACACTAAAAACCAATGAATTGTATATTTTAAATAAGTGAATTGTGTGATATGTGATTTATCAATAAAGGTGTTGAAAGTGAGTGTATGTCTCCTCCTATCTACCAAAAAGGAAACCCAAAAACTGTCACCCCACCAGCAACGAACATACTCAGCACCTAAATCTTTCTTAAAACCATTCCTCACCAAACGATACTAGACCTCCTTGGAGAAATTACCAATTCCAAGGTTGGGAAAGAAAAGCACAAGATAGGGGAGCCTGAGTGGCTCTGTCAGTTAAGTGTCAAACTCTTGATCTCCACCCAGGTCTTGATACCATGGTTCTGAGTTCAAGCCCCAAGTTGGGCTCCATGCTGGGTATGGAGCCTACTTAAAAAAAAAAAAAAAAAAAGGGCAAAAGATATACCGAGAACATCTTAAGAAAACAAAAACACTACTCAAAGATTAGTGGGGTCCTATCAAAAGGACACAGATCTAGCTTGAATAGTCTCCCTACTGGCTGTATCATTTGCAGTTATCTTCTCCTGTTCAGGAGGTTGCTTTTGTCATTTTGCTGATGGTTTCCTTTGCTGTGCAAAAGCTTTTTAATTTGGTGTAGTCTCAGTGGTTTATTTTTGATTTTGTTTCCCTTGACTAGAATTCTCCCCTTAAGTTTCAGGTTGTCTAATCCCTCTTGATCAGATATAGGCAATGCATTTTGGGGGGGGGGGGGTGTTAGAGGAGTAAAGCAATGCATTTTTTTAAAATCAGGAATAGGGGTGCCTGGGTGGCTCAATGCGTTAAGGCCTCCCTGCCTCCACTCGGGTCATGATCCCAGGGTCCTGAGATCGAGCCCCACATGAGGCTCTCTGCTCTGCGGCGAGCCTGCTTCCTCCTCTCTCTCTGCCTGCCTCTCTGCCTACTTGTGATCTCTGTCTGCAAATAAATGGGTAAAATTTTAAAAAATAACAATAAAATAAAATCAGGAATACTACATAAGTAATGTGTCCTTGGTGCATCACATCAGAAGACTCGTTTGAATAGCAGCTTGACTAATCATTAATGATTAATTTTGAGTATTTGGTTAAAGTGGTGGCCACATTTTCTTCCCTTTTTTTTTTTTTTTTAAGAGGGTTGGGAAGAGCAGAGAGAGAATCTTAAGGAGGCTCTGAAATGGGCTGATCCCACAACCTCCAGAGCATCACCTGAGCCGAAGTCAAAAGTCAAATGCTTAACCAACTAAGTCACCCAGGTGCCCTGATAACATTTTATTCTTTTGTAATTATTGGTATGTCTGGGAAAAGGCCTTGAGATTATGTTAAGTAATCCCGTACTCAGCAGGCTTCTGCACAGAGATTTTAGGATCCACTGATAATTCTTGCTTGAAACTGAAAACTGTGATGATTATAAAACGGTTTTTGATCATTCCTTCAGTGTTTATTAGTTGGCATTCTATTGTGAAGAAACTTCTTTCCCTCCCCTTCATTCATTTACTTTATAATATCAGTGTATACTCAAGGCTTAAAAAAATCAATGTGCTAAAATTTACTATTGTCATTAATTTTGATGCTAAAATTATTTCTCGTCTGGCCAAAGAAAGCAAAAGGAAGAAAATAAGATACAAGAAAAAGAAATAAAAGAGGAAGAAGTAAAAATGTCCTTATTTGCAGACATGACTGTCTATGTAGAAAATCCAACTAAACATCAAATAAATGACAATTAAATACAATGAGTGATCCTAGAATGAATCTGGAAACAGAAAAACAGAAAGTTACTATAAGAAGTAGTATTGGAGAAATTTCAGTGTAGGCTATAAATTAATTTTGTAACTCCACATTGTGCATAAAGCTTACTTTAAAAAATAAAAATAGAATAATACTATGCACAGAGAGAGTGTGTTAATGTGATAAAATGTTAATAACCGGTAAACGCAGAAAGGTGAAACATAAGGTGAAATCTAAGTGAAAGGCTCATTACAGTATTCTTCAAACTATTCTTCAAAGTTGGACTCAACTTTCCTGAATTTTTTTCAAAATAAAAGTGGTTTGTTTTGTTTCGTTTTGGGTTTTTTTTGGTTTTTGGTTTTGTTTTTTTTTTGTTGTTGTTGTTGCTTTTGTTTTTTTGAGAAGGAGAGAGAGAGAGAGGCAGAGGGAGCAGGAGAGAATTAAGCAGGCTCCACGTCCAGCAGAGACACCTACGCAGGGCTTGATCTCACAACCCTGAAATCATGACCTGAGCTGAAATCAAGAGTCAACTGAGCCACCCAGGTACTCCCAAATTAAAGGTTTTTAAAAGGGCGCCTGGGTGGCTCAGTGGGTTAAGCCACTGCCTTCGGCTCAGGTCATGATCTCAGGGTCCTGGGATCGAGTCCCACGGCGGGCTCTCTGCTCAGCAGCGAGCCTGCTTCTCTCTCTCTGCCTGCCTCTCTGTCTACTTGTGATCTCTCTGTCAAATAAATAAATAAAATCTTTAAAAAAAAAAAAAAAAAAGAAGTTCATGTCCTCTGAGATTTCAACAGAAGTATAAGGGAAGGGGCACCTGGGAGGCTCAGTGGGTTAAGCCTCTGCCTTTAGCTCAGGTCATGATCTGAGGGGCCTGGGATGAGTCCCACATCAGGTGCTCTGCTCAGTAGGGAGTCCCCTTCTCCTCCCTCTGCCAGCCACTCCTCCTGCTTCTGCTCTACCAAAAAAACCTTAAGAAGAAAAAGTACAGGGGAAAATGAAGGAAAGTGGAAAAGCTAAGAAAATAATGGAGTACCATAACATTGGTTGAAACTCAAGATGTGGGCAGGAAACCATAATTGCCAATCTGAATATTCCCAATTTTAACTAACTCTATAAAATTGGAAAAGTAGAACACAAAACCTGCTAAAATATCTCATACATATATACATACACATATACACATACATATATACATACCCATATACACATATGTATACACATATACATATATACATACACATATATACAGAGAGATGCAAGACAAATACCTAATAAATTAAAAATTTTCCCCCATGGACTTTTTTCTCCTTCTTTTCCTTAAAAGCTGAATTATCATTCCTAAACTTTATTCACTGAGCATAAAGGGAATGTGGGGTAAATTCATACCTCACAAGTTTCTAAAACTGTGCTATCTGGAAAGCTCACCAATTCATATACAGCCCAGAACCAGCCATGAAGATCAAAAATAGATACCACAAAACAGCAAAACATATATCCTTGATGCCTTTCAGTCTCTCATTCACAGTCTATTTAGTGTTAGTTTACAAGAAATTCTATTGTTTATTTGACTACTCAATACATAGTGGAAATTGGAGCAAATTAAAAGTAAGAGAGGGGTGCCTGGGTGGCTCAGTGGGTTAAGCCTCTCTGCCTTCGGCTCAGGTCATGATCTCAGGGTCCTGGGATCAAGCCCCGCATTGGGCTCTCTGCTCAGCAAGGAGCCTGTTTCCCCCTCTCTCTTCCGCCTGCCTCTCTGCCTACTTGTGATCTCTCTCTCTGTGTGTCAGATAAATAAAATCGTAAAAAAAAAAAAAAAAAGAGGGAAAAGAAAAATCATGATTTAAAAAAAAAAGGAAGAGAGGTAAAGATGTTATCAGATCAAAAAAATTAAACTGTTGGGACACCTGGGTGGCTAAATTAGTTAAGTATCTGACTTTGATCTCAGTTCAGGTCTTGATATCATCAGGGTTGTAGGTTCAAGCCCCTTACCGGGCTCCACACTCAAGCATGGAGCCTACTTTAAAGAAAAAGAAAAAAAAAAAAAAAAAAAAAAAGCTGTCTAGGAATAAAACACAAAATGGCGTGGGAGCACCTGTGTAGCTCAGTCCATTAAGCATCTGCCTTCCGCTAAAGTCACGAGTCCTGGGCTAAGCCCCACATCAAGCTCTCTGCTCAGTGGGTAGCCTGCTTCTCCTTCTCCCTCTGCCTGCCGCCTACCTACTGGTGCTCTCGCTCTCCCTTTTGTTTTCTCTCTCTCTCTCTCTCTGTTAAATAAATAAAATCTTAAAAAAAAAAAAAAAACCACACAAGGTGACCTAAGGACTAGGTCTAGATAACTATATCCCTAACTGTAGAGAGTAAAGGGTCCACACACCTCAAATAAACCTAATGGGGATCACTGCTTTTAAAAATGCTCTACATCAAGCTCTATTACAAAGCTGTAATCATCAAGACAGTTATGGTACTGGCGCAAAAACAGACACATGGATCACTGGAGCAGAATAGAGAGCCCAGAAATAGACCCTCAACTCTATGGTCAGTTAATCTTTGACAAAGCAGGAAAGAATGTCCAATGGAAACAAGACAGTCTCTTTAACAAATGGTTTTGGGAAAACTGGGCAGCCACACACAGAAGAATTAAACTGGACCATTTCCTTACACCATACACAAAAACAGTCTCAAAATGGATAAAAGACCTAAATGTGAGAGAAGGAGCCAGCAAAATACTTGAGGAGAACACAGGCAGTAACCTCTCTGACCTCAGCCAGAGCAACTTCTTCCTAGAAACATCGCCATAGGCAAGGGGGACTTCATCAAGATAAAAAGCTTTTGCATAGCAAAGGAAACAGTCAACAAAACCAAAAGACAATCACCAGAAGATATTTGCAAATGACCTATCAGATAAAGGGCTAGTCTCCAAAATTTATAAAGATCAAACTCAACTATCGAAGGACAATAATCCAATCAAGAAATGCGCAGCAGAGGACTCTAACACACATTTCTGCAAAGACCTCCAGATGGCCAAGAGACACATGAAAAAGTGCTCAATGTCACTCAGCATCAGGAAAATACAAATCAAAAACCACAGTGAGATACCACCTCACACCAGTCAGAATGGCTAAAATTAACAAGTCAGGAAATGACAGATGTTGGTGAGGATGCAGAGAAAGAGGAACCCTCCTCACTGTTGGTGGGAATGCAAGTTGGTGCAGTCACTCTGGAAAACAGCATGGAGGTTCCTCAAAAAGTTGAAAATAGAGCTACCCTAGGACCCAGCAATTGCACTACTGAGTACCTACCCCAAAGATAAAAAGGTAGTGATCCAAAGGGGCACCTGAACCCAATGTTTATAGGAACAATGTCCACAATAGCCAAACTATGCAAAGAGCCCAGAGGTCCATTGACGGATGAATGGATAAAGAAGGATAAAGAAGCAAGGACACACACACACACACACACACACACACACACACACACGCACGCACGCACGCGCGCCCGCGCATTATGCAGTCATCAAAAAAATAAAATCTTGCCATTTGCAACAACGTGAATGGAACTAGAGGGTATTATGCTTGGTTGAAATTAAGTCAATCAGAGAAAGACAACTGTATCATCTCACTGATATGTGGAATTTAAGAAACAAGGCAGAGGATGATAGGGGAAAAGAGGAAAATATGAAACAAGACGAAATCAGGGAGGGAGACAAACCCTAAGAAACTCTTAATCTTAGGCAACAAACTGAGGGTTGCTGGAGGGGAGGGGAGTGGGTACTGGACATCTGGGGAGGTATGTGTTGTAATGAGCACTGGGTATTATATAAGGCTTATGAATCACAGACCTGTATTTGAAACAAATATTATATTAATTAATTGAATTTAAATCTTTAAAAAAAGATAAAAGGAAAATGCTCTACAGAATAAAATTTAGAACTGTGTCCTATACTTATTACAGAAAGGTTAACTTACTGAAAAATTCTTTTCTCATCTTTCTCATATACTAATATATAATCCTATAAAATCCAACCTTTGTTTTGTTGCATCAGCCAATTTTCAAGCTGGTATCACCCACAGTTAATTATAATAGCTAAATATTTTCTGATCTGAGAGAGAAACCTCCTACACACACACATACACACACCCACACACACACACCTTTTTTTTTTTTTTTTTTTTTTTTTAAAGATTTTATTTATTTATTTGACAGAGAGAGATACAAGCAGGCAGAGAGGCTGAGAGGGAAGCAGGCTCCCTGCCGAGCAGAGAGCCCGATGCGGGACTCGATCCCAGGACCCTGAGATCATGACCCGAGCCGAAGGCAGCGGCCTAAACCACTGAGCCACCCAGGCGCCCCCACACACACCTTTTTTAAAGACTTTCCAGCCTTACTCATCTAAGCTTATTAAGCTTCAGTGGAGGCTGGGGGGGGGGGGGCTGAGATCTTTTTAGAATTGCTCAAAATACAGTTTATTATTCATGGAGAATGAACATCTTTACAATATTAAGTTCCCTACTCAAAAGCATGGTATGATTCTCCATTTTATTCAGGTCTTTTTTTTTAAAAAGCTTTTAAGCAAAGTATCATAATCTTTTTCATTCAGGTCTTGTGTGGATTATTCGCAAGTATTTTATAGTTTCGTGGCTAACAGGAAAGAGCTCTCATGTTTGCTAATCAATCACTGCTAGTTTATTAATAACCTATGACAGCGCCTCAGACATTGTTCTAAATGCTGGGAATTAAAGTGATGAAAACACCAAATGCCCTGTCTTTATGGACCTCACATCATAGTTGGGAAATAATCAGTAAACAAGTATAAACTTACAAATAAATAATTTCAGAAAATGTTAAGTACTATGAAGAAAAATAAAACAGAGGGAAAGAAAGTGATTACACAAGTGCTTGTTTTTTACAGTGCATCAGGGAAAACCTCTTTGCAAAAGTAAGAGTATGGAAAGGAAAGAGGTTAAATGGTCTTCTTAGTAGTCAACGTGGAAGAGCAAATGAGTACGTAATGCTGGGGGCACAAATTATATTTGTGGCCATAAATTTATTCGTATTTTTTAAAAGATTTTATTTATTTATTTGACAGAAAGAGATCACAAGTAGACAGACCAGCAGGCAGAGAGAGAGAGGGAAGCAGGCTCCCGGCTGAGCAGAGAGCCTGATGCCGGGCTGGATCCCAGGACCCTGAGATCATGACCTGGGCTGAAGGCAGAGGCTTAACCCACTGAACACCCAGGCCCCCCTATGGCCATAAATTTAAAGTGAGACCCAGAACTCTTGTTTGTTTTCCCCCAGTGACACTCAGCTGCTCAGGTTCAAGGTAGTAGAGTCGGCAAACTAATGAGGTAATCAGAACTGAAGTTCTGCCTCAATTATAGTTTTTCTTAAAAGATTTTATTTATTAAGTGCCTGGGTGGCTCGGGTCATGATCTTGAGTCCTGGGATGGAGCCCTGCATCAGGCCCCCTGCTCAGCCGGGAGCCTGCTTCTCCCTCTCTCTCTGCCCCTCTCCCCAGTCATGCTCTCTTTCTCAAATAAATAAATAAAATCTTAGAGAAAGAAAGCACATGAGCAGGGAGACAGCAAAGGGGAGAGAGAGGGAGATAGAGAGAATCCCAAGCAGACTGCAGACTCCATGCTGAGCGTGGAGCCTATGAAAGGCCAGATTCCACAACCTCAAGATCATGACCTGAGCTGAAATCAAAACCAACTGAGCCACCCAGGCACCCCTTGGCTCAGTTACAGTGAAAGAGAGGAACAAGGGAATTGGTAACTTTATCCTACAATGTGATACAGAACACTCCTAGGCATTAAAAATTTTGTTCACTGATTCAATGTAACTGGGTTAAGAAAGAAATTACTATACATGGGGAATGACAGACAGTGAAAAAGTGGTGTGGCTAATGGCCTGGATCTCAATGGAATCTAAAGAATATCAGAACAGGGTACCAGAATATGTAAGCTGGCAAAAGAGGAGATGGAAGTCAGATGCTTAAAATACTTTCAGTTACAGGCTATGGTGCTAAAATCTAGGGTAATGACTCCCTACACTAACTGCACAATGGAACCAGCTGGAACACTTTAAAAAATACGTATCAAACCAATAAAATAAGAATTTGGGGTGGCTTTTTTTTTTTAAGATTTCATTTATTTGACAGAGAAAGAAAGAAAGAGCACAAGCAGGGCTCAAAGGGAAAGGGAGAAGCAGACTCCTGCTGAGCAGGGAGCCCAATTGTGGGCCCAATCCCAGCACCCTGGATCACAACCCGAGCCAAGGGCAGACACTTAACAACAGAGCCACCCAGGCACCCCAAGGTGGCGTATTACCATAAATATTTTTAAACTACTCAGTAACTGTAATGTACATCCAGAATTAAGAACCAATAGTCTTGGGTATGATCATGAAAGTAGTTAGCTGAAGCGACTGGAAAAGAAACAAGCTGCAGATTTCTGAAATTCTATCTTCTATTATTCCCAATATAAATAAAAAATGAGCTGTGTTCAAACCATTTTACACAAATTAACTCATTTTACACTCATAACCACCCAATTAAGTAGAACTAGTATTATCCTGTTTTTAATGATGAGGGAGAATGGAAGAGCATACAGTTGTACTGAATCGAGTCCTAGGTTACTGGAGCACCTGAATGGCTCAGGTGGTGATCTTGGAGTCCTGGATCAAGCCCAGCATCAGGGTCCCCGCCCCTCTCCCTCTGCCTCGCCCCTCCACCTGTTCGTCCTCTCCCTCTTACTCAAATAAATTACATTTTTTAAAAAAAAAGAGTCCTAGGTTATACATGACACAGTATAATATTATTTGAAGATAAATTGGGGCGCCTGAGTGGCTTAGTGGGTTAAGCCTCTGCCTTCAGTTCAGGTCATGATCCCAGGGTCCTGGGATGGAGTCCCACATCAGGCTCTCTGCTCATCAGGGAGCCTGCTTCCCCCGCTCTCTCTGCCTGCCTCTCTGCCTACTTGTGATCTCTATCAAGTAAATAAATAAAATCTTTAAAAAAAAAAAAACTATCTGAAGATAAACTGTGTGAGTTAATAAGGATGGAAAAAAGACATACATCTAAGAAGACAATGTGGAGATAAACAGAATACTAAAATATATTTTATATATACATATATAAAATATAACCAAAAAGATAGAACAGGGGTGCCTCAGGGGTGGCTCAGCTGGCTAAGAGTCTGCCTTTGGCTGAGGTCACCATCCCAGGATTCTGGGATAGAGCCCCATGCCACCTCCCTGCTCAGCTTGAAGCCTGCTTCTGCCTGCCACTCTGCCTTCTCATGCTCACTGTGTCTCTCTCTCTCTCTCTCTCTCTAATAAATAAATAAATAAAATCTTAAAAAAAAAAAGAACAGATAGGAAAAATTAAGTAACAAGGAAAAATAAAATAAATAGCAAGGTAATGGACTCAAACCCAACCTTATCAATAATTTCACTATATTTAAACCACTATCATAACAATTGAAAAAAAAATATGTCCCTATAAAAACTTGTATACAAATATTCATAGCAGGGGCGCCTGGGTGGCTCAGTGGATCAAGCAGCTGCCTTCGGCTCAGGTCATGATCTCAGGGTCCTGGGATCGAGCCCCGCGTCGGGCTCTCTGCTCCGCAGGGAGCCTGCTTCCTCCTCTCTCTCTGCCTGCCTCTCTGCCTACTTGTGATCTCTCTGTGTCAAATAAATAAAATAAAATCTTAAAAAAAAAAATATTCATAGCAGTGCTACTTAAAATAGCCAAAACACAGAAACAACCCAAATATCAAGTCAGAATCAATAAACAAAATGTGGTCTTTCCATGCACTAAATTATTCAGCCATAAAAAGAATGAAGTACTACTAATATATATTCTAACACAGATGAACTTAGAAAGTATTATACTATTAATGATACTGTATCAGTAATAATCAGGGAAACGTAAATCAAAACCACAATGAGATATTACCTTATACCTGTTAGAACAGCAATTACCAAAAATAAACAAGTGTTGGGAGAGGATGTGCAAAAAAGAACACTCATCCACTGTCAATGGGATTACCAACTGGTGTAGCCATTACAGAATACAGCAAGGAGGTTCCTCAAAATAAAAACCACAAATATCATATGATCCAGCTATTCCACTTCTGGATGTTTATCCAAAGAAACAAAAACATTAATTCACAAAGATATATTCACCCCTATGTTCACTGCAGCATTATTCACAATAGTCAACATACAGCAACAACTTAAGTGTCCACTGTTGGATGAATGGCTAAAGACTTGTGTGTGTGCATATACACACATGCACTGAAATATTACTCAGCCATAAAAAGAAGGCAATCTTGCATTTGTGACAACATGGATGGACCTGAGGATAATATGCTAAGTAAGTCAGACAGAGAAAGACAGATGCTATATATGATTTTACTTATATATGTAACCTAAAAAACAAAACAAAACAAAACTCAGATACAGAGAAAAGATCAGTAGTTACTGGACAGGAAGGGGATTCGTAATGGGTGAAATGGGTGAAGAGGGTCAACTGCACATGGTAACAGATGATAACTAGACTATGCTTTGGTTTGTTTTTTTTTTTTTTTTTTTTTTTTTTTTTTTTTTAAATTTTATTTATTTACTTGACAGAGAGAAATCACAAGAGAGGCAGGCAGAGAGAGAGGAAGGGAAGCAGGCTCCCCGCTGAGCAGAGAGCCTGATGTGGGACTCGATCCCAGGCCCCTGAGATCATGACCTGAGCTGAAGGCAGCGGCTTAACCCACTGAGCCACCCAGGCGCCCCTGGTTTTTTTTTTTTTTAAGATTTTATTCATTTATTTGAGAGAGAGAGCCTGAGCTAGAGAGCACAAGCAGAGGGGAGCATCGAGGGAGAGGGAGAAGCAGGCTCCCCACTGAGCAGGGAGTCTAATGCGGGGGTCAATCCCAAGATCCTGAGATCATGACCCAAGCTGAAGGAAGCCACCCAACCGACTGAGTCACCCAGGTGCCCCTGGACTACTCTTTGTAATGTATACAAAAATCAAATTACTATGTTCTACACCTGAAACTAGCCATGTTTTATACCAATTTTACCTCAATTAAAAAAAAAAGTCACACACCGCATAATTTCATCTACAGGAAATATTCACACTAAGCAAATCCATAGAAAAGCAGACTAGTGGTTGTCAGGGGCTGGGGAGTGGCAAGGACATGAAGAGTGACTGCTTAAAGGAAAAGGAGTTTCCTTTTGGGGTGATGAAAACATTCTAGAACTAGATAGTGGTTGACAGCTGTATAACACTGTGAATGTACTAAATGCCACAGAACTCTGCATTTTTAAATTATTAAAATGATGAATTTTTTCCATTGTCTTTTTTTTAATTGAAGTGAGTTGACACACAATGTAACATTATTTTCAGGTGTACAACATGGTGATTCCACAAGTCTATACATTAGCTTATGCTCACCACAAATGTAACGATTACCTGTCACTCAATGCTATTGTAATACCACTGACTATATTCCTATGCTTTGTATCTTTCACCCCGTGACTTATACATTCCATGACTGGTAGCCTGTACCTCTCATTCCCCTTCATCTATTTTGCCCATGCCCCCTGTTAAAATGGTGAATTTTATATGAATTTTGACACAATTAAAAAAAAAAGGAATGAATTACTTATACAACATGAATGAACCTCAAAAACCTTCTCCTAAATGAAAGCTAGTTGCAGAAGATCACTTATTGTATGATTCCATTTATATGAAATGTCCAGAACAGGCAAATCTATAGGGATAGAAAATGGATGAGTGGCTACCCAGCACTGCAGTAGGAAAGCAGGGTTAAGACAGTGACTCCTAATGGACACAAGGTTTCTTTCTGGGGTGATGAAATGTTCTAAATGAGATTACACTGATGGCTAGAAAACCCTGTAAATATACTAAGAACCACTGAATTGTACCCTTTTAATGGATGAATTTCATGATGTTTAAGTTAGATCTCAATAAAACTAATTTTTTAAAGATTTTATTTATTTACTTAACAGAGAAAGAGAGAGAGAGAGACAGCGAGAGAGGGAACACAAGTAGGAGAGGGAAGCAGGCCTCCCGCTGAGCAGGGAACCTGATGCGGAACTCGATCCCAGAACCCTAGGACCATGACCTGAGCCAAAGGCAGATGCTTAATGACTGAGCCATCCAGGTGCCCTTATTTTTTTTTTTTTTTTTATTTCAGGTGGTCTAAAGACTCTTATTAAAAGACAACTTATTAGACTAGATTTTTAAAAAAAAAGAGTCAACATCTAGGAAATATGTTTTAAATACAAAGACATAAATGTGTTAAAAGTTAAAGGATGACTAACCTTTCACAAAGCGCAAAGGCAATTCAATGGAGAAAGTAGTCTTTCAACCAAAAGTAGTAGAAAATTGCATCTCCATAAGAAAAAAAAATTAGATTGAGATCTTACACCTTCTACAAAAAGTAATTTAAAATGGATCGTATACCTAAATATAAAATGCAACACTATAAAGAACCAGAAGAAAATGTAGGAGAAAATCTATGTGATCTTGAGTTTGGCGATGAACCATAATCCATGGAATAAAAAATAAGGCAGACTCTATTAAAAACTCCTGTTCCGTGAAAGATAGTGTGAAAAGAATGAAAAGACAAACTACAGAGTGTGAGAAAATACTTTCAAAACACATATCTGATAAAGTACAGGCATACTAAATATACAGAAAACTAAACGGTAAGAAAACAACAAAATGAGCAAAAAAGAAATAGAGGAAAGATCTGAACACATACCTCAACAAAGATGATAAACTACACATAACAAATGTGTGTATGAAAAACACTCAGCGTCATCAGAGAAACCCAAATTGAAGAGACACCAAATACATACCTATTAGAATGGCTAAAATTTAAAAAAAGAAAACCTGACAATACCGAATACTGATGAGGATCTAGAACAGGAAATTATTGCCGATGGGTATACGAGATGGAACAGACAGACGACAGTGTGACAGTTTCTTACAAAGTTACATATATTTTTACGATATGATCCAGCAATCATGTTCCCAGGTACTTATCCAAATTCATCTGAAAACTTCTGTCTATGCAAAACCTACATGCAATGATTATAGCAGCTGTATTCATAATTACCAAAAACTGGAGGCAAGGAAGATGTCATTCAGGCGAGTGGATAACAAACTGCAACACATTCCTACAATGGATGATTCAGTGATAAAAGGCAATGAGCCATCAAGCCGTAAAAAACATGAAGGCAGGGCACCTGAGTGCCTCAGTTGGTTAAGCAACTCACTCTGGCTCAGTTCATGATCCTCAAGTCCCAGGACTGAGTACCACATAAGGCTCCCAGTTCAGCAGGGAGTCTGCTTCTCCCTCTGACCCTCTCACCCTCTCATGCTCTCTCTCCCCCAACTAAATATATAAGATCTTTTAAAAAATCCTAAAGGAAACTTAAATGCACACTGCAAAATGAAAGATGTTAATATGAAAAGACTAACTGCTATATGATTCCATTTATGTAACATTCTAGTAAAGGCAAAGCTACAGAAATAGTAAAAAGAGATCAGCAGTTTCCAAACCTTTAAGGTGAGGCAGAAATGATTTTAGAGTTGAAGTACAGGGGATTTTACAGAGGTAGAACTATTCAACAGGACACTGTAATGGTGGATACATGACATTTGTCAAAATTCATAGAACTTTAAAGTACAGGGTGTGAGCTTTAATGTATGCAAAAATCTTAAAAACCATTCAGGAGGCCAGGGGATCCCCTGAAGCAATGTGGAGTAGGTCAAGAGAATATAACTGTATTACAAATGTATAAAACCACCTCACTGAAGGGTGCTGGAAGAAAAAAGATGCTGACCAAACTAACTTTAAAAATGAGTAGATATAAGGGGCGCCTGGGTGACTCAATGGGTTAAGCCTCTGCCTTGGCTCAGGTCATGATCTCAGGGTCTTGGGATGGAGCCCCAGTCGGGCTTTCTGCTCAGCAGGGAGCCTGCTTCCTTTCCTCTCTCTCTGCCTGCCTCTCTGCCTACATGGGATCTCTGTCAAATAAATAAATAAAATCTTAAAAAAAAAAAAGCAGATATGTTAATAAAAATAATTTTTTAAAGATTTTATTTGTTTATTTATTTGACAGAGAGAGAGAGAGAGATCACAAGTAGGCAGAGAGGCAATTGGGGGGGGGGGGGGGAGCAGGCTCCCTAAGGAGCAGAGAGCCCAATGTGGGGCTCCATCCCAGGACTCTGGGATCATGACCCGAGTTGAAGGCAGAGGCTTAACCCACTGAGCCACCCAGGCACTCCAATAAAAATAATTTAAAAAAAAAAAGAAAAAAGAAAAGGAAAAAAAGAGTGGAGTCTTTAAAACTAAAGGCAAAAGGAACTTCCAAAAGGCACTCTAGTTGATAAACTTGTTTCCCACAGGAGTAGGAGTTAATGATTCTGATACTGCTATAAATGTGTACTGGAACTGAACCATTACATAAATAGATGATGCACAGTGGAGCCAGGTTTCTCACTGTCAAAGCTGGAATCTACAGACAAATAAGGGGAGGAAACTATGATGATCCATTAGTAATGGATTAGAGACTCAGTAAACTCATATTTAGGGGTGCCTGGGTGGCTCAGTCATTAAATCTGCCTTCAGCTCAGTCCTGGGATCAAGCCCCACATCAGGCTCCCTGCCCAGTGGGAAGCCTGCTTCTCCCTCTCCCACTCCTCCTGCTTGTGTTCCCTCTCTCGCTGTGTCTCTCTCTGTCAAATAAATAAATAAAGTCTTTTTAAAAAAAATAAACTCATATTTAGCTTATATAAATTCAGATGTGACGTACAGAACGACTTATAAATATAGGTATAGAATGGGTTAATATACACAAAGTATATTTCCTTGTTCAATCAGCTGAGAAGGCCTAGAAGCAGTGACACCCCAATAGCAATCAGCATACTAGCACCCCAAGATCTTGGTTTCTAACACTCTTCTCCAATCAAAAGAACCAATACATCTTGAAGAATGGCCAAGTCTAGGACTGAAACAGAAAATATACAAAATGAGCCTGGAGCACTTTTTAGTGCCAGAAAGTAAGTGCTCTAAAAATAAACACTAAGAATATAAACCCACACTGAGAGTATATGTCAAAGGAGCACAGGAGCCAACTGAAGGAGCTCCCAATCGCCAAAAACACCACCTAGAACAATTTGAGCAAATAAAGTAAATAAAGTAGTACTGGATTATAACCCAAAGTACAAAATAAATATCCATTAAGTCCATACTGATATAAATTAATAACATGAATAAAGTTAACACATTAGGGGCGCCTGGGTGGCTCAGTGGGTTAAAGCCTCTGCCTTCGGCTCAGGTCATGATCCGAGGGTCCTGGGATCCAGCCCCCGCATCGGGCTCGCTGCTTTGCAGCGAGCCTGCTTCCCCCTCTCTCCCTGCCTGCCTCTCTGCCTACTTGTGATCTCTGTCTGCCAAATAAATAAATAGAATCTTTAAAAAAAAATAATTAAAAAAGTTAACACTTTAAGGAAAACCGGCAAATCTCCCATGCAAAAGAATTTCAAATAACTTATGCAAGTACTCTGCTCTCAAGGAATGTTACTCCCCAATCCTTACGTGTAAAATGTATTTAGTGACTTCCTTCCAAAGAGCACGGAATGGAAAGGGATAAGAGGGGACTAATTTTATAGCAGACAAACATGACAAATGCTACTTTGGCCAGGTAATCAAGATCAACATCAAAATGATAAACCATGTTGATAGTAGGCATCCTTAATATGCAACGGAAATGGGACTTGGCCTCTGTGACCTACCTTCCTCACAAAAACCCATAACCCCTCTCTAATCCTAAGAAAAACATCAGAGAAATTCCACTAGAGGAACATCCTAAAAATGCCTGACCAGTACTCCTCTAAACTGTCATGGTCATAAAGAACAAGGAATGTCTAAGAAAATGTTATACCCAAAAGTAGCCTAAGGAAACATGACAACTCAATGTTAATGGTGTGTCTGGATAAGATCCCAGAATAGAAAAAGTACATTAGGTAAAAATGAAGGAAATCCAAATAAACTATAGACTTTCATTAATAATAATGTATTAGCATTAGTTCATTAATTATAACAAATGTACCATACTAATCAGTAAGATTTTAATAATAGGAGAAACTGGGTCTAGGTATAGAGAACTCTCTGTACAACCTTCTCAACTTTTCTTAAATCTAAAACTGTTCTAAAAAATAAAGTCTAGCGGTGCCTGGGTGGCTCAACTGGTTAAGTATCTGCCTTCGGCTCAGGTCATTATCTCAGGGTCCTGGGGATCGAGCCCCGCATTGGGCTCCCTGCTCAGTAAGGAGTCTGTTTTTCCCTCTCTCTCTGTTCTTTCCCCCCTTCAATGCTCACTCACGCTCTCTCTCAAATTAAAAATCTTTAAAAAATAAATAAATAAAGTCTACTTTCTAAAAAAGTAAACATATGCAAAAACATCTAACATGTAAAAAAGTGTGAGTGGCCATATTTTTTTAAAGATGTATTTACTTATGTATTTATTTATTTGAGGAGAGGGGAGAGTACAAGCACGAGGGGCAAAGCAAGAGGGAGAGAAATCTCAAGCGGACTCCGCAAAGAGCATGGAGCCTGATGCAGGGCTCGATCTCATGACCCGAAATCACAATCTGAGCAGAAATCAAGAGTTGGTTGCTTAACTGGCTGTGCCACCCAGGCGATCTCTGAGTGGCCATATTAACAACAGACGGGGCGCCTGGGTGGCTCAGTGAGTTAAAGCTTCTGCCTTCGGCTCAGGTCATGATCCCAGAGTCCTGAGATCAAGCCCTGCATCCGGCTCTCTGCTGAGCAGAGAGCCTGCTTCCCTTCCTCTCTCTCTGCCTGCCTCTCTGCTTAATTGTAATCTCTGTCTGTCAAATAAACAAATAAAATCTTTTAAAAAAACAAACAAAACAACAGGCCAAGAAGGACTTCAGAACAGGGATAAACAGAAACATCTCATAATAAAGTTCGTTCACCAAGCCTAACTATTCTGAAAGTGTATACATCTAACAAGAACATCAAAGTACATGCAGCACAAACTGACAGATCAGGGGACTTGAGGGGGATTTAATATCTTAAGTTTTTATTTAAATTTCAGTTACTTAAAATATAGTGTAATATTAGTTTCAGGAGAATTTAGTGATTCATCACTTAAAAATAACACCCAGTGCTCATTATAGCAAGTGCCCTCCTTAATACCTATTAGCCCCTCCTTCTGCCCATCTCCCCTTCAGTTTGTTTCCTATAGTAAGAGTCTCTTATGATTTGCCTCTTCCTCTCCTTTTTTTCCTTTCCCCAATGTTCATCTGTTTCATTTCTTAAATCCCACATAAGTGAAATCACATAGTATTTGCCTTTCTCTGACTGACTTATTTCTCTTATCATAATACTCTCTAGCTCCATCCATTTCATTGCAAATGGCAAGGTTTCATTCTTTTTGATGGCTAAGTAATATTCCAAATATTCCATTTTTATATATGTATATGGATGCGTGCGTGCACATACAGACACACCCACGTGTGCGCGCGCGCACACACACACAAACACACAACCTCTTCTTTACCCATTCATCAATCAATGGACATTTGGGTTCTTTCCGTAATTTGGCTATTATTGATAATGCTGCTATAAACATCAGGGTGCATGTGCACCTTCAAATCACTATCCTTGTATCCTCTGAATAAACACCCAGTAGTGCAGTTGCTGGGTTGTAGAGTAGCTCGATTTTTAACTTTTTGAGGAACCTCTATACTGTTTTCCAGAGTGGCTGAACATTTTGCACTCCCACCAACAGAGTAAGAGGGGTTCCCTTTCTCTGCATCCTTGCTGACATCTGTTGTTTCTTGTGTTAATTTTAGCCATTCTGACAGATGTGAGATGGTATCTGACTGTAGTTTTGATTTGTATTTCCCTTATTATGAATCATGTTGAGCATCTTTTCATATGCAAACTGACAGAATTGAAAGGGGAAATAAACAAATCCACAAGTCCAACACTCCTCACTTAGTAATTCACAGAACAAATATACAGAAAATCAGTAAGGATACATAAAATTTGAAGAACACTACCAACTTGATATAACTGATATTTATAGAATACTCCACCTAACAACAGCAAAATACATATTCTTTTCAAATGCACATAGAAAAAAACAAGATTTTGGCCCATAAATAAAGCCTCGATATATTTAAAAGAATACAAATCATACACATGTTCTCTGACCACAACTGAATTAAATCTGAAATCAGTAACAGGAAGACATCTTATAAAATTCCACAAGTATTTAGAAATTAAACAACACTCATCCAAATAATCCATCAAAGAAAAAAAAATCACAAGAGAAATTAGAAAATATTCTGAGCTGAATGAAAATAACAGAAATGAACTTGTGAAATGCAGCTAAAGTAATGTTTAGAAGAAAATTTATAGCTTTAATCAAGTATATTAGAAAAGAGGAAGTTTTTTAAATCAGTGATCTAAGAGTTCACCTAAATAAGACAGAAAAAGGGGGCACCTGGGTGGCTCAGTTATTAAGCATCTGCCTTCAGCTCAAGTCATGATCCCAGGTTCCTGGGACTGAGCCCTGCTTCAGGCTCCCTGCTCAGCAGAAAGCCTGTTTCTCCATCTCTCACTCCCCCTACTTGTGTTCCCTCTTTCACTGTCTCTCTGTCAAATAAATAAAATCTTAAAAAAAAAAAAAAAGCAGCAGCTAGAAAAAGAAAGGCAAATTAAATGAAAAGTAGACAAAAAAAATAAAAAGAGGAGAAATCAATAAAATTGAAAATGAACAAGCAATAGTAATAGAAACTAATACCTCTAAATCAAGAAATAAGAGGTGAGGAGGCGCCTGGGTGGCTCAGTGGGTTAAGCTGCTGCCTTTGGCTCAGGTCATGGTCTCAGGGTCCTGGGATCGAGCCCCACATCCGGCTCTCTGCTTGGCAGGGAGCCTGCTTCTCTCTCTCTCTCTCTCTCTCTCTCTCTCTCTCTCTCTCTCTCTCGCTGTCAAATAAATAAATAAATAAAATCTTTAAAAAAAAAAAGAAAGAAAGAAGAGGTGAAATTGCCAATACGAGGAATAAAAGAAGGTATATTCATGAGGAATGAGGAACAAAAGAAGGTATATTGGTAAGTAACAAGGGAATATTATAAATACTTTCATTCCAATAAATTCAACTTATCTGAAATGGACAAAATTTTTAAGACACAAATTACCAAAACTGACACAAAAAGAAACAAAAAATCTAAATAGCCCTATATCTAAGGATTGTCAGCAACTACCAGAAATAAGAAGAGGCAAGAAAGGAATCTTTCCAGGGTGCCTGGGTGGCTCAGTGGGTTAAAGCCTCTGCCTTCGGCTCAGGTCATGATCCCAGAGTCCTGGGATCAAGCCCCGCATTGGGCTCTCTGCTCAGCGGGGAGCCTGCTTCCTCCTCTCTCTCTCTGCCTACCTGTAATTTCTGTCTTTCAAATAAATGAATAAAATCTTAAAAAAAAAAAAAAAAGAAAGGAATCTTTCCTAGAGCATTTGGAGGGAGCAAGTCACTGCCAATTCCTTGATTTCAAACCTTCAGTTTCTAGAACCGAGATTAATTTATTGTGTTAGACCACATGGTTCATGGTAATTTGTAACGGCAGCACTGGGGAAACTACTACATATTTGCATAACATGTTGGAGGGAGTACAGTAAAAAATATATTACATTTAATGACTTACTGTTGCCTCTTATGGTGGGGCTACTAAGAATTTTAAATTACGTTATATTTCTAGGGAACAGCACTAATCTAGCTAGTCATTTAAAAAAAGGCATAGTCAGAAATGAAGAAGCAAAAATGGCTTTCTCTGAAGACACGACTGTGTATTAAGAAAATCCTAAGGAGGGGTGCCTGGGTGGCTCAGTCCTTAAGACTCTGCCTTCAGCTCGGATCACGATCCCAGTGTCCTCTCTCTGCTCAGTGGGAAGCCTGCTTCTCCCTCCCCCACTCCCCATGCTTGTGTTCCCTCTCTAGCTCTGTCTCTGTCAAATAAATAAATAAAATCTTTAAATAAATAAATTAATTAACAGAAAATCCTAAGGAATCCACATAAAAACTATTAGACATAAAAAGTGAATTTAGTAAGATAACAGAATACAAAACAGGATATGCAAGGGAATCAACTGTATTTTTTATACTACCGACAAAAAACTGGGGAAAAGAAATTTAAAATACAGTATCACTGACCAACGAAAATCATCAAAAAACATGAACTATTTGGGGCACCTGGGTGGCTCAGTGGGTTAAAGCCCCTGCCTTCGGCTCAGGTCATGATCCCAGGGTCCTGGGATGGAGCCCCACATCAGGCTCTCTGCTCAGCAGGGAGCCTGCTTCCTCCTCTCTCTCTGCTTCTCTGCCTACTTGTGATCTCTGTCTGTCAAATAAATAAATAAATAATCTTTTTAAAAAAATGAACTATTTAAGGATAAATTGAACAAAATATATATGAGACCTACAAAAGAAGTATTACAAAAGTGCTACCAAAAAAAACTAAAGAGACCTGAGTAAACAGAGCAATATGCCATGTTAAAGTATCAGAAGACTCAAAGATGTCAACTGTCCTCATAAGGGTTTTTATAAAAACTAACAAGAACTGTCTGCAGTTTATACGAAAATGCTGAAGATCTAAAATAACCAAAGCAATGTTGAAAAAAGACAATGTTGAAGGCCATATAATACGTTATTGTAAGCTTTGCTATATACAAATAGTAATTACAACAGTATAGTACTGGTATAAGAATACAGACCAACAGAACAGAAAGAGACCAGAAACAGACCCATACTTAAAAAAAATTAAAAGGAGCCAGATCGCATATAACCTCTAAACTGGTAAGGGAAACAAATCTGAAAGAAGGAAAGAAAGCAAATAAATTCTACAGAATAAAATAACTAGGTGGTCCGATAGGAACTGATCTCCCTAACTGGACAGTATGATCAGGAAAACCAGCTCAGAAAAACTAAGATGTAAATGGAACAGTATATGCAAGGACTCTATGAGAAAGAATCTGAAAGCTGGCTGGTGTGACAGGTGCATGCTGGACAAGAAGATAGGATAAAGGCAAAGCTTTTGAGCCAGAGAAGAATGTTTGTATCACATAATAGTTCTCAAGTCTATGCATTTTTTTCCATCCCTACCACTGTTGTTCTCAATTCTCACCTGAATGCCTTCAAGATCTTCTGATGAACCTCCAGCCTCACTCAAGCTGCTCTCCCATATCCATTCTTCACAACTGAGCCAAAGGTATTTACAGCCTAAAACAACTGTATGGTTTCCTGTTCCCCCCAGTGTATGGTCTTAATTTCTTATTTGACTTTTAAGACCCTTCAAGACATAGCTCTGCTTTCCCCTCCAGCTTAGTTCATACTTCCCTCTAACACTACCTGTGCCCCTGCACATTACTCACATTTTAATTAAACTCACCGTTTTCATTACTTCATAGCTTTTCATAGAATCATTCTTTTGAGTTTTAAATCAAATGCCTCCTTCTATGTAAATTCACCACCTCTAATCCACACCAAAAATAGTCAGGGACTTCCCTCAGCTCCTGTAGAGAAGTTTCCTCTATTCTAGATTTGTCAAGTTGTAGTTGTGATGCATATTTATAAAACTGTTTATCCTACTAGACTTTAATATTCAGACTGTATGTTATTCAACTTTTTATCCCAGCCAATAGCACAGTACCTATTTAATACATTCTATTTTCCATAACTAAAGAGACTTATAACATTTATGCTTTTAGGATCTAAGCTTCCCTAAATTAAGACATATAAACTGCATATACACAATAAAAAAACAGATTCAAGGAATCCTTTAAAATATTTAAAAGACTTTTAAAATCCTATAAAATTACTCTTCTATAAGTCTAAAGAGCATATAAATCTAGATTTGTAAATATTAGATCTGGCTGAAGTAAGTTACACTAAGAAACATTTATGCCCCACACTATTACTTTAAGAATTAAGAATTCCTATAAGAATATTTATAAGAATAAATACTCCTATAAGAATATTACTTATTATTTTTTATTAACATATAATGTATTATTTGTTTCAGGGGCACAAGTCTGTGATTCCTAAGTCTTATACAATTCACAGCACTCACCATAGCACCTACCCTCCCAATGTCCATCACCCAGCCACACCATCCCTCCCAAACCCTCCCAATCTCTCCCTTCCAGCAACCCTCAGTTTGATTCCTAAGATTGAGTCTCTTATGGTTTGTCTCCCTCTCTGGTTTCATCCCATTTCATTTTTTCCTCTCTTCCCCCATGATCCTTTGCCTTGTTTCTCAAATTGCACATATCAGCAAGATCACTGTCTTTCTCTAACATATTTCACTTAGCATAGTACCCCCTCTAGTATCACCGATTATATTTTAAAAGTAAAAGTAATAAACACAGAAACATGTAGCAAGTTGGTAACAGGGACAGTTATGAATTTATATTATGATACCTACTCAATGAATTCAAGTCATACAGGCATATCTTCAGTTTTTAATTCTTTAATTCTGTTCTCAATTAAATATTTATTACAGGAGCCCTAATAATCCACTGCAAATGAAACAGTTCAAAAAATGTTTAATTTTTCAAGTTTAAAAAGTAATTTGGCTTGGACCATCATATTAGCAAAATGATTTCATTATCACATCATTTCAATAAAGTGGAACTACTAAAATGTTAAAAGACAAAGAAATAGTTAAATCCACTATGAAACAGTAAAACTTTGGACTGTTACAAAGCCATAAAATAACAGTAATATGCAGCACCAAGGAAACATGTTATGTTTAAAAACACAATTACATGGGCACCTAAATGACTCAGTCAGTTAAGGGGCAGGTTCTGGGATTTTAGCTCAGGGCATGATCTCCAGGTCCTGAGATAAAGCACCCAGACAATGGGCTCTGGAGGGAGTCTGCTTGAGATTCTCTCCCTCTGCCCTCCACATGCACATGTTCGCTCCCTGTAAAATCCTCTTTTTAAAAAACACAGTTGGGGCGCCTGGGTGGCTCAGCGGGTTAAAGCCTCTGCCTTCGGCTCAGGTCATGATCCCAGGGTGTCCTGGGATCCAGCCCCACATCGGGCTCTCGGCTCCGTGGGGAGCCTGCTTCCTCCTCTCTCTCTGCCTGCCTCTCTGCCTAGTTGTGATTTCTCTCTGTCAAATAATATTTAAAAAAATAAAAATAAAAATAAAAAACACAGTTATAGGGGTGCCTGGGTGGCTCAGTCAGTTAGGTAACTGCCTTCAGCTGGTCATGATCCCAGGGTCCTGGGATCAAGCCCCACACTGGGCTCCCCACTCAGTGGACAGCCTGCTTCTCCCTCTCTCTACCTGTGCTATCTCTGTCAGATTAGTAAATATATACACACACAAAAATAAATAAATAAATGAATGAATAATCAATCCAGACCAAAGTCTTGAATCTCCGGTTTCCTGCTCAGCAGGGAGTCTGCTCAGCAGGGAGTCTGCTTCTCCCTCACCCTCTTCCCCTACCCCGCCTCCCTGCTCCTGCACGTGCTCTATCTCAAATAAGTAGTCTTTAAAAATAAAAAAAAGACAATTGTATGATTATTAACTACAGAATTATATACAAGCATGGATGGGATTAGTACATTATACTAATTAGTATATAATACAAGTAGAATAAAAATACAGAAAACTGTAAGAGAGGTGAGAAACTTTTTTTCCTTTTGAATTTCCTTTAATCATGCTATATTCTCTTCCAATAAAAAGTTTTCTTCTGTTTAAGATTTTATTTATTCATTTGAGAGACAGAGACTGAGAGAGCACGGGGAGAGGCTGAGGAGAGGGAGAAGCAGGCTTCCCAGTGAGCAGGGAGCCCAATGCCGAACTCCATCCCAAGACCTAGAGATGATGACTTGAGCCGAAGGCAGACGCCTAAAGATCTGAGCCACCCATGCACCCCCCAGTAAAAAGTTTTCAAGTAGCACATTAAGCTCTACTACACTTACTTATATCTATTATGTACTGACATAAGTAGAAAAAAAATTTAAAGTTTATAAACTATGTAATTTCTTCTCCAAAAATACTGTCTAAATTTTCAAAATAGTAAATGTATCTGATTTTGGAATTTCCTACAATCTGATGCTAACCCTATACCTTTACACCAGCTGTATCAGGTACAACTTCCCCCAACTTTTAAGCCTTACAAAGCAATCACCAATCCCAACAAGGCATCCCATCTACTACAACCCTGTCAAACTGACAGTTTGAAAGAGAAGATCAAACTCTAGGCAGTAGCTGAAATAAGGTAAAATTTTAATTCTTGTATTAGGGAAGCTTATTTGCCATTACTCTCTAAGTTTCAGCATGCATATTATATTAGAACTTGAAATCTAACAGAAATTCCCTTCTGCAAATCAGAAAGACCAAATGAGACAACCTGCTTCTGACTCAGCAGCTTTCTTTTTCTTTACAACCTGTACTTAAGTTGCAAGCATAAGACTAATGTTCAAACTGAGCAGCAAAGCCAATGCAAAATCAGTAACTATCTTGGCAGGAAACTCCAAAGAAAATATGACACGTTTCGGTCCTAAATGGAAGATATATAAAGAGCAAAGGTACCTCCTTTATGTATCTTTATCAGGCAAAATTCCCTGTGCACAGCTACAAATTAGCTTTTCCTGAAGATACTTAACATGTTTCTTTATTATAGAGAGCACCTCAACCAAATAACCTTCCAAGTCTGGCACCATGAATTGTCACAGCCTACACACCACTGCAGTTCTTTATAATTTAAAACATTTGCGTTTTAAGAACAGCCTCCACACACCAGCTCTACTGCCAATTTCTTTAGCTGAAAACTCAAGTTTATATTACAAAATACTATGATTACTCTTAACAACAGGATGCATTCATTTACAAATTATACAAGAGTAAGTTACTCCAATATACAACTTCAACATTTCTAACATCATTGCTTCTCTATTATCCAAATTAACAAGTCTAAAACTGTACTGCACTAAGTGAGGCAATACTATGGCCAAAGTCAACTAGCAACATGACCAGTTCACTAACATCGGTAATACAAAAGATCAACTATTTTGCAAAATGGCCACAGGAGATACCAATGTAGTGCAAAGTGTGGAGACACCAATGTAGTGCAAAGTGTGGACTGAGTTTGCCATTAGGAGGAAAATGAGTCAAATCAAGCCTACTCTACAAGGCAAATCACCCTCACCAATACATACCTAAATTCATTTCTGAGATCCCAGTTTCACAGCAAGACAGTTTACCAACTTTTTAACAGTAATACAAAGAACAAGGCCGAAAATAAAATATAAGGGTAGCTTTGTTTTTGTTTTTCTTTTTTTAAGTGGTTAAAACTGAACAAGAACTGAGAAGCATTCTTTAACGTTCATAGAGAAGTTTTCCTTTTGATACCGATCCTGCTCTTTTTTTTTTTTAAGATTTTATTTATTTATTTGACAGAGATCACAAGTAGGCATAGAGGCAGGCAGAGAGAGAGGAAGGGAAGCAGGCTGTCCACAGAGCAGAGAGCCTGATGCGGGGCTCGATCCCAGGACTCTGGGATCATGACTTGAGCCGAAGGCAGAGGCTTTAACCCATTGAGCCACCCAGGCGCCCCATGATCTTGCTCTTACGTGTACACAGAACATCATAAACTGTGCTCTTCATTTCGGATAGCTTAATATACACGCTCACCTCAAATCAAGTATTCATTAAAAACTTGGCGCCTTAGCGCTAACATTCTTCCCGGTCTTCCCACACCCTTCACCTTCTAGACCGGAAGACCGGAAGGGAAGATCCACTCCGACCGCAAATTGGGGTCTAGGGGAAAAGACTTAACGAGTCTGCACGCGATTAAGTAGTCTCCATAAATCAAATTCCCAGATAACAATGCTTGACAATCTCAGGCAAAAACACACAGACAGCGGAGGGTTCGTTCGTTACTAGAGATGACACTTAACCTTCACAATTGCACAAGTAACTTCGGTAACTGGCCTAAATTTTCCCGTGTGAAGCAAACACATAAAGGGATGGGACGAGGGCACTCTATAAAAAATTGAGTCATTCCTTATTTGTTCTGATGCGACGGAAGGGAAAAAAGTCCATGAAGCAGCAAAAGAAAAAAAGACAGGATAGCATCCTCAATGCAGAAAAGTTACAGCCCTCTACACAAGTCAGCATAGAGGCTCATTAGTTGGTTTTATTTGTGTTTAGTCACTCGGAGTTTAATGAAACCAGCCTTCCGAAAAATCATCCGCCACAAGGAAGCCCTGAGGATCAGCCACGGTAAGGCAGAGGAGGACATGCCCTCAAGTCACCTACGACACCTGCCCGGGCCCCCAGATCTCCCCCCTTCGCGGTCTCTGGACCCTACTCGCCAGACCCCAACCCTCGCTCTCCACCCACTCTAACCCAATCCCCGCCCCCTCCCCGCCCAGCCCCCTCCCACACGGCCGTAGCCCAGGAGGTCCCCAGGGCCCAGACCCTCTCGCGCGTCCTGGCAAGTGGTTCTTAGCAGCGAGGGCGGGCGGCGTAGGGAGGCCTGTCCCGGCGCGGCCTCTCCCCGATCATCACTCCCCGCAGGCTCTGGGGACTCCCCGCCCCCGGAAACCGCCGAGAAACTAGGCCAGGAACGCCAGCCGCGGCCACTTTCCGCCTCCTTGGCGACCCCCCACAGGCGAGCCATCGGAACTCAGCCCTCCGAGTTGCTACCTGCCCCGAGCCCTCGCAGCCAAGGAGCGCGGGCCCAGCAGAGGCGCGGCGCACGGTTCCTCCGCGAAAGGCCCTCCACCGCAGACTCACCTGCCGCCTGCTCCACCTTCAGTGCCACCCGGACACAGCCCCTTCCTGGGGCATGAAAGCGCCGGCTTCGCGGCCTGCGCGGCCTCGGCACAGCGGGGCGGGGGACTTGCTCCCGCGGCCGCCGCTGCCGCCGCCACGACCCGATCTGCGCCTGCGCCGCCTCACGGGCTCGGTCTCGAGGGGCGCCGCATGCAGCGATAACGGCCGGGAGCGCGAGCCGGCGCGGGCGCTTCTGCTCTCTCGAGTCCGGCGGTGCGGGCGGAGGGTCGCTTACGAGCTGCCCGCTGCACCACCGCTCCGACAGCTGACGGCCATGTTTCTGTTCCCTTTTCTTTTTTTTCTCGCCCTCCTTCCGCCCCTTTCCACAGAACAGCACTTTCCTTTTTCCCCCTCCCTCTCCCTTTCCTACTGCGGGGGCGGGTGGAAAAGAACGTGGGGGAGGGGGGAGGGCGGGGGCGGGGCACAGCTAGAGCCCCGCCCTCAGGGAGGGCCGTGCTCACGCGGCCACTCCTCCCCTCCCGCGGCGACCACCGAGGGGCGCGAGGTCCCGGCCCTACCCAGTTGGAGCCGCTCTTCCGCGTCCGCTCCTCCCGTCCCCGGCTGAAACCTAGCTGGGAGGAAAAAGCCCTGAGCGCTGCTTTGCGCCCCTTCTTGCAGGGCGCAGACTCTCTGTGTGGTGTAGGTTTATTGCCTTGGCCTCAGGCAGGTGGCGGCTGCTCCTCTCTGCTTTATGAAAGACCGGGACTGTGACGCTGAGTCCCTCAAAGTCTGAAGTGAATGCCGAGCCGGATGCAGGTCTGTGGAAGAGAAGTTTTGTTCCCACGGTGGGTGTCGGAATTTTCAGGCATGACGGGGGCGCCGCTGAGGCTGGAGAGAGACCCGCGGACTGGGGCTTCCCGAAGTCCTTTCAGTCCTTCCTTGCCTGCGCTCGGTGTCGCTGCCTCGGCAGGGAGATCGGGATGCGGACTCCGAATGTAGACATCGCTTAAATCCTTTCCTTCCTCCTAAGTGTAGGCTCCTTATCTACACGTATGCATACAAAGTCCTTTCGCCTTCATGCAAATTTTGCAAAATATTTTGACAAACGTTTGAAGGTTGTAAGAAAAAGTAACAACTGGTTTGAAACAGGACGTTTTTTATCTCCTGGAAAAAAAAAAATAAATGGCGAATGATTTCGTAGATTCCATGGCAAGTCAAAATTGGAACGGGTAATAGTTGGGTATCTCTGGTGAATATTCGCATATATAATGATCATTTTCCTGGGAATTACTCTCTTGATTCAATCTGCACTTTTGCCGCAAAGTTTAAGATTAGACCTCAGTCATGAGCGCTCTGTTGTCGGTTTACTTCTGAAGTTTATTGCATGTACAGAGAGTTTGAACTTTGTAGCCAGTGGCAGAAACTATTTTCCTAACTACCTTAGCAGACGGAATTGTAGAAATGCACAGCAATGGATGTAAGTTTTATTTAGTAATAGTTTGGAGTCAGTTTAAGCACAGTGCAAAACCAATCTTTGACAATTGGGGCAGAAGTTTTTCAAGGAACTAATGCTCAAAAATTTAGCTCAAGGACTTTTTGTCCTTTCTTTCTCGAGGCATATTAATTAATAGTTCAGAAAGATTTAATATAGACAAGATGTCTTAATGGATAGATTTTGTTAACTTTGGGAGTTTTTTCTTTTGGTTTTTTGCAACCACAGAAATGAAAAATGGAAGAAGCCAATGTATCTCTCCCATTTGATTGACAGATTTTTTTCAATTTGCAAGGTGGGATTTAGGAATTTCTTTAAATTTTTTCACTATTTTAATTGCCCTAATGGTTTCCCATAGATTTTGCTTTGCCATTGCCTACCTAAAGTTTCATGGAATTACCTTGTGTATTTGGGGCCTAATTTTCTTATCTTGGTAGCTGCTCTTAGGCCTGAAAGTCCTTGATTCAGTAACCTCAACTGCAATCTTATGTGCTTAGCCCTGAAATAAGTTCATTTTAATTTTTAACATGTAAATATTTGAGTCTAAAACATGGGAGAGGAGCTGAAGAGCCCAGTAACGACATAGTTGTTAACAATCCTTGCAGTTATCACAATTTCAGTTGAGCCTTTCTAGATGCAAGAATGCATAGAAGAAACACCCAGTCCATTGAAGAAGGGAATACACCGTGATTGGGCATGGTTACTGCAGATTTCTGTGGATCAGCAATGCAAAAGGGTTGAATGAAAATCCTGAAATTTTCTTTAAAATAAGCAAGGTATTTTGGGTTGCCATCTTCAGTGTTGAAACATCCCAAATTATTTTCCACTTCCTGTTTGTTCCCTCAAAGAACTAAAAATTGGTTTTCATGGTAATATTCAAAGACCTTTATATCTCTTTATTTCTTTTGATCTGTTTTATTCAACTCCATGTTTAACGGAAGCATTATAAATCTAACAGTTTAATCTGATTATGGTAATTTATTATTTTTATAATTTTGTTTATTTTATTTTTAAGTATCTCTACACCCAATGTGGGACTCAAACCCACAACCCCGAGATCAAGAGTCACATGCTCTTTGGGCTGAGCCAGTCGAGCACCCCTATTTTTGTAATTTCTTTTTTTTTTTAAGATTTTATTTATTTGACACAGAGAGAGATCACAAGTAGGCAGAGAAGCAGGCAGAGAGAAAGGGGAGGAAGCAGGCTCCCTGCGGAGCAGAGAGCCCAATGCAGGGATCGATCCCAGGACCCTGGGATCATGACCTGAGCTGAAGGCAGAGGCTTTAACCCACTGAGCCACCCAGGCACCCCTGTAATTTCTTAATGTCTGAATTCCATGCTAAATTGTAAGCCCTTGAGGGCAAGGTTCACATTGTCACATGTGTATTCATATGTCACATTCTCTTTCAGATTCAGAAGAACCAATATATAATAGACTTTCAAAAAAAAATTTGATGAATGACTGAAATAAATCATGGTTCCCTCACTTTCTTCCACTCCGTCCCCAGGCAAGTTAGTTAATTTTCCTTGTGTGTAGAATGGGTAAAATTATATTCATAAGAAATGAGATCATTTATTAATTTACAATAAGCTATAATACCCAACAGACCAGTCCAGAAATGAATATTTAGCCCATGTGATAGATAAATGGTCACTGCAAGCTGCAGTGACCCCTGCTTCCTGATTATCCCCTAGTGTAATCTTCCACTAGGTGTGGGGTGAACTTACTGACTAGCTTCTAACACACAGACTCCATCAGAAATGAGGTATCTTTAATACGACCACGCTATTAAAAAAGCTTCGCTCTTAGATACTTTCTCATCCTGCTGGATTGCTTACTCTGGGAGAATCAGCTACCATGTCATCAGGCAACCCTGTGAATGACTTCAGAATTGTATCCTTGCCAAGTTGAGCCTGGAGATGACTAGTCACAGCCAACACCTCTATTTCTGCCACCTGACAGATCCTGAGCCCCAGTCACGCAAATAAGATGCTCTTGCATTCTTTTTTTAAATATTTTATTTTTATTTATTTATTTGACAGACAGATCACAAGCAGGCAGAGAGGCAGGCAGAGAGAGAGGGAGGAAGCAGGCTCCCCGCTGAGCAGAGAGCCCGATGCGGGGCTCGATCCCAGGACCCTGAGACCATGACCTGAGCCGAAGGCAGAGGTTTAAACCACTGAGCCACCCAGGCGCCCCTCTTGCATTCTTTACTCAAGGCAACTATCAGATAAATGTTTTCCTGGGCGCCTGGGAGGCTCAGTGGATTGGGCCTCTGCCTTTGGCTCAGGTCTTGATCTCAGGGTCCTAGGATCGAGTCCCGTATTGGGCTCTCTGCTTGGTGGGGAGCTTGCTTCCTCCTCTCTCTCTCTCTCTACCTGCCTCTCTGCCTACTTGTGATCTCTCTCTGTCAAATAAATAAAAGTCTTTAAAACTATATATATATTTTTAAAAAATGTTTTCTTGTTTCCAGCTGCAAAATTTGGGGGCAGAGGGAGTAACTTGTTACATAGCAAAAATAATTAATGCATCAGAGTAAAACCCAGAAGATAGCAAGTGTTCATTAATGGTAGCTCTTCCTTGACTGAGTATAACAGGGTTTAGTGTGTGATTCTTAGCATCCTAGCACGCTAAATTTAATGATTGTGGTTACAATTGCAGTAAGAGAAGGCATCCAGGAAAAGTGGAAAGTCTGACTTCTGGTCTGTTACTTATAAACTATCTTTGCTCCAAAAGAGTCCATTAAAATGTATTTCATACAGTAGGATTTGCTTCAAAATCATGCAGTGGAGATAGGATGGTGAGTAGGTAGGAGTTCAGGTAAAACAAAATGGGATGTATGTTGAAATGGAGTGAGTGCTTCTGGGGGTTCTTTGTGTTCTCTAATAGGACTTTTAAAAATTTTTCATAATAAAAAATATGGTTTTAAGTATTTCATGGAATCCTGAGTTTGGAGTAGAGGGGAAACTTTAGAGATCATCTATCCTAATTAACTCATTTGATAGATGGGGAAATTAAGGCCCAGCAAAGTTTTTTGATGTACAAAACTAATGTTCAATTTCTGGATTGTATTTAATATGAATTCAATAAGCTCAGTATTGTTTTACATGCCCTGACAAAAAAAACAGTTATGATCTTGTGCTAATCCCCTTCTTTTATGATTCCTTTCACACAGAAAAGAAGATGAACTGAATACTAGAAGGTGTCTCTCAAAAGGATCGATAGAAACTAGAATAATTTCAACCCTTTTTTGTTGTTCATTCCCAAACTTACCTCTCTAGCCCCAAATTTCCCTGATCTATGGCAACCATGAAACTACCTCCAATGTCTCAATGGCATCTAACATTTTACATGTTCAAAACACAGCTCTTAATTCCCTCCCTGCACTGTATCTCCCCTCAAAACCCATTCCCTTTGGAGCTACCTCATTTCATTATTTGGTACCACCATCTTCCCTATCTTGCCGAATGATGGCCTCTTGAATCCTCAGATCCAAAGGTGGATCATGTGAACTAGGGGTTGGGGAGGATGTCATTTGGCAAGACAGAGGAGAAATAGAGCCCTGGGAGAATGGTCCAACGCTCCCAGAGGCCACTACTTGGGAGCCACAAAAGGGCCAATGCCTATAGACTCTGATGGCCATTTAGTGGGGCACAGGACGCAATTATGTGCAATCAAATGAAGCACTCATCTCAGCTGTGTGTCCCACCCTTGAGACGTATAGTCCTTCCATAGAGCTGTGGCTCTTGACCACAGAATCTAAGCCCGTATCCTGAGACTTGAACATCTAACCACATTGTGCCTGTAAACAGCAGCTCTTTTTTAGTTTTCCAGGATACAGAACTGGGTGACCTTGACACCCAGAAAGGCATTAGTGGAACAGAAGAGAAAGCGTTGGAGGGACTGGGCAGAAGTGTGTTAGAAAAGCTGTATTCAGGAATGGCTTACAGTGCTGCTGGCCGTGAGTTGAATGTTAAGAAATCAGTGATATATATTAAATAAGGTTTCTTTATTTTTTTTAAGATTTTATTTATTTATTTGACAGAGAAAGATCACAAATAGGCAGAGAGGCAGGCAGAAAAAGAGGGGGAAGCAGGCTCCCTTCTGAGCAGAGAACCCAATGTGAGGCTTGATCCCAGGACCCCGAGATCATGACCTGAGCTGAAGGCAGAGGCTTAACCCCCTGAGCCACCCGGGCGCCTCAAATAAGGTTTCTTTAAACAGAAACACATAAAACAAGGTTCTGTGTTGATTATTTGAAACAATGTGAACAAGGGCTCTCAGGAAACTTTGTGCTGGGAGTAGTGCTTAGTGTTTACTAATTCAATGTTCCCTGCCTACCTGTTTAAAACAACATTCACATTCTATTATCTTGCCCTGTTTTAAATTTTCCCCATCCTCGGACATTGACATTTCTTGTCTATTTATGTGCTTGCTACCAACATGTAAATTTCATAAGGACAGGAACTTTAGTGTATTCACTACTATATCCCTGGTACCTACAACAGTAGTAAGTATTATTAGTGAATCAATGAAATAATTAAGCAGCAGGTGAGGAGTCTGTCCTCTCCACCAGTTTTCAGTCTCCATGTTTCTGGTCATTGTTCATTCCCTGGGATTACCAAAACCCTAGTACAGGTAAACCCCAACTAGTTCCGCCTCTCCAATCTGCAGATATGCCGGCGCACGTCTGAAACGTCTGGCACTCTCATCCGTATTTCTTCCCTGTGTAGTCTATGTGAGAAAGTTCTTTGAGTTGGGTCCAGAGCCTTAAATATAGTTGTGAATAATCCTATGCTAGCAATAACCATTAACTGACAATGCCTAAAAGAAAACAGCAAGTTAACAAATCCTGTCTTAACTGACTCAAATGACGTGTTAATTCTCGACGTAATGATTTATTTACTGATGCTTGCTGCCTTCATTAAGAATTATTAGAGCATTTTCTTTTGAGCTTGTCAGAGGGAAAATTGTGTTTGTGTTTACTTTAGTCACCAAAGTTAATTGCTATTTTAATACTCTTTTGATATGCTAATGGATCCTAATGAGGAGCATTAATTAGAAAACCAGAAGGAGAAGGCAGGTTTCTGCAGAAAATCTGAATCTATTCCCATCACTCCCCTAAACTCCATTTCCTGGGACTTACTACTTCTTTCACCTAGGTTTCTACAGTTAAACTCTGTCAAACTATGTTCATTCGGAAAGGATCGAGCAGACAGTTTCGGCTTTTGGATCCTTGTTTACTCCATAAGCAAGTTCTTTAATGTCCCTGAGCCTCTTTCCTCTGGCATAAAGTATTCATCTTGCTGAGTCATTTAAGATTAATCATCATTTGTAGCAACCATTTATCAAGCGCCTACTGGTAAGCCAGTCACCATGTCAACTACTCCGCCCTATTGGGGAATTGTCGTTATTTGTCATTGTCTCCCATGACAAATGTATGACTGGCACATACTCAGACAGGGGTTGGCATACTACAGCCCTTGGGCCAAATCGACCTTGAAGCCTATTTTTGTAAATTAAGCTTTATTGGAACACAGCCATGCCCATTTGTTTACTACTGTCTATGGCTCTTTTTGCACTAAAAATGGCAATTAAAGAGGAATTAAAGAGTTATGACAGAGACAGTATGGCCCACAAAGAAAAAAGTATTTGCTATGTGATACTTTATTAAAAAAAAAAAGTTTGCCAACTCTTAAACTAGGAGATTAACAAACGTTAGTTTGATTTACTTTTCCCTCTAAACAGGATACAAGAAAGAAAGGAAAGAGGGGCGCCTGGGTGGCTCAGTGGGTTAAGCCGCTGCCTTCGGCCCAGGTCATGATCTCAGGGTCCTGGGATCGAGCCCCACATCGGGCTCTCTGCTCAGGGGTGAGCCTGTTTCCCTCTCTCTCTGCCTGCCTCTCTGCCTGCCTCTCTGCCTGCCTCTCTGTCTACTTGTGATCTCTCTTTCTGGCAAATAAAAAAAAAAAAAAAAAAATTAAAAAGAAAGGAAAGAGAAAGAAAAGGAAAGGAAAGGAAGAAAGAAGGAAAAAAAAGACTGGGATAGATAATGGGTCACCAATGACTAGAGTCCCAAGGGATCAAAGATTTTTACCATAGAAAGGGGGGGATGAATAGAGGTAAATGGAGACCTTAATTTGTGACTTCCAGATACATTGCATTTTTCAGAATGAGCAGCCTCCAATATGGAAAGGGGCAAGGAATACGCTTATGAATGAACTCGAATTTAGTTATGAGTCCTTAGGGCGCAGTCAACAGGAAAGTATCCAATGAATAGGTAAAGGATGTAGAGTAGAAATCTTGTTTACCACGGAAAATCTCAGGAGGCAGAGTGGAAAGCTTTGTAGAGGAAGAGTGACAGCTGTGGGGGCTCCAGAATGTCTTTAACAAAGGCACTTAGAGGTGTCCCTGGTTGAAAGAATGTCACTTATCCATACCAAGAATGGGGGAAGTGAACGGAAGGAGATTCTGGGAGATTTGGAGCTGCTCCCTAATGTCCCATTGGCACTTCCCACTAGTGGGAGGTCAAGGATGGGAGAAGGAAGCAAGAGTATAAGCAGCACAAAAGGGCATGGCCAAAAGGACTTCTATTTTGAAGTGGGACTGAAGATGATGACAGAAATGACAAACCTGGCTTCACAATTTCAAAAGGATTCTTCTTACACACTTGCTTTTACCCAGGATAGAAGCCCAGGTCCTGGTAGAGTCAATGGCCTGGGGAAGCTGATGGTCTGATCCGTGAATTTTGTAGACCAGGCCCTACAACATCAGTGCTTTAACTGTTGGTATCAAGCGCTTCTGCCAAGGAAGCTCTTTTCATTTTTGAAGCCTGTTGGAATTACAGTAATCAGGAGGCCATAGTGCAGAAAAGTAATCTGAAATAATTCAGTGGTTAAAAAGAAAAAAGGAAAGGAGGACACCTGGATGGTTCAGTTGATTAAATGTCTGCTTTCAGCTCAGGTCATGACCCCAGCCGGGGTCCTGGGATGGAGCCCTATGTCGGGCTCCCTGCTAGGAGGGAAGCCTGCTTCTCCCTCTCCCACTCCCCCTGCCAGTATTCCCTCTCTTGCTGTGTGTCTCTCTGTCAAATACATAAATAAAATCTTTAAAGAAAAAAAAAGTGAAACCATACTATCAGAAGTTCTTAGTCCTGTTTTTTGATATGTTTTTGCTTCCTTTAACTTTTTTTTTCCCCAAGAGAGCACCATGTTTTAAAATACTTTTGTGGCTCTAGGAAAGGACAATGATTTCTGGAAAGTTAAAAAAAAAAAAAAAAAATCAAGCAACCACCTTTAGTGTCATTTCAGGGGAGTTCTGACTCTACTGTATACTCTCCTTTCACCTCAACTAGATTTTTTTTTTCTCAACTAGATTTTTATCGGTCAGTGTTCACAAGCCGTTTTCACTATGTATTTTGCAAGTCATGGCATCTCCAGAATTTTTAAGCAGAGTAGTAACTTGTTTAATATCCACTTTCCTGAAGATTCCATCCCATTCTGGGCCAAAACTCAGAAGCGTTTTTAAATATACCTGTTTGGATTCAGTTCAATTACTTTTTTTTTTAAACTTTGATCCTAATATTCTTTAGCTCTTTCATTTTTTAAACATATGAAAGTTATTTTTAGAGCTGGACTTAGAGACTGGTTTGCTCAGAAGGCAGCTAAAATCAAAGTACTATTATTAATGTTGTCCTGGTGTCTGGAAGATAAGGTTTTGAGCTGACATGTTAGAAAATCATTTTAGTTTCAGAGAAAGGCCACAATGATTTATATAATTCAGCCAGAAAACATGCCTAAATTACAATTCATATTATGTAAAGGAAAGGCAAAGGGCCAATAATTTTTCACTCATTCAGGGAGTATCAAACATCTACTAGGTGCCTACACTGTCCCGGGCATTAGGGTTGGAGTAAGAATGAAACAGACAAAAATTCCTGTCTTTGGGAAGCTTATATGCTAGTGAGGGAAAACAGACCATCAACAAAATAAATAGAAGGGGCACCTGGGTGGCAGAGTCAGGTAAGCATCTGCCTTCAGCTCAGGTCCTGACTCCAGGGTCCTGGGAATCAAGCCCCATGTTGGGGGACGGGGTGCCCCTGCTCAGCGGGGAGTCTGCCTCTCCCTCCTCCTTCGTCTACCTCCCCTTGCTTGCTCTCTCTTGCTCTCTCTCACTCAAATAAGTGAAATATTAAAAAAAAAAAAAGACTATTTCATCATGGTAGATTAAATTTTTAAAATAAATAAATAAATATGTAAATGCTACTGAGTTCTAGGAGCAGAAACCTCGTGAAAGCAAAATTCCCCTAGCTTTGGCTATTGCAGATAAACTGGTGACTGAATCCAGATTAGAATTCTCCATTTGAGATATGGCGCAGTACCCTGGAAAGCACTGAGTCAACAGCTTTGGGCGTGGGGTACCAGGTACGCCCCTGCCTACCCCTGCAGTCTGAGTAGGTTACATGCACCTTTCTAGGCCTGGGATCTTTATTTGACGAACTCTCACATGCTGTGATTCCTCTTCTTTGTAATCAGGTCAAGTCACTAATTACATAAGCCTAGATGAAATAAAACTTCCCTTTTTTTTTTTCCAGGAAGTAAATATATGTGGCTAAGATGATTAACTGGGTTTTGTGTATAAATTAAGTAGAATATGGGGGGCGCCTGGCTGGCTCAGTGGGTTAAAGCCTCTGTCTTCGGCTCAGGTCATGATGCCAGGGTACTGGGATGGAACCCCGCATCGGGCTCTCTGCTCAGCAGGGAGTCTGCTTCCTCCTCTCTCTCTCTCTGCCTGCCTCTCTGCCTACTTGTGGTCTCTATCTGTCAAATAAAAAAATTAATTATTAAATAAAAATATCTTTAAAAAAAAAGTAGAATATGGATCTTATGAATGATTTACATGACTCCTTGATCCCCGTGAATGTTTTTTTTAGGAATATGTATCAAATTCTTTGTATATATTTCTGTTTCACATCAAGTGGATTTTCAAATATAGAAAAGTTTAATTTGCATAAGCTAATCTCAACTTTGATTAAAATTTGAATAGCTTTAGAAAACTAGAATATTAAGATCAACGTAGGACAACTTTTTTTGGAACATAGCATTGTGTTGCTTTATATACGAATAAAAACTTGATAAATAATGATAATTAAAATCATTGCCAGAAGGTTTGATAAGGGCATTATATATACTAACTTGGCTGAAACTTAGAAAAACGTCAATGAGGTAGATAATATTATCTCTCCTATTTTATAGATCAATGATCTAGAATTCAGAGAGATTAAATACCTTGCCCAAATCCACAGACCTTGAGTCTAAATTTGAGCCTGGGCCTGACTCTGGAGCCTTGGCTCATTATCAGTATTGCTCTCTTTTTTTTTTTTTTTTTTTAAGATTTTATTTACTTGACAGAGAGATCACAAGTAGACAGAGAGGCAGGCAGAGAGAGAGAGAGAGGGAAGCAGGCTCCCCGCTGAGCTGAGAGCCCGACACGGGACTCGATCCCAGGACCCTGAGATCATGACCTGAGCCGAAGGCAGCGGCCTAACCCACTGAGCCACCCAGGTGCCCCTATCAGTATTGCTCTCTTAAGGAAGAACATTTTCATATGAAGTTACTAAACATTGGTGGAAGACAGTGCCAAGAGGAAATTAGGGGAGAGTTTGGTGCATTTTGTGTGACAGCAGAGATTCTGAGCAGACCCACTGACCCTCATTTACCCAAAATTTGTACACCTAAAGCTGCCATTCCCTATTTGATTTAAAAATATTTAAAAATATTTTTATTGTAGGGGCACCTAGGTGGCTCAGTCAGCTAGGCAGCTGACTTTTTTTTGGTAAAGATTTATTTATCTATTTATTTATTTGACAGACAGAGATCACAAGTAGTGAGAAAGGCAGGCAGAAAGAGAGGGAAGCAGGCTCCCCGCTGAGCCGAGAGCCTGATGCAAGGCTTGATCCCAGGACCCTGAGACCATGACCTGGGCCGAAGGCAGAGGCTTAACCCACTGAGCCATCCAGGTGCCCCTAGGGAGCTGACTCTTGATCTCAGCTCAGGTCTGGATCTCAGAGTGATGAGTTTAAGCCCCAAACTGGGCTCCATGTTGGGTGTGGAGCCTACTTAAAAATGAATGAATGAATGAATGAATGAATGAATGAATAGCTATCTTTTCTCTTACAGGTCATTATTAATAGTTTGTGGGGCACCTGGCTGGCTTAGTCAGTGGAACACATAATTCTTGATCTCAGGGTTGTAAGTTTGAGCCCCATGTTGGGTGTAGAGGTTACTTAAAAGTAAAATCTTTCAACAAGACAGTTTGACCATGTTTTTTTAATGCCTTAAAACTATGTATAGCTTTTTACCCAATGAGGCCATTTGCCGAAATTTTAACTAAAAAACAACCAAGGCTACATCTTTTTTTTTTTTTTAAACTAAAGCTAAAAATTAATTAAATTTTAGTTAAGGCCGTTACAGGAAGGTTTAAATCCTATAGTGAGACATAATTTAAAAGAGCAAATATTCAACAACCAAATTATAGAACATCTATGAGGTGGACTGCAACACATATGAAGAATGATGTTGAAAAGTATATTTTTATACAGAAAAGTGTGGGCTAAAAACCTGTATGCACAGACAATTGCTATTTAAATTAGTGTGAATATCTGTATGCATGAACATATATAGAAAAACACTGCCATAAAGATGTGTGAGGTCATGGAGAATTTGTTTCCTTTAATTTGCTCAACTGTATTTAATAAAAGCTATACAATGTTTAAATGATGAGTGTGCTTTGGTATAAGTCAAAATGTAAGACTTTCTATGAGAAGGAGACTGCGCAGGAAACACAAGCAAACAGAACAGCTGGATTGCTATCGGTACCGAAGGTTTGCTCTCTTTTTAAGAGAATAGCAAATGACTCCCCATGGATTTGGAGTTCACTCTGTCAGTGTAAGGATGTGCCTTTGTTGACTATCATCTCTTTATTCTTAAGCCAAGTGGAAAGAGAACAAAGCAGTCAAAAGAAACTGATAAAGACCTTTAACTGATCTGGGGGAGGGGGTAAGGGGAATTAAGAAAACCAAACCTCAGTTAACTCTTGAAGTAATTTTGTGTAGCAAGAGAATAGTCTGGACTGTGTGAAGCCGGAGAAAAATCTCAGTGCACTCTTGTTACTAATGGAATTATCAGACTAGATTGGCCTGAAGGGTGGGGACTGTGCTTGGTGGGAGACCTTCTAACAGACTTACATTCAGGGTCAGTTAGAGAGAAACCTTCCTGCTCCAACAAGGAATAAAACCAAAATGTGAGACATTTTGAAAGGTGGTAAAACTATTATATTTAGGCTGTGTATGTTTTCTTTTCTTTTTTTTTAAGATTTTATTTATTTGACAGATCACAAGTAGGCAGAGAGGCAGGTGGGGGGGGGCAGTGGGGGAAGCAGGCTCCCCGCTGAGCAAGGAGCCGGATGCGGGACTTGATCCCAGGACCCTGAGATCATGACCTTAGCTGAAGGCAGAGGCTTTAACCCACTGAGCCACCCAGGTGCCTTAGGCTGTGTATGTTTTCAATGACATCTTGCCTGATCGGGGTATCGTCTGAACATAGTGTTAAACAAGAGCCCTATATGTAGTTTCCATATTAGACAAAAGAGGAACATAAGAATGTGCTGATCTACCTCTCGGTTAACCATTACTGCTCAAGTTCAGTCGTTCGGACAACAAAACATTAGTCAAGATAACACCAAACATCATTTACAGCTATGAAACCCAAAGAAACAAAAAATGACCAGTGCCGAATTTAAAACCTAAAGCACTTACAGTGGGAACATCAAATTCAGTAAAGCTATTAAGCACGTGATTAGCGGGCAAGTGGCTTTTACAAGACTGACCTACTTTTAGATTTTCAGCGATAGTTTGCTATAGCATACAGATGGTGATTTCTCTGTTTGATAAATCTACAAGGGATGACCTCTTTCAAGTGAGTCACACAGTCTTTTCTGTCTACAAGCATCACAACAGAAAATTCTGAGGACTTTCTCAATATAACAATTTAAACAAATGTAAGGTATATTAATTTATTTGCTTTGTATTATTTGCTAAATGGGGCATCAAGTGGCTCAGTCCATTGGGTGTCTGCTTTCTGCTCAAGTTCTGATCTCAGGGTCCTGGGGTTGAACCCTGAGTCTGGCTCCCTGCTTCTCCCTCTCCTTCTTGCCTCTCCCCTCCGCTCCTCTCTCTCTCAAATACATAAATAAAATATCTTAAAAATATATTTTTTGCTAGGGGCGCCTGGGTGGCTGAGTGGTTAAGCCGCTGCCTTCGGCTCAGGTCATGATCTCAGGGTCCTGGGATCCAGCCCTGCATCGCATCCGGCTCTCTGCTCAGCAGGGAGCCTGCTTCCTTCCCCTCTCTCTGCCTGCCTCTCTGCCTACTTGTGATCTCTCTCTGTCAAAAAAAAAAAAAAGATATAGATATATATATCTATATCTTTTTTTTTTTTTTTGCTAAATACCTGTATTGGCTGACATACCATATAGTTAGGTATTAAGGTTGGATACTGGATATGAACCTTTGGGCTTGTGAGTGCTGAAGTGACCTTGTCTCCCTCCAAACCCACCAGATCTGCTCATGTAGGCAACTGTTTGCATTTTTAGTGCTCTTCAGAAAAATATACAGAAGCTTACTATTTGACGCCAGCCTTCCTGTACTTTCCTTGTATTCTGAATTTTACCGTTAGCCTTTTCTCCCTCAACTCTGTGATTTGTGAGCTTGGCTTTGGATTCCAATTTTATTTTATTTGGTTTCTCATATTTTGAACCCTACCTCTGGCATGGTTTTTCACTTTTGTTCCTTGCTGAGCTTGTCTCTCAATTCAAATTCCTGAACTTGACACCCCCGAGCTCCACCTCCAAGCCTCTTAAACGGAGATACTGTTTCCCTAAGTTCTAGAGACTAAAACCAACAGGGAAATATTAGCTCTGCTTTCTAGAAAAGCGTCTTTCTAGTCTCTAGATAGATTCTCTTCTTTGGTGGAGGGTCCTCACATAAAACCCAAAATTTGTTAATCCAAAAAAGACCTTGTGCAAGAGTTACCTGTTTGCACAAGCTTTCCCCTCAAGGGGACAAGAAGAACCTGCTAGACTAGTTACCATCACTCAATTAGAAAAGACATTCATGTGAGACACACTTGAAACCGGTCTGTCTTTCGTTTAACTCTCATCTCCTCATTTACCACCCAGATACAGACATACTTGCCTGCCCAGCTTTGTCTGGTTTGTAGATGGTTTACCAGGAGGAACTAAGGTTTCCTGGCACTCCAGTTCTATTCTGGTGTCATTTCACTGTTCAAATTCTTCTGATTCTACCACTACCCATCAGTTTGGGTAAATTTGTATCTACGAGCTTGTGAATGAATAAGGCTTCAGACATATGCTTCCTTTGCATGAATTTGGCTGAATGCTCTTTTCTTACTCTGAGTATATGAATTTTATGCCAGTTTGTTTGAATTACACTGTGAAATTACTAACACCTTTCTCATGGCCCTAGGGGCTCTTTGGGTTACTTAATAGCTGAATATTATCTGAGGAACATCAGTATAATGCTATCTTTTGGTAAATGCAATGTTTTGTTTGGTACAATTTGAGAAAAACCTTACTTCCAAGTAAGTTTCCCACCAACCTATCACAACATCTGAAATTCCACTATTAGGGACTCATATCTTTATGTCTTGAAAGGAAATCAAGACACCTAATAGTGTATTCTTATGTGAGTGTGTGTCTTTGTGTATGCCTGCATATTTCAAAAAGTTAACAATTATCTGGAGGCAGTGGGATTATTATTTTTTCTTCATATGTTTTCCTATGTTCAAAAATGTCTACAATTAATATATACACTTTTCTTATCAGGAAAAAAATGCTTAAAATTTTTATACACTCAAGAATGGCAAATCTAAAGCGATTCTCAGCAAGTAGGACCTTACTGAATATGGGTTTCTCAAACTTTTTACCTTAATGTTGGGTCTCTAGAAACCAGAATCCTTCAGAAATAGGTATAAGTTCCCCAAAGGTAGTAAATCCCGATACTGATAATGTTTTTGTTCTTAAGCAGAACACATATTCACATATTACTATGACACATACTTTTGTTTGTATTAAATATTATACTGAAGTGGTTTTGGCTTTTTTTTTTCTAAAGTGAAAAATGAAAATTCTGAGGGGCTCCTGGGTGGCTCAGTCGGTTAAAAGTCTGACTCCTGATTTTGGCTCAGGTCACGAGATGGAACTCTGGGTGGGGCTCTCTGCTCCGCACAGAGTCGGCTTGAGATTCTCTCCCTCCTCTTCTGCCCCTCCCCCAGCTCTAGTGCACACGCACACATGCTCGCCTCTCTCTCTCTCTCTCTCTCTCTCTCTCTCTCTCGCTTTTGCTCTCGCTCTCAAATAATTAAGAATAAAAAAAAAAAAAAAAAAGAAGAAGAAAGAAAAAAGAAAATCCTGAAAGGGCCAAAGATAAACTTCCATTCCCCAGTATTACCCAGGCTTGCATGGCAGGATTCATGCTGAGGAACTTCTTTATGGATAATGTGGCTAGATAAGTAGCGTTTCTAAAAATATATATTTTTGAAGATTTTATTTATTTGACACAGAGAGAGATCACAAGTAGGCAGAACAACAAGCGGGGGGTGGGGGGGTGGGAAACAGGCTCCTGCTGAGCAGAGAGCCTGGTGCAAGCCTCGATCCCAAGACCCTGAGATCATGACCTGAGCCAAAGGCAGAGGGTTAACCCACTGAGCCACCCAGGCACCCTTCTAAAAATATTTTAGAAAACTTGGGTGCCTGGGTAGCTCAGTTGATTGAGCAACTGCTGTGGGCTCAGGTCACGAACCTGGAGTTGCAGGATCGAGTCCCACATCGGGCTCCCAGCTCCCCAGGGAGTCTGCTTCTCCCTCTGACCTCCTCTTTCATGCTCTCTCTCACTCTCCCTCAAATAAATAAAATCTTTAAAAAAATATATCAATTAAAAACAAAAGAAAACTAGAATGTGTAGGACATAACACCTTACACCCAATATGGGCATTACCAATATTAGGCTAAATTAGACCCACATCAGGCTGAAGTTTACCCACATTTTATGGTAAATTTTGTTTACTTAAAAAGCCCGTCCCTGGTAATAATTTAAACTACTAAAATTCTACTGAAAATAAATTATGATGGTGGTCATTATATGATATCTACTCACATAGCATATTCATGCTCCTTTTCAATGTCAGGTAAATTTGGTTTTGTATTATTTTTTTTTTTTTTTTAGATTTTATCTATTTATTTAAGAGAGAGAGCTTGAGAGAGCACATGCAGGAGAGACGGCAGAGGGAGAGGGAGATGCAGGCTCCCTACTGAATAGGAAGTCTGACAGGGGCTCCACCCCAGGACCCCAGGATCATGACCTGAAAACAGATGCTTAACCAACTGAGCCATTCAGGCACCCTTGCCTTCTCTTTTTATCGTGTCTGTATGAGATGATGGACACTAACTGTATTTACTGCAGCAATCATTTCACAATATGTGGAAGTCGAACCCCCCTGCTGTACACCTTAAATTACATAGTAATGTATGTCAATTGTATCTTAATAAAACTAGAGAAAAATTAATCAATGGATATAAAGAAACTGAATTGTAATATTTTTACTATTTAGTAAATCTTCCCTATAAGACTCAAGAGGGTTCAGTCTATAAGTATTTCACTTACCTAACATAATGCCTTACAATTAACCCAATACTCAACAAATATTTGCAAAAATAAATGAAAATACAACTGGTACTTTAAAGGGTATATATAATGGTATGTGAATTATATTTTGAAAACAAAACCAGAAAACAAGATACAATTGGTAAGGGTGGCATGCCAGGAACATACTAGACTGTGAGCCGCTGAGGGCAGGGGACACGTCTGGTTTATTCAGCACAATACCCCTAGTACAAACTTACCGTGCACCTATCGAACTGCTCAGGAAATATATGAGTCAAAGGAATGGATGGATGAGTGAATGAAAGGGAGGTCACTTCTCCATGAACATATCTGAAAATGGAATAGACAATTAGCTACTGTTGGAGAAATCTACCCTTTTTTAATTCAGGGATTCCCATGAAATTAAAACCAAATTTAGGGGCACATGGGTGGCTAAGATGGCTAAGCATCTGCCTTCAGCTCAGGTCATAACCCAGAATCCTAGGATCAAGCCCTACAACAAGCTCCCTGCTCAGTGGGGAGTCATCTCTCCCTCTCCCTCTGCCCCTCCTCCCCTGCTCATGTTCTCCCTCCCTCTCTCCCTCTCCCTTTCTCTCTGTGTCAAATAAATAAATAAATAAATAAACTTTAAAAAGAGAAGACAGAAAAAATTTTTTTTCTTGTTACGCAAACTCTTAGGATCGTTTTATCTTGTATCATCTTTACTTATCACATTCAGGATTAATCACAATTAATCTAAGCTTATACCAACTTTTCCCAAGATTGAAGGAGGATTTTAATCATTTTTAGAATGAAGGGGGTTTTTTTGTTTGTTTAACTTTTTTTTTTTAAGATTTTTATTTATAATTTGACAGAGAGACAGCGAGAGAGGGAAATACAAGCAGGGGGAGTGGGAGAGGGAGAAGAAGCAGGATTCCCGGTGAGCAAAGAGCCTGACACGGAGCTGGATCCCAGGACCCTGGGATCATAACCTGAGCCAAAGGCAGATGCTTAACCGACTGAGACACCCAGGTGTCCCCTTGTTTTAACTTTTAGACTTTTCTTTATAAGATGGCTGGAACTCAGATACGATTGAGTGCTTGGGAGCCCTCCCTGTCTCTAGGTCTAGCAAGCATAGTTGTCATCTTTGTGAAGCTCGGATTCCAGCTACCCAAAATCTACTATGTGATCACCAGGAATCTTGTTAAAATGTGGATTGTGGGGCACCTGGGTGGCTCAGTTGGTTAAGCGACTGCTTTCCCCCAGGGTCATGGTCCCGGAGTCCCTTGGATCAAGTCCCACATCAGGCTCCCAGCTCCATGGGGAGTCTGCTTCTCCCTCTGACCTTCTCCCTCTGACCTTCTCCCCTCTCATGCTCTCTCTCACACGCACTCTCTCTCAAATAAATAAATAAATCTTTTTTTTTTTTTTAATGTGAGTTGTGATCTATATGGGCTGGACCAGAGATTTTGGGTTTCCTTTTTTAAGATTTTACTTATCTGAGGGGCGCCTGGGTGGCTCAGTGGGTTAAAGCCTCTGCCTTCGGCTCAGGTCATGATCTCAGGGTCCTGGGATCGAGCCCCACATCGGGCTCTCTGCTCGGCGGGGAGCCTGTTTCCTCCTCTCTCTCTCTGCCTGCCTTTCTGCCTGCTTGTGATCTCTGTCAAATAAATAAATAAAATCTTTAAAAAAAAAAAAAAAGATTTTACTTATCTGAGAGAGAAAGAGAAAGTGAGCACGTGCATGAGCAGGGGGAGGGGGCAGAGGGAGAAAGAAAGGAAGCAGCAGACTCCCCACTGAGTGCAGAGCCCTATGGGGGGAGGGGGGCACAGGGACCCTGAGATCCAAGATGCTGAGATTGTGACCTGAGCTGAAGTCAGATGCTTAACCAACTGAGCCACCCAGGCGCCCCTCAGGATTTCTAATAAACTCACTGGTGCTGCCCATGGTTCTGGTCCACGGGCCCCAGTGTGAGTACGAAGTGTTAGGACATTGTTTCTAGAAGACCTGCTGAGGCTCTCCCTCAGATGCTGCTGTGTGAAGGCTGCCATGTCTTTTATTTAACACCGCCTCTCCCCATCTTGGCAGCATCTTAGCCAGCACAAATCTGGCCTCCACCCACCTCCCAACTTTCCAACTAGTTTCTTTTTCCTAAAATGTCAAGTGTTTGTCCACTCCCCAGCTATCTGACCAGTGACCAGGTTCCCATCTCAGGAGAGGACCTTTCTTCTACTTTTCCCTGAGGTGCTACCACCCTCCGGCCTCCTTTGGCATATCCTTTGTTTGTGTTTATGGGCCATTAACTACCTTTATCTAAGAGATAAGAAAGATCAATGGAAGCCAGCTGCCCTTTGTTCAGAGTATTTCATTGACTTTGATATAAGCCTTTCCCTTCCTCTCTGTTTTCATCCGAAGTTTACTGTTCACGGCATTTTATAACTTTGGGAAAGGTAGTTATAGCTGAAGGCTTGTTTGATGGTGGTTCAAATTCCTGAAGCTCTGGGGGCACTTGGTGGCTCAGTCCTTGGGGCGTCTGACTTGGTTTCAGCGCTGGGTCATAGGATGGAGCCCCAAGTTGGGCTCTGAGCTGGGTGGGGAGTCTGCTTGGGATTCCCTCTTTCCCTCTTCCTCTGCCCCTCCCCCTTCTGTGTGTGTGCTGAAAATGAACAAATCTTTTTAAAAATTCGCTGGGGTTCCTGGATGGCTCAGGTGGTTAAATATCTGCCTTCCACTTGGGTCATGATCTTGGGGTCCTGGGATCAAGCCCCACATCCAACTCCCTGCTCAGCGGGGAGTCTGCTTCTCCCTGTGCCCTTCCCTTTCTTTGTGCTGTCTGTCTCTCTCTCAAATGAATAAATAATATATTTTCAAAAATTAAATTAAGGTAAAATAATTCCTTAAGTTCTGGGGTGATTGGTAAAAATATTAGAAGCCAACAGATACTAGCCTGTGTGTTATCCATTACAGGACTACATAGTTATAGACTTTGAGAGTAGGAAGGGACTTTCAAGGAATTTTGGTTCAATCTTTCATATGACAGATAGGAAACAGAAGCCCACAGAGTTTTTGGACCTTGTAAAAAACTGGTACGCTGAGTCCCCACTCTGTTTTAACTGCGCTCCATGAGGGGTGCCTGGCTGGCTGGCTCAGTAGGTAGAGCATGGGACCCTTGATCTCAGAGCTGTGAGCTCAAGCCCTGAGCCAAGCCCCATGCCAAGGCCCATGCTGAGCACCATGCCAGGCTCTGTGCCCAGCAGAGTCTGCGTGAGAGTCTCTCTCCCCCTCCAACCCTCCCCGCTCTTTCACTCACTCTCAAATAAATAAATCTTAAAATAATAAATAAATAAATAAATTTTTAAAAATAAAAAAGGGGTGCCTAGGTGGCTCAGTTGGTTAAGTAACTGACTCTTGATTTTGGATCAGGTCATGATCTCAGGGAAATCAAGGCCTGCCTAAGGCTCCACACTCAGTGGGAAGTCAGCTTGGGATTCTCTCTCTTCCTTTCCCTCCTCCCCATCTCCCTCTCAAAATAAAATAAAATTAAATTAAAATAAAAAAAATAAACTGTGCTCATGAAATAGTAAGGAGCTGCTTAGACCTGGCTGTGCTGAGATGTTTCTGTAGGAGTGGATAGGGAGGCAAAGGCTTCCTTCTCTCCATACCTCAACCAAAGGAGTTCCATTTACAGTTTCATCTCTTCACATGCTAACCTTCCAACCTCTTTCTTTATTTTTTTAAATAGATTTTATTTATTTATTTGACACACAGAGAGAGCACAAGCAGGGGGAGCTGCAGGCTGAGGGAGAGGGAGAAGAAGGTTCCCTGCTGAGCAGGGAGCCCAATGTGGGGCTCAATCCCAGGACCCTGTGATCATGAGCTGAACTGAAGATAGACCCTTAACCAACTGAGCCACCCAGGCGCCCCCACAACTTAGATGTTATTTGAAGAATGAGTTATATAGCCACAAAAAATTTTTAATCCATCTTATTTCACCATGCTACCTGCAAATTAATCTTAATTTCACATCTACAGGTTAAGAGAATCATATTTTTCTATTTTCATTTTAGTTGTAGAATCTGAGTCAAAGGTAAAATTTTATATCCATGGAAAAGCTAAGGAAAGGAAGTCTGACATTTAGAACATTTGAATATAATACTTAAATACTCCTTAATAATGTAATTTTAGTCACCAACTGTTATGAAAATATAAATTTTAGGGCGCCTGGGTGGCTCAGTGGGTTAAGCCTTTGCCTTCAGCTCAGGTCATGATCCCAGGGTCCTGGGATCGAGTCCCGCATCGGGCTCTCTGCTCAGCAGGGAGCCTGCTTCCTCCTCGCTTTCTCTGCCTGCCTCTCTGCCTACTTGTGATCTCTCTCTGTCAAATAAATAAATAAAATCTTAAAAAAAAAAAAGAAAATATAAATTTTATAGTTAGGAAGATAGAACTTGCATTACCCTATCTAATCTCTGTCATATTTGTACAATACTTTTCCAACACTTACACTGGAAATTATACATAGCATTTGATTGACTTTCACCTGAATCTTGGTAAATTTAACAACTTTATCGAAATACAATTGACATACACTATCTAATTCTAACACACCTTCATCACCCCAAGGAGAAACCCCATATTCATCAGCAGTTACTCCCCATTCCTCTCTCCTCCAAGCCCTGGCAACCACTAATCTGCTTCCTATTTCTGTGGATTGTCTATTCTGGATATTTCATGTAAGTGAAATCCTACAATATGTGGCCTTCTATGTCTTTTTTTTCTTTTTAAAGAAATGAACTTTTTTTTTTAAAAAGATTTTATTTATTTATTTATTTGATAGAGATCACAAGTAGGCAGAGAGGCAGGCAGAGAGAGGGGAGGAAGTAGGCTCCCTGCTGAGCAGAGCCCGATGTGGGGCTCAATCCCAGGACCCTGAGACCATGACCTGAGCCAAAGGCAGAGGCTTAACCCACTGAGCCACCCAGGTGCCCCCTTTTATGTCTTCTTTAACTTCGCATGCTTTCAGGGTTCATCAATGTTGTAGCATTTATCAGTACTTCACTCCTTTTTATGGCTGACCAGTATTCTGTTGCATGAATATACCACTTTTTGTTCATCTGTTCATCCCTTGATGGATTTTTTAGTTGCTTCTACCTTTTAGCTATTGTGAAAAACACTGCTATGAAAAATGGCATACAAGTATTTGTTTGAATACCTGTTTTGAGTTCTTTTGGGTGTATCCCTAGGAGTAGAATTACTAGGCCATATGATAATTCTATGTTTAACTTTTGAAGGGACCACCAAACAGTTAACCACAGTGGCCACACCATTTTACATTACTATTCACAATGTACAAGAGTACAAATTTTTCCATATTCTTGGTATTTTTCAGATATATGTAGGATCTGCAAATATTTTCTCCTAATCTGTAGAATGTCTTCTCACTTCTTGATGATGTCACTGAAAGCAAAACAGTTAAACATTTTAGTAATGTCTACTGTATCTTTTCTTTGTTGGGGGGTGCTTGTGCTTTTGGTGTCATATCTAAAAAACCATAGCCTAATCCAATCCAAAGTCTTGAAAGTTTATACCTCGAGTTTAGTTAGCTCTTTCATAGTTTTTTTTAAAGATTTTATTTATTTATTTATTTATTTATTTATTTGTCGGGGGCGGGGGGGGGCACAAGCAGGCAGAGCAGCAGGCAGAGGCAGAGAGAGAAGCAGGCTCCCTGCTGAGCAAAGAGCCCGATGTGGGACTTGATCCCAGGACCCTGGGATCATGACCTGAGCCAAAGGCAGCGGCTTAACCAACTGAGCCACCCAGCCGTCCCTCTTTCATAGTTTTAGTTCTTACATTTTGGTCTATGATCCATTCTGGGTTAATCATTTTATATGATGTAAGGTAGGGGTTCAACTTTATTCTTTAGCATGTGACATCCACTAGTCTTACTACCGTTTGTTGAAAGTATTCTCTCTTCGTTGAATTGCCTGCTCTCCTTGTCAAAAATCAATTCACTGTAAATGTGAGGGTTTGATGCTAGACTCTCAGGTTTATTCCATTGATCCACATATCTATTTTTATGCCAGTAGACCATGCTCCTAATTATTAAAGCTTTGTATGAAGTTTCAAATCAGGATGTGTGAGTCATCCAACTTTGTTCTTCTTTTTCCAGATTGTTTTGGTTATTCTGCATCCTTTGCATTTCCATATTATTTTCAGCATCAGTTTGCCAATTTTTGCAAAGGAGACAGCTGGGATTTTGATGTGGGCTGTGTTGAATGTGTAAATCAGTTTGGAGAATACCGACATCTTAACAGTATTGTCTTCCAATCCATGAACATAAGATATAGTAGGTCTTTTAAATTTTCTTTCAGTTTTTGGTTTTCAGAGTACAAGATTCGCATTTGTTTTGTAAATGCATTCCTAAGTTTTTTGGGTTTTTTTTTTAGATTTTATTTATTTATTTGAGAGAGAGAGGGTGAGCAGCAGAGGGAGAGGGAGAAGCAGACTGCCAGTTGAGCAGGGAGTGCAATGCAGAACTGGATCCCAGGACCGTGGAACCATGACCTGAGCCGAAGGCAGCCGCTTAACTGACTAAGCCACCCAGGAGCCCCCTAAGTATCTATTTTTTGATGCTATTATAAATGCAATTGCTTTTCCTAATTTCATTTTTGGATTACCCCTTTCTAGTGTTTAAAAATACAATTGGGTTTTGTTATTATTATTGTTATTATTATTATTATTAGTGATCTTGTCCCCTACAACCTCGATGATCTTATTTATTACTTCTAATAGCTTTTTCAGTGGATTCCTTAGGATTTTCTATATACAAGATCTTGTCATCTACAGACAGATACTGTATTACTTTTTTTCCAATCTGGATGCCTTTTTGTTTCCTTTTCTTGCCTAACTGCCCTTGTTAGAAACCCCAGCACAATAACAATGGCAAAGATGTTTTATTTATGACATTGGGGGAAAAGCATTCAGTCTTTCACTGTTAGGTATGATGTTATATGGGGCTTTAGCTATATTTTTTTAATACCTTTTTTCTATTTTTTATATATATATATTTATATCTTTTTTAAAAAATATCTTTTTTCTTGAGAGAGAGAGAGAGCGCAAGTGAAAGGAGGGGTGGAGGGAGAGGAAGAAGAAGGCTCCCCGCTGAGCAGGGAGCCTGATGCCAAAGTCCTGGGATTACAACTGAGCCAAAAGCAGATGTTTAACTGAGCCACCCAGGCACCCCTTAGCTCTTTCAATAATATCAATACATATCCAAGTAGAGATTATCAGACTGAGAACAGAAACATAGAGTAAAGCTCAGAAGAAAGACCAGGGTTACATTTGAAAGTCCTTCATATTCATATATAGTTGAGGCTATCAGAATTAATAAGATGGTCCAGTCAGAGTGCATAGGATGAGAAAAATGTTAGGGATAGAGCTTTTGGGAAACATCAATCTTCAATGAACAGAGAGACCAAGAAGAACACGCAGAGCAATAATTTTTGAGTTCAGTCATTGAGAGTTACCTGGGGAACTTTATAAAAACACAAATTCCCAGGGCACCTGGGTGCCTCAGTTGGTTGAGTGTCCGACACTTGATTTCAGCTCAGGTCATGATCTCAGGATCGTAGGATCAACCCCACATCAGACTCTGAGTAAGGAGCGTGCTTGGGATTCTCTCTCTCCCTGTCCCCCTGCCCTTCCTCACATGTGCTCTCTCTCTGTCTCTCTCTTCCTCTCTAAATAATAAATAAACAAATCTTTAAAAAGAAAATACAAATTCCCAAGTGCGATCTCAAGTGATTCAAATGAGGAGGGTTTGGCCTTAGCTCCACAAGTTAATTTGTTTCTCTAACCCCTTTGATCTGTACCTTGGTTTTCAGTATCTATTTTGCTCTGAACGCCTGTTTGTCTTTATTGAGAAGGTGATATGCTGACTCTTTAAGAATTACTGAGCTGCAGAGGCAGCATCAACCAGTCAGACAGTCTGGAGACAGTCTGGAGGGTCGCCTAATATCTATGTCACCAAACTGGCCGCCCAGTCTTGTCAGCTATGCTACTAATCTCTCTCAAACTTGCCTCCTTGTATTTCCTCCACTTCCTTAGGCGTTGGTCCTCCTGTACCTGGTCTATAGCATTTTCCTGTTTGGCCTCCATCTTTCCTCTGTAGCTGCCCCTTCCCCTTGCTGACCCTGAAATTACCTTTTCTTTATCCCATTATATTTTTGTTGAACAGCCTTTGACTACTCCCAGTTCGGTGCAAAGTTTCTTCACTACCTTATTCTAGCACACCTTCCCAGCCTCAGCTCCTACCACCTTTCTCCTTGTAACCCACAATTTAAATGTATTGCCCTTCTACTGCCTTCTTCCTCATTCCTTGCACAATAACCTTTGATGTCCTTCAAGATCCAGCTTTGATGACCTTTTCTATGCTGTTGTCCCTGATGGTCCCACAGTGACTTAAGGCCTTTGCCAGGAGAATAACCGATGGGATCCTTAGTTGATCCACAAGGAAAAAAATCATAACTTTAATTCTTTTTTTGCCCTTTTAAATTCATGTGTGTGTGTGTGTGTGTGTGTGTGTGTGTGTGTGTGTGTGTGTAAGCTTTTTTAATGCAAAGGCTGAACACTGCAGTGGATTCTGAAGCTAAGCGGCCTGGGCTCAAATGCTGACTCTGCACTTGCTAGTTGTGTTTGATTCCATCAAGTTACTGAACCACTCTGTGTCTCAGTTTTCTCATCTGTAAAGTGGACATAGTTCCAACTACTTATTACTGCGTTACAAACCACTCTAAGAGTTGAAGACTTAATACTTCATTATTATCTTCCAAGGTTTTGGAGGATAACTGGGCTCCCAGTGGTCCTCATTTGGGATCTCTTGTATGGTTGCAGCCGTATATTGACAGAGACTGGTGTTATCTATAGGTTTCTTCACTCACATACCTCATACCTGGGTTAGGAAGGCTTTAACAGCTGGGGGCCCTCGGGTATTTCTCCCACGTCCAACTTGTGTTTCTTCATATGACATCAGACTTCCCCTAGAACAAGGCCTTTAGTAACATAAGCTCAGGGGTCCCCAAATGTCACACCTCCTGCATTCTATTAACCAAGCAAGTCACCAAGGTCAGGTCAGCTTCAAGGGATGAGGAATTAGACCTCCTGATGGTTATGTCAAAGAATTTGCAGCTGTTTTTAAAACACTGTGGTTATAATAATAGTACTTACTTCAGGGTTGTTGTGAGGGTTGACTAAGCGACTATTTGTAAAGGATTTAGAACAATGCTTAGTACTTAGTAGTGCCATATAGTGTTAGCTCATATTATTATGAACATAAGTATACTTTACAGATACAATATATTTCGGTGAATGCTCAATATTTTTATGATGGAGACACACAATTTTTGAAGACTGCTCTGTAGTGTCATTTACCAAATTTTTGTTGTTGAGTATTAGTGTCCTTCTGAACCCACTCCTCTGAATTCCTCAAGGTCCTTCTGAACCCACTCCTCTGAATTCCTCAAGGTCAGTCAATTCCTGACCTTTTTTTTTTTTAAAGATTTATTTATTTATTTATTTGACAGAGAGAGCTCACAAGTAGGCAGAGAGGCAGGCAGAGAGAGTGAGAGGAAAGCAGGCTCCCTGCTGAGCAGAGAGCCCGATGCGGGACTCCATCCCAGGACCCTGAGATCATGACCTGAGCGGAAGGCAGCGGCTTAACCCAGTGAGCCACCCAGGCGCCCCTGTTGTTGTTGTTTTTTAATAAATGGGTGGAAAGAATGACTTGAATAAGGTGACATTGCCTGGAACAAGTGGGGTTCCCAGGACACAGAACTTTCAGTGCTAAAACCAAGAAAATCTCAGACAAACCAGAACAAACTGGTCACTTTAAGAATAAATGAATGAATGCATTTTCCACAAGAGAACACAGTTGAAATGTAATCGTGAGGTGAGTTTCCTAGGCCAGCCCACTCAATCTTGGCAAACTCATAAACTCATAAATCATAGTAAGACTGTGTTTTTTTTTTTCTTTAAGCCTTAGAGTTTTGTTTCTGTCTTTGTTTTTGTTTCTTCTTCTACTACTTCCTCTTCAAATGAAAACTTACTCCAGCACAGAACATGTGAAAGAGGCAAACTGGACACTGGCTGATTTGCCGAAGGGAGCACCTGGGGCTTTAGCTTTGGAACTTCTCTTTCCTTCGGTCTCTCCCTTTAGAGGCCCCTAGAGCACCACTGGAAAATCCTAGAACATGACCTTGAAAGCCACCAGTGTAATAAATCATAGCCCCAGGGCCCCTGGAAGTACCTGCAGTTTGACCATTTGGCCCTTCTTAATCTTGTATGTTACAACATGGAGCCTCTGTTTAGCACAGTGGTAGGAGGTGGATGAGACAGGTGGACAGATCCAGGGCAAAAGAGGGGATAGTGGGGGAGGTTTCTAGCACCAGGAAAGGAGATGCACCAGCTCTTTACAGGCTCCCCCAGAAACAGGAATGGGAGCATTCATGAGAAGGAAATAGTATGGGCAGCAGGAGAGCTCAGCGGCAAGAGGAGTGAAGCAGAAGGGGCCACTGGTTTGTGCTGTCCTTTGCAAAAGAGAAAGTGATTGACTTTAGAAACATTCTATCCAACCCTATTTTAAGAGAATGAGCTCTTCTGTGTATTAAGACCCTTATACATGTTAATAATCTTTGTCACAGGGGCGCCTGGGTGGCTCAGTGGGTTAAAGCCTCTGCCTTCGGCTCAGGTCATGATCCCAGGGTCATGGGATCGAGCCCCACATCGGGCTCTCTGCTCCGCAGGGAGCCTGCTTCTTCCTCTCTCTGCCTGCCTCTCTGCCTAGTTGTGATTTCTCTCTGTCAAATAAATAAAAAATATATATATAAAAAAAAAGATCAAATTCTTTTCTCTACCACTTACTATTTAAAAAAAAATAATAATCTTTGTCACAGTAAATCTACTTCTAATAATTTCCACAAAAGGCACACTCAGAAATATGTGCAAAGATATACACAAGGGTATTCACTGCAATTTTTTAATAGTAAAGGTCTCCAGAAGGACACGACAACTGAGCTGAATGTAAGAGGGTGATCAGGAAATAAGTAGGCCTATTGGGAAGACAAAGCAGAGAAGCTGTTCCATCGGAGGGGGAGGGAACAGCATGCACTAAGATACAGAGATGTGACAGACTCCCATGTTTGGGAAACTATAAGAAATTGGGAATGGGGCGCCTGGGTGGCTCAGATAGTTAAGCATCTGTCTTTGGCTCGGGTCATGATCCCGGGGTCCTGGGATTGAGTCCCACATCAGGCTCCTTGCTCCTTGGGGAGCCTGCTTCTCCCTCTGTCTCTCTCTCTCTCTGCCTCTCATGAATAAATAAATAAATAAAATTTTTAAAAATTGGTAATGAGGGCGAGTGGGTGGCTCAGTGGGTTAAAGCCTCTGCCTTTGGCTCAGGTCATGATCCCAGGGTCCTGGGATCAAGCCCCACATCGCATCGGGCTCTCTGCTCAGCAGGGAGCCTGCTTCCTCCTCTCTCTCTGCCTGCCTCTCTGCCTGCCTCTCGGCCTACTTGTAATCTCTGTCTGTCAAATAAATAAATAAAAATCTTTAAAAAAGAAAAAATTGGGAATGACTGGAGAAAAGGAGACACTGTAAATGTGGGAGGGGAAGAGGCTGGAAGAGAAGAGGTCAGAGGCAGAACAGAACAAAAGCATAATTCCTCTTGTAAGAATCACAGTACATTTACTCTTTGAGTGAAAAACACATTCTTCAGGTTGGCATGTCTACAGGGAGATAAGAACTCCAACCCTGTGTGCAGGAAATTCAAACCAAGAGAACTATCCTTGAGTTGAAATATTATTTGCAGCAATAAAATAAATAAGATGAATGATTACATTACTTTGATGTCTGTAATCATCTTTATATATAATACACCGGTCAAAGTTCAAGAACTGGTTATCTTTATAAAAACATCGCTCTCTTTCCAAGGCCATCATGACAGTTCAAGAATTACTTCGGTAATAAGCTTTGTTTCTTACGCAAAAAAAGTTATGAATTTAGCCAAGTTGATTGGACAACAACATTTTCTGTAACCTTGGTGGATCTGTGTCCATTTGCGTAGAAAAAAACTGCTCCAAAGTTATCGTGATCACGTGACCTGTAGTTGCGCCCGCCCCCGCCCTTGCGGTTTCTTAAACTCCTCTTACAGGTTCCTGTTTATCCGTCACGATCTGCATTTTCTTGCTCCTTCTGCTGCTACACAGCCATCTCAAAGGAAGCTTTTCATGCTGTGGCTTCCTAATTCATTGTTCTCTGACCACAAAGACCAAGACCAAAGCAATATCCCACCATCACACCTCACACCGTTTCTTACATTAACAAACTGGGTCAGGGTGCCTGGGTGGCTCTGCCTTTGGCTCAGGTCATGATCCCAGGGTTCTGGGATAAAGCCCCTGCATGGTGCTCTCTGCTCAGCTGGGAGCCTGCCCACCACCACCCCCCCACACCCCCACACCCCCCCCCCAACCCCGCCACCTGCCTCTCTGCCTACTTGTGATCTGTCTGCCAAATAAATAAATGAATAAATAAATCTTTAAAAACAACAACAACAACAACAAAAAACCCAAACTGGGTCAATGGCAGTACTTGCTCACAGGTGAAAGGCTTGTCAGACTCAACTGACCAATGAACTGAAATGATTACATTGTGAAATGTCCCTCTGTCGGCCTCAAAGACCTAAGAGTCTCAAAGGAATGTAGCAGGTTCTGAAGAAACAGTTCTGGGGAGGAGAAGTCTCACAACATGAAATCGTAAAGTTATAAAGTTTTAGAGTGTGCATTTAAGAAATGGTCTTATCCTGCTCCTTCTGGATGAAACAGCTGAAGCCTGGGAAGACAACGTGGTGACTGTGCAACCTTGGTCCGTTTACTTATTTTCCCTTTGCCTTTTTTTTTCTTATCTAGTACATGGATCTGAGCAGGATCCACGCCTCAGAGGGTTATTGTCAGACTTAAAGGAGATAAGGCAAGTACAGAACTTCGAGCAGTGCTTAGCCCAAATGTGTGTCATTGGATGTTTGTTGCTCTGACCGTAGATACCAACAATGGAACAAGGTGTCCTGAATCGGCTATTATTTTGCAATCAACTCCCAAAGTTCCTCCGTTTATCAGTCTGTGAAATGAGGCTAGACTAAGTCTGGTTCAGGTCGTGCTGCGGAGCCTCAGGACTCCCCTGAAGGACAGTAGGAGGGCCTGGCGAGGCCGGCAGGCAGAGGCTGAGCGGCCACTCTCTGCCAACCAAAGCTGTTATCTTTCCTCTTACTCCTTAGGTTTTTGTTTGAATAAGGGCACTGGGTGACTCAGCCAGGTAAGCGTTAACTCAAGTCATGATCTCAGGGTCCTGGGATTGAGCCCCGCATCAGGCTCCCTGCTCATCTGGGAGTCTGCTTCTTCCTCTCTGCCCCTCTCTCCAATTGAGCTCTCTCTCTCTCTCAAATAAATAAATAAAATCTTAAAAAAAAAGAAGAGTTCTGGGACCCCTGGGTGGCTCAGTCGATTAGGCGTTTGCCTTTGGCTCATTTCATGGTCCTGGGGTCCTAGGATCGAGCCCTGCTTTGGGCTCCCTGATCAGTGGGGAGTCTCCTTCTCCCTCTTCCTCTGCTGCTTTCTCTCTGCTAAATAAATTTTATATATATATATATAAAGATTTTATTTATTTGTTTGACAGACAGATCACAAGTAGACAGAGAGGCAGGCAGAGAGAGAGAGAGGAGGAAGCAGGCTCCCCACTGAGCAGAGAGCCCAACGCAGGGCTTGATCCCAGGACCCTGGGATCATGACCTGAGCCGAAGGCAGAGACTTTAACCCACTGAGCCACCCAGGCACCCCAATAATATATATATTTTTTAAGACTTCTGTTTAAAAATAAGCCAGTGACTCTGTAGCAAGATAATCTTTAAGGTTCTTTCAGCCCAAGATTCTATGGTTTTGCAACAATCACACTATGTTCTTCTGTTAGCCCAGTTTCAAAATAAAGACAAGGGTTTTAAAGTTTTAAAGATAAGATCAAGTTATGACTATAGGGACAAAGCTGGGACAGAACTCTAGGTCTCCTGACACTAAGGAAGAGACATGATAATCTCTTGAGGCTAATGGGAAGGAAATTCTCAAATCATTAATGCTCAGTAATGGTTACAGATAATCTCATGTCTTGCTTACAGGGAAACAAATCTGGCATTTTTTCTTCTTAGTTTCCTGAATCATTCAATGGGCATATATTCTTTTGGACAGAGCTGATGACTATCTATTCTACAACTACATTTATTACCCAATCTTTTCTTGGTAAAGTAAAAATTCAAGTTTGCTGAATTATAGTTTAATGAGAAAGAGGAACTTAAGGAGAGATTTCACCATCATATCTACTCAGATTTATTTTTTAGAAGGTTATAGAGTAGTTATGGCCAGACCACTAAAATATCCAGGTGAGAATTTGTATATTTCAGATGTAATTCTCTGATACAGATCTAATTTTCAGTGAACCCACTTCAGTGTCAAAGCTCTAATCAGGGCCACCTGGGTGGCTCAGTTGGTTAAGCATCTGCTTTTGGCTGGTCATGATTCTGGGGTTCCTGGGATCTAGCCCATATCAGGCTCCCTGGTCAGCAGGGACTCTGCTTCTCCCTTTCCCTCTGCCCCTGCCCCCATCCCCCTCTCCTGCTATCTCTCTCAAATAAGTAAATAAAATATTTTTAAAAATTTTTTTAAGTTCTAATCAAAAAAGAGATTGTAGTTATGTCAAAATATTAAACAAGTAAAATTTTTTGGCACACAATAAGCTTATGGTATATTTTCTATTGGGTTATTACAAGTAATCTTGTTATCTCTGCATTTCAGGCTTTCCCAGGATAAAAAAATGTTCAGTTTTACAAGTACTATATCAAATTCCAGTATATAAATTCCAAACTGTTCTTTCTGCCTTGCCTTTCCATGTGTCTCTGCACTAATATTTCCATTTGTATGAAATAGTTTAAGGGCACTGACTTTCATCAGATTAAGAAATGTAACCCCAGAAAGTATGCAATTTTCTGCTGTATAATTTTTTTAAAGATTTTATTTATTTATTTGACAGAGAGAGAGAGATCACAAGTAGGCAGAGAGAGGGGGAAGCAGGCTCCCCACTGAGCAGAGAGCCTGAAGTGGGGCTCAATCCCAGAACCCTGAGATCATGACCTGAGCCAAAGGCAGAGGCTTAACCCACTGAGCCACCCAGGCGCCCCCAAGATTTTGTTTTTAAGTAATCTCTGCACCCAGTGTGGAGCTTGATCCCATGACTCTGAGATCAAAAGTCACATGCTCCACTGACTGAGTCAACCAGAGGCCCATCTACTGTATAATTTTCTCATGTAGAACGCACTTAGTCCAGACTCCATTACAAGGTGTTGCAGTCATAAAAGATCTAAATGTAAATGAAATAACATGTTTCTGCATTTTAGTTTATTTATGAAGATTTTATTAAAGCCTACATTTCATACTAGTGATTCTTACACATGCATTTTTCCCCCATAGGGTGGAAAATACTGTACATACAATGAAAAGAAAATCTTTTGTCTAACCATGATCCCTTATCTCTCAGTTCCCCTACCTGGATATTACCACTAGTTCCACTTTCTTATATATCTCATATAATGCACTTTTTAAAAGATTTATTTATTTATCTCAGGGGTGCAGAGGGAGAGAAGAGAGAATCTCAAGCAGACTCCCTGCTGAGCTCCAAGCCCTAGGCGGGGTTCGATCTCACAACCCTTAGATCAGTGACCTGAGCTGAAACCAAGAGTTCATCTGCCTGATAGGTAAATGAGCACGTGGACAAAAACCTGATTGGGTGGCAGGTACCTGGAGGGTTAATGAGGTAACAGCCCGCTGACAATCTCATAAAAACCCCTAGATTTAGAAACTCTGATGGCAACTCTCTCCGGGCCCCACCCTCTTGGGGAGCTTTGTCCTATCACTCAGTAAACCTTGCTTTGCTGCCCACCACCCTGGTCTACTCTTCCAAGCGGCCTGAAGGAGAACCGCGGGCACTAAAGGAACAGCAACCCTGAAACCGGGGTAAGCACTGAGTTGAGGGGCAGAGACGGGACTCCAAGTGCAAAGGCATTACACCTCAGTGCTCTTTCTGTCCCTTGCAGCGGTTCTTTTTTTTTTTTTTTTTTAAGATTTTATTTATTTATTTGACAGAGAGAGAGATCACAAGCAGGCAGAGAGGCAGGCAGAGAGAGAGGAGGAAGCAGGCTCCCCGCGGAGCAGAAAGCCCGATGCGGGACTCGATCCCAGGACCCTGAGATCATGACCTGAGCCGAAGGCAGCGGCTTAATCCACTGAGCCACCCAGGCGCCCCCCTTGCAGCGGTTCTTAAATGCTTCCACGTAAACAGTGGAACATGTAAACGCGCTTACTGAGCAATCTTAATTCACAGAGCAATCGTGTCCCCAATCCCATTCTGTGACAGCTGACGACAGCAGAAAGAGAGACATGAGGATTGGCGTTCGGAACTGTAGTATCTGCCTGCCTTGGCACTGAGGTTTTCATTTTAAGGGTTTCTTAGGAAACCCCAACTCTTAGAAGGAAGTGTTGTTTTTGGTTTAATGTTTATCCTGCTGGTGTGATCCACCCTTCAATGATCTCAGTGACTAATAGGACTGGCAGCAGCTCTCATTGAGCAGATGTGAAGTCTCCTTACCAGCTTGTTTTCTTGCGCCTTCTGCTAATTTGCAGTTGCAGACAAATCCAGACTAAGGAACTTCTTTAAGTCAACAGGAATAAGCCACAATGCACTTGCTCCCTGATTTTCACTTTGGCCTGGAGCAAGGGCCTCACCTACAAGTCCTATGGTCAGTGAGTGGTTCTACGTCCCCCCTGACTGTTGGGGGCCCTCCCCAGCCACCACGATGACTCAGAAGGCAGCCACAGGGAACAGGAAGGCATGAGATTCATGTGACACACCCTTGGCCTTCATCAGGGCACACAAAGCAGGTGGGATGTCCCGTACTGGCCCTCCAGTTTTATAATGCATTTTGGAGACTTTTTTTCCCTCTCCTCCAATTGCTTTGAATTTTCTCTTTGACCTAATTTCATCTGCGGAAAAATGCTGCCCGGAAGGGCCTGCTGAGATTTTGTCTGGGCCTGCCTCCTTGAGGAAGGCCAGAAATCTGTTTGCACATGACGGATGGAAAAAATGTTTCTGTGCTTCGGAGATGACTGGCTCCACTCTTCCCAACATGAATTGATTCCTTCCAGCAGGGCTCATTTTCATTAGCTGAGAGAATGAAGCTGTCAGGATTCAACAGCCCAGCTCTCGATTCCAAGAGACCACACTCCAGACTTCTCTTTACCAGGGTTCAGTTGTTGTTTCTCAAGATGTGGCCCAGGCTACCGGAGAATCACTGAGATTAAGGACCCGCTATCTCTAGGGAAGGACACGGGTATCCGCTTTTAACTAGCAGTGCAACTCGTTTGCGTGCATAGAATGGAATCAGCTAAATCCAAGTTCACACGCTTTCACTGGCGATGGCCAGAGGCGGCAGTCCTAGCAAAGAGGCGTGCTGTTATGTCACCCTGTTCTCCTCAAAATGCCACGTCTGATAGTGTAGTGGGTTGCTCTAGAAGGAGGGAAGAAGGAGGAGCTAAGGAAATAACAATGTTCTCCCTGGATTGTCCTGATGTAGGAATGAGCCCCCCAGGCGGCCCCAAAATAGTTATTTCTGAAAAGACTGGTTTTTGAAAGCAGTGGACCAAAATACGGAAGAATCACTGTGCAAGGGGCTCCTGAGTGGCTCAGTCAGTTAAGCATCGGCTCTCGGCTCAGGTTATGATCCCAGCATCCCGGGATTGAGCCCAGCATGGGACTTCCTGCTCAGCGGGGAGTCTGCTTCTCTCTGACCTTCCCGGCTTTTGCTCTCACACACACATTCTCTCTCTCTCAAATAAATAAAACCCTCTTAAAAAAAAAAAAAGTATGGTTTTTAATAATATAAAGGTTGTATTTGTCTATTTCGTGTGTTGACTTTCGCACTCATTGTCCAAAATCAATGTTGGGTAAAACTGATGGCCCGGATAAGTGAGTGGATGGTGGTGTGTCTACTGAGAGAGAGAACATAGGAAGTCTAGCCTAAAGGGAAGGGGAGACTTTGATTTTGGATACGCTGATTTTGCAGTGTCTATAGGACATCCACATGGAGTTGGTATGAAGGCATTTATGGATGAAGAGCTCAGCAGAGAGTTTTCAGCTGGATGTCTGTGCAGTCAACCCTTCCTAGGAAGACCCGTAACAATTCACTTCTCCTTACCTACACCCTAATTCTCCCATGTAGGTTAAATCTCTCATACATTCTTTTTTTGGCCCAAGGATACATAGCCAAGGACACACTTACCATCTGTGTAACCTTGGACAAGTTACAAAAGCCTCTGTGTTTCTCAATTTTCTCATCTATGACATGAGGGTAAGGAACTTTCATTATTGCTGCACGGATTAAAGGACTTGATGCATGTTAAATGCTACGAATAGTGCATGGTACACAGCAAGTCCTCAGTTAGTGTTAGCTATATTCTATACTTACGGCACCTGTACTTTCGTGTACTTACCACAATCGCTAGCATATAAAATTACCAGGCGGTAAGCTCTACGAGAGTCTGGGTCTAGATCTCTGCAGTGTCCCTAGCTCTGGTACATGGTAGATGTTGTTCGGTATGTATTTATTTGATGAATTATAACTGTATTTTTCAGAGTTGTGGTTGCACAACTGTAAATTCCTTTCCATATTTAAGCTGCCCTCGATTTAACTCAGATCAACAGGTTGAAGAGGTAAGCTCACTGTCACTTTGCTTTGTACTGTGTCATTTCCAACAAAATGCCTACGACGGCGCACATACACAAGGGGTCAGTGAGTGTTTGGGGGTTGGTTTATTGAATGTTGTGAATCGATCCTGGTCTCTTGTCCCAACTTTGCCTGTTGGCAGATATAAGGCAAAGAGAAAAATTAGGGAATTAACTCTTAGGTTACAGAGGTCAAATCTCTCCTTGGACTTTTTGCAGTATAGTCTGATACCCATTGGAACTTCTCTGCTTTTGTCCACTACCGGTCTGAAAAATCAGACAGCCCTAGTCAAGAGCCTAATGACCAGTAACTGGCTATTTCATTATTTTAGGTACTGTAGATAGCATTAAATTCCATACATGCCCTATATTGTGAATTAACTGCCAGTACTGTAATCAAAAGTATGTTTCATCTTGTATTTTGCAAATGGATGGTAAATATTCACTCTTCTTTGTTGGACCCAAATCGTAGCTTTATCAGAGCACCAATAATTCACTAGCTGTGTAGCTTTAGGTATGTTATTTCTCCCTGGAAGTGAATTTTCTCATTGATATAGAGCCTGGATGCTGGTCTAAGGTTTCTTTCAATTCTAACATCTTTTTTTCCCTTCTATAGCCTTCTGTGCACCACACCACCCAAATTTTTGTTCAGCTTTTGCCTCTATTCACAGGGAAAAAATAAGTTTCCATCTTTTTATATATCTGCAGGTAAACCTTTTTAAATTGTCCTTATGTCACTACAACAGACTTTTTCCTTGAAAAGACAATTCTGAAAATATAGACCTCTTCATCCATTTGGCCATTAGATGTCGCTCAACACCCAGGAAGTGCCAGAAACCAGGCGTGTATTCTAAAACCCTCGTCGGGTCCCCCAGACCCACCCCTTCCCACCATCAGATCTGTGGTTTGCTTATTTGTATTTGCTCATCAGTGCCTTGCTGTTTGTAACCCCAAATCCCTTCAGCCACCCAGAAAGCACGTTTTCCAACCGTCTTGAGTTTGCCACTTCACCCAACCCAGAGTTGGTAAGAATTTGGCTTCCACATACGGGGATCAAGGCACTCCGTGGCAAATATAGCTCACCTGTCCCCTCCTCCGTGGAGCCTATCTGACCTTCCTTCCCAACCCAGAGCACCACAGGAAAATCTTTGTCAAGATGCTGTTGAATTGTGTTTGTTTACAAATCTCTGAAGGAATTCTCAATCTCCTTCACCATTATCAATGTACAAAAGAGAAGCTTTTTTTATGCAGGAGATTGGCAAATAGCCACTTTTTTCCATTGAAGATTTTTTGTCAGAGTGTGCGCTCACGATAGAGGGCACAAGCAGGGGGAGCTCTGGCACGCTGAGGGAGAAGTGGGTTCCCCACTGAGCAGGGAGCCCAATGCAGGACTCGATCCCAGGACTATGGAATTATGACCTGAGTCCAAAGCAGATGCTTAACCAAATGAGCCACCCAGGTGCCATTCCAGTTTTTTTTTAATTTCAAGATTTATCTGACAGAGAAGTAGAGAGGCAGAGAGGAAGGGAAGCAGGCTCCCTGAGGAGAGCCCGACGTGGGACTCGATCCCAGGATCTTGGGATCATGACCCAATCCAAAGACAGAGGCTTTAACCACTGAGCCACCCAGGCGCCCCTCCACAATTTTGAGGGTAACCGCCTCACCCATTCTTTGTGGAATGTGCACTGGTTTGTGCTTTCTGGAAGACACTTTGGCAATATCCACCAAGATCTTTTTTTTTTTTTTTTAAAGATTTTATTCATTGACAGAGATCACAAGAGAGGCAGGCAGAGAGAGAGGAAGGGAAGCAGGCTCTCTGCTGGGCAGAGAGCCCGATGCAGGACTCGATCCCAGGACCCTGAGATCATGACCTGAGCCAAAGGCAGCGGCTTAACCCACTGAGCCACCCAGGCGCCCCCCAAGATCTATTTTTAATTTATTCATTTGAAGTTTTAGACAGAGACAAGAGAGGGAACACAGGCAGGGGTAATGGGAGAGGGAGAAGCAGGCTTCTTGCTGAGCAGGGAGCCTCATGTGGGCCTCCATCCCCAAGACCCTGGGATCATGATCTAGGCTGAAGGCAAACACTTAACCACCCAGGCGCCCTCCACCAAGTTTGTTTTGTTATGTCCGAGTTTTCACATCTGCGAGACCATCAAGGAGCCAACACCAATGCAGTCACACAAGGGTTTATTTGACAAGCTTAAGATTGGGCCCAAGTATACCCCACACAGCAGAGTAGGGACTTGGACCCCGAGCTTAGTTAAGGCAGGGGTATTTATGGGTTCCTGTTACTAAAGCAGGGTGGGGGTCTCTGGAACCAAAGCAGGGTGGGGCTTCTTGGAACCAAAAGTAAAGTAGGGGAAAAGTTCAGCCCTTGGGCACAGGGGTCTGAAATGGCTGTACTTATGCTAGGGCCAAACCTGAGGTGGGATGGCCTTCATTTTTCTCAGCCTCCACATTTCCCCCTCTCAGAAGAACCTAAGGAAGGACCCTATCATGGGTCCAGGCTGGTCTTAGCAACAAGGCCCGGTGGTTGGTATTGCTGAATACCATGAGCTGAACTGTACTGTCTTTGACAGAAGCAACCAACATCCTTGGGCAAGTGAGAACGGCACAATTTAGCTTTAGGGGATTGCCCTTGTCGGGCTGACTTTTCCGTTCTGGGTGAAGTCCTTGAGAACAGCGTTGTGGGTCAGCTGGCCGGACATGGATACAGTGGATCCAGGGAGTAATCCTGTCAACCTCGAGAGGAAGTGGGAGTGTTCAGCATCACCGATGTAGGGTAGGGTCCCTTCCAGTGAGGCTCCAAGTTTTCCACTTGGCAGCGCATCCAAACCAAGTCCCCGTGTTGGTAAGGATGTGGTTCCAGCTCTGTCTCCTGTCTCAGTGTGGGCAGTTAGGATCTCTGCAAGGGCTAGACAGACTGTAATGCCTGCAGTGACTGGAGTACAGACTGATCAATCATCGTTGAGGAGGGCGGCCTGATACCCGTCACTCCAGCGTTTGTCATCTACCGGTCTGGTGGAATCCGGAGAAGGCCCTCGATAGCGTGAGTGGTGGGTCAAGATGAGATTTTGACAAAGTCAGTTTACTTGCACCTTGACCAGGAAGGCCATGGCAGCAATTATGCAGAGGCAAGGGGGGAACCCAGCCGCTACTGGATCTAGTTTCTTGCTAAGATAGGCTACTGGCCTTTGGCAAGGCCCCAGAACCCAAGTCACAACTCCTTTGGCCACCCCTGCCTCTTTATCCACATACAAGTGGGACGGCTTGCTAACATCTGGGATGGGCAATGCTGGGGCACTCAGTAAGGCTGTTTGTAATTCCTGAAATGCTCCTTGTATCTGGGACTGACTGGCTGGCAAAAGCAAGATCATCTAAATGAGCGGTGGTGCAACTTCTCAGTTTACCTCAAGCTGTCTAGCTTAGACAAACATTTAAAAATGATCAGATTTAGAATTTAACACCTATAAAGGTGTTTTATGGAAACAATTTCTCTCTAGAATAACCCTCATTTCCAGAGATAGTCAAATCAGGACTAATTTATTTGAAAATCAAGTCCAGTTTTAACAAACTTGGCCTAGGGGCGCCTGGGTGGCTCAGTGGGTTAAGCCTCTGCCTTTCGCTCAGGTCATGATCCCAGGATCCTGGGATCGAGCCCCGCATCGGGCTCTCTGCTTGGCAGGGGGCCTGCTTCCTCCTCCTCTCTCTCTCTCTCTCTACGCCTGCCTCTCTCCCTACTTGTGATCTCTGTCAAATAAATTAATAAAATTTAAAAAAAAATTAAAAAAAAAAACCAAAAAAAAAAACCTTGGCCTAATTATTTACATAAGCTCAGCAAGAACAGTGAAATCATACAGATCTTTTAGAATCTGCTTTGCTGGAACTTCTTACAAGGAATCTCGAGGTTGAACTTTTTAGTAGCCTCTCCAGGCCAGAAGCCAAGCCACGTAGTTGCCATCAGACATGCCTGCAATACCTGTCGATTTGGGCAAATACTTCTTGAGGTTCCCAAAGTATCCTGCCAGGAAGTGACATTCTTTACTCACCTGGTGAGGCTGCTGGGGAACACTGTAAGCAAGGTATCAGGCCAACAGATCCAAAGGGCTTTATGGCTCCAGGTTTTATAAAGTCAACCTTAGTTCCCTTTAAGCTGTCAGGTCATATCTGAGTCTTTTCAAATATGACATTCCAGTCAAAGCCTTGGTAAAATAACGAGTTTTTCCAATGGTGTCCTGTTACAAGGAGAACAGATTCTTACTGGACTTATGCAACTGACTGATTGCCATGAAAGAAAGAATACTTGCCGAGATCTTTTGGTTTCAGAGGGTTCAGAGAGAGTGAAAGTTAAATGCCTTGATTCGTTTACAATGAATACTCTTACAGCTCTGTAAGTTACAGATAACTTAAGAAAAAGTTTCCCTGGTCTGGAAGAGCAAACATTACACAGCCAGTCATGTTTAAAATAAGACAAGACATTAAGAGACACAACCTTACAATTTCCTCCAGTTCATCCAGTCCCATGTTGCTAATTCTGGTTTAGTCTGACCGAATGCAGCCTTTACTTCTGGAAATTCTTACCCATTTCAGTTCCAGGATTTTAACGTATCAAAGACCTGTATTTGTCCTGAAAATCCTTAATATGAATCTCCTTGAAGATACTCATTTTACCCTTGAAGATAAAACTCATTTTACAAGAGAATTACAATAATTATAAATGACAAAAACTCAGAATAGATATGGTTAAATATCAAGTGATGACCCTTATCAAAACACTGAAACTTTAGGAAATGTATAGAACCTCGAGAGTAGTTACAGCATTTACCCAAATGTAACCCAAGGTTTATCATTGGTTTAGCAGTACTCCCTGAGTAACTTAGCGTATCAAGGAAAAGCCTTACGAGTCAAACAGATCTCATTTACAATTTTTGGCGGGCAAAGAGAAAACCATTTACATTTTCTTTTTTGTTTCTTTGGGTTTTTTGTTTGTTTTTTTTGTTTGTTTGTTTTTCAATTTAATTTAGGTTTGATTTTTTTTTTTTTTTTTGTAAACATGTAATGTATTTTTATCCCCAGGGGTATAGGTCTGTGAATCGCCAGGTTTACACACTTCACAGCACTCACCATACGACATACCCTCCCCAATGTCCATAACCCCACCCCCCTCTCCCGACCTCCCTCCCCCCAGCAACCCTCAGTTTGTTTTGAGATTTAGAGTCACTTATGGTTTGTCCCATTTACATTTTTTTAATAGCAGGTCAATTAATCTAAGAAAATTTTGTCCTTTTAAACAGAGAATTTCTGTCTTATACCAATGTACCTTTTAAACCCATTCATTTCAATTTTAGTCCGTCCTGACCACCCTTAATCCCATTCCCAAGATTTCCCTTTGCAAACCTTCTACAACTTTCTTTTGCATCCAGGTTTTGTCCCAAGCCATTTCCTTCCAAACAACCATCTCATTTAGGACAAAATTACCTTCCCTTCCCTTCAACAAAATGTATTCCCATTCCTTAAATCTTTCTCTACTTTCCTACATACAGAGTTGCTTCCTTTGTCTCCATCAGTCTTACAGTTAGCAGAATTTTGTACTCTTAGAAACACCTTTAGTTCAACCTCTAGTCAGTTATTAACCAATTGTGAACGGTTGTAACAAAATTCCTTCGATGCCAATTTATGAATCAGTTAAGCATAAACCATGCTCACTAACAGATTTAAATATTCTTATTTTCTTTGCTGTTAAGAAGTCAAAAGCACAAACCTACATCCAGTACTCAATGACTTAGCATTTTATCCTCTTTGGAAAAGACCTAAATGTCCAACAAATTTAATTCCATTTGTCATGCAAGCAAAACTTTAAACTTTCAGGTTACCAAAGACTTTGAAAGCCATCTCAGCAATTACCCATTAAAACTTTTAGACAGATAATTAACCATCAGTTTAGTCATTTCTTTGCTAACAGATTTTAACAAGTAACTTGAGCTAACTTGACCTTCAGTAAACTTTGAAGTTTCACATTTACTGCTAAAGGCATGTATATCTTAATTACACCAACAAACTTAACTTAGTTTAAACTAATACTGATTTACATTCCACCTGGGCCCACCACCTTGAATGTGTTTACCTGAGACATGGGTGGGAAGATCTGGAGTGGGGGGGTGTTAGGTCCAGGGGGCGCTCTTCTTGTTTCCTGACAGTGAAGAACAGAACAAATGCCAGCAGAAGGCAGAGAAAGTGTTCCCAGTTCTAGGGCTCATCAGCTCTAAGAGGAGCAGATGCCATGCTTTCCCGCTTTCCTGCCAGCAAAGGGGAGGAGGGACTGAGCAGTCCAGAGAAGACAGGAATTTCCCCGAAACAAAGGAGTTTCAGCAGCTGCTTGGGGATATTCCTTAAAATCTGTCTCGGGTTAGATAAACCCCAATTGGCTCGAGTTACAGCCATTAACGCAAGAAATGAGTAAGGAAGAAGCCCCACCATCTATTAGGAGGAACATAGATGAAATGTAGAGTCCCCTTACTCTCTGCTTGCCTCATTTCTTCAAACACAACAGACAACAAAAAGACAAGACAACCGCAGACCCAGTGGCCCTCCCGGGGTCATCCAACATTAAAGGATGACCATTCAGACATGCAGAAAGTCTGAAACTTTCCCCTTCATACATCCGTGCTCAGGTTAGGAGCTCTTTCCCTAACGTCCGAGAAGTGGTCCATCACCAGAGACAGAGGGTCTTCTGTGTCTGTCCCATCACGTCCTCAATCCACAAGACAAATACACTTACAATTAACAACACACTCACAAAGACAAACGGATCTGGCACGACGGCAAAGACAAAACTGGAAGGTAAACCCCGACTGTAACAGCAGCCGAGCCTCCAGGCAGGACCAAAGGAACGTCTCTCAAGACTCCCTGGTCAAGGGCCTGCCATGCGCCCGCTTAAGCCCATGTTGACTCCCGATACAGATTGAACTCCTACAGGTAAAAATGCAGATTGGGCGCTCCAAACAGATTAAAACACACACACACACACAAACGAGTGCACTCACCAGCCAGCATTAAGACCCTCCGGGTTGGGGTCCTGAGAGTCTCCCAGATCTCGGTGGGACCTCCAAACATTATGCCCGAGTTTTCGCGTCGTCTGAGAAACCACCAAGAAGCCAGAGTCAACACCGAAGTAATCACACGAGGGTTTATTTGACAAGCTTGGGCCCAAGTATACCTGACACAGCGGCGTAGGGACTTGGACCCAGAGCTTAGTTAAGGCAGGGGTATTTATGGGTTCCTGTTATAAAGCAGGGTGGAGGTCTCTGCAACCAAAGCAAGGTGGGGCTTCTGGAACTAAAGTAAAACAGGGAAAAGTTCAGCGGTTGGGCACAGGGGTCTGAGATGGCTGTACTTATGCTAAGGCCAAACCTGAGGTGGGATGGCCTTGATTTTTCTCGGCCTCCAGTTTGATCCCAGTAAAAGGGTTTAAATCAGACAGAGTTATCATTAATTCTTTGAGTAAAACTCATCCCTGGGACTGATTTTAATGATGAGTAAGTAAAACTTTGAATAGTATCTCGAAGTTGTACATCTAAAGTTAGATTATCACCATAATGATTAGTAATATGCTGGCGAATTTTGCTCCAAGGTATCTGGTTCATTATAGGCATGGGAGTTAACACAAAGAAAAACATTCCAGTCACATAAAATATGAAGTCTAAGCTTTGTATTTTGAAGATCATCTCCTTTATATATGATGGCTGGTTCTAAATCAGATACTTTCTACACAGGTGAACATTTTACATTTGAGACATCTTTTTACTCTATTGTTATGATCAAAAGTCATTTTTCCAGTAACAAAAACATAGGAATCTCTTAACACAAGCTCTTACCCATTCTTCATCCATTAGGAAAAAAGAAAATGCATCGTTATTTGAAGTTTAAGAGCCGTTCCAAACTCTTACGTGATTTAAAGCAGTGGTGACCTTCCATAAATTCTTTTATCTTTTATGATAATTAACAAAAGGAGAAGGCATAGAAGTCCTTGCCCAAGCCAGACCAGAGGTGCATTTCCAGAGGTTAAGGTTTGTGCTTAAGATGAGATCATCAAAAAAAAAAAAAAAAAAAAAAAAGATGAGATCATCAAAACTTGCCATTTTAAATTTTGATGAGAGGAGCAGGGTCTCCCAGTTTAATTGGTGACTGCCATCCCCTTAGGGGACCAGTCCCATACAATTCCACAGGAATCATTAACAATACTGGGATCGACAATCCTCCCATAAAGGGCGAATTCCCTCATCAGACCATATTTGTGTTAGTTTGCATTTGGGAATAAGGGGTGCTGCTGTGTTATAGCTAGGACCCCGATATTCATTGGCTAGGAATCCTTTAGTAGAGAGTGATGGTAACCGAACTTCAGTCAGATGACTAATTAGTAGGAAAGTCCACCAACCATCTCTGATCATCAGGGATAAGACAACTGGAACGATTGCCAATACATATTGGTCTATTCTGATATCGTAAGGTAAGATCACTATTTGTGCCCTCCTCTAAGGGCAATAGTGGCAATCAAGGATCCAAAATTCCAGGTACCCGTTTTGAAGCATTGAAAATAAATTGGTATTTTATCTTCTCCCCACTCTACTGGATGGAGCAGAGGAGGATTGGGTATATAAGCCCAGTAAGTAAAGTTGTGTATTTGTGCATAACATCCAGGAAGACTTACGGCTATCGTGAGGGTCATCATGTTACATCGGATGTACAAACTGCAGCAGTTTTGATATGCTGTAAAACGTAACACTATATATAAAGAATCAGGTAACAGATTAAATGCAGAAGAAACATCTTGAAACAATGCAATAACCGCCATTAATTCATTTTTATGCTGACACACCAGTAGTAGATATGACCTTCGAAGTAGAACCATTAGTAACAAGCTTTTACCTTTGACAGAGCCATCAGAAAAGTAAGTAGGGGCATTTGTTATTGGATTTTTAGAAGTAATTTTAGGAAGGACAAAAGCAGTTGTGTTTTAAAAAGGAAACAACAGGTAAAGAGGAATAATAAGATGTGTTTCCAGTAAAGTCACTAAGGGCAATTTGCCAATTTAAATTATTTTGGAGGGCGCCTGGGTGGCTCAGTGGGTTAAGCCTCTGCCTTCGGCTCGGGTCATGATCTCGGGGTCCTGGGATCGAGGCCCGCGTTGGGTTCTCTGCTCGGCGGGGAGCCTGCTTCCCTCTCTCTCTCTGCCTGCCTCTCTGCCTACTTGTGATCTCTCTCTGTCAAAGAAATAAATAAAATTTTAAAAAAATAAATAAATAAATTATTTTGGAATGCCATTTCAATTTGTGTCTTATTTAAAGGCAGAACAGTAACCTGTGGATCATACCCCTGTATTTGGTTGAGTTCTTTTTCTTCCTAATTGAGTAATACTGCCGATATGGTCCATATAGGTAGTGTTTAACAGTATTATTTGGGAGAAAAATCCATTCTGTAATTAGTTTTCCTGGATAAATCAACCCAGTAGGTTTATGTGGGGTATGAAAAATGAGAAGATCTAACGGTATCCCAGGTTGGACTCTCTCTGTGTGTATTCAATGAATCTGGCTTTCAACAAATTGTAATTCTTTTAAGGCCTCTTTTGATAGGGTCCTAGGGCTGTTTAAATTAGGATCTCCCTTTAAAGGATCAAATAGATGCTGTAAAGCGTAGTGGGAATTCCAATTTTAGGTCTTACCAATTAATGTCTCCCAATTTTTGCAAATCATTCAAGGTTGCAATTTTATCTCTACAGATTTTAACTTTTTGGGGTCTGAGATCTATCCATAATGAACCCCAAATATGAGAAAGGTGTAGTGACTTGTATTTTTTCTGGAGCTATAGTTTGTATTTTTCAAAATTGCCAATTAAAGCATTCTGAATGCATCCTGCAATTGCATGTCGTCAGAGGCTGCACATAATGTACCATCCATATAATGGAGAAGATAAATTTGTGGAAGCTGATTTCTAACTGGCTGTGTAACTTGTGCCATACGCCTGACAGATAGTGGGGCTCTTCAGCATTCCTTGTGGAAGAACTTTCCATTGCTACCGTTTGGCTGGTTCTTTTAAATTTACACTGGGAATAGTGAAAGCAAAATGGGGACAGTCTTCCTTACCAAGTGATATAGTATAAAAGCAATCCTGTAAATCTATGATAAATATTGGCCATTTGCGTGGGACTAGATTAGGCGAAGGCAATCCAGGTTGGAGAGACCCCATGGGTTGGATAGCAGAATTAACCACGCACAGGTCTGTTCAAAATCTCCATTTTCCTCATTTTTTCTTCGTTAACAAAAACTGGTGAATTCGAAGGACTGTGAGATTCTTCAGTATGTCCCTTTTCTATCTGTTCCTCTACTAAGGCTTGCAAACTAATTTCTCTTGTGTTTAAGGGCCACTGCTCCACCCAAACGGGTTTGGTCATTCTTCCAATTTAACTTAATGGGTTCGGGAGCAGTGGCCCTCAGTGAAAAACCTGGGAATCCTCCTTAGGGGAAGGTATAAACAGAGAGGCTTCCCACTGACTTAGTAAATCTTGCCCCCGAAGGTTAATGGGTAAGTCTACAAAATATGGCTGTAAATAACCCTTTTGACCCTCAGGTCCTTCACAGAAAATATTGGAGCTTTGACGCACATTGCCAGCCTGTCCTAATCCGGTAATAGTAACAGAAGAGGAATTATATGGCCATTTTTTAGACCAATGTAATGAGCTTATGATGGAGATACCATCTCCAGTATCAATTAGACCAATTCCTTTCCTTGTATTTTAAAATGACAAACTGGTCTATCTTGATAAATTTTCTCAGTTAAATTTGCTCCAGTTTTTCCAGTACTTCCAAACCCATTGGAGTTTGTTTTTAGATTGACCCTGGAGATCGGGTAAATGTAACTGGACAATGCAGTCTCCTTTTTGAAAATGGTATGGAGCCACAGTAGTTAACATCACTGAAATTTCACAAGCATAATCTGAATCAATAATGCCAGAGTAAACTAGTACTCCCTTTGAAGTAAGGCTAGATCTCCTTAAAAGTAACTCAGTGGTCCCCTTTGGTAAAGGGCCATAAATATTAGTTGGAATTTTTAACGGGAAGCTTGGTAGGCATTAGAAAATCATCTTTGGGAATGGGGATTATGTAATCCAGCGCTACAGGTTGTGGCATGTAATCAAACTTAAAATGGTACATTTGTCGGAAAGCTCGGTGTTACGGGAGAATTGACCCTCTTGTTTTTTGGGGCTGATGACTTGCCCCGAAGTAAGTTTCCCTGAAGAGGGAATCCATCCTTGCTAAATTTGGAACGACACTGATTTGCCCAATGATTTCCCTTCTTACATCTGGGACAGAGACCAGGTGTTTTATTTTTTACATTTTGCAGAAGGAATTTTCCTTTTTGTCTACACTGAGCTTTAGTATGCCCTGCTTGTCCACAGTTGAAACACTGTTAGAATTTTCCTGTGGTCAGAGCAGCCATCGCTTGAGCTAACAAATCAGCTTTACAGGTCTCTGTTCCTACTCCTTGGCACAGCTTAATATAATCTGTCAATGTTCCCTTGCCTTTAAAGGGTGCTATCAATTTCTTGCAATCAGAATTAGCATTCTCATAAGCCAATAGCTGAAGAATGGTATCTGCAGCCTCAAGATTATTTATCTGTCTTTTGACAGCCTCTTGTAATCTGGCAATAAAATCAGTATAGGGTTCTTTCAGACCTTGTACCACTTTTTGAAAAGAGCACTTCTCTCCTTGGGATTCTATTCTCTCCCAAGCTCTTAAACAGCAACGCCGAAGCCGCTCAATAGCTTGATCATTCATTAGTACCTGGTCTTGCACCTGGGCCCATGGCCCAATACCCATGAGCTGTTCCATGGAAATAGGAACATTACGAGCTCTGTTATGGGCAGCTGCTGTTTCTGCATGATCTTGCCATCATGTTTTAAATTGCAAGAACTCACTTGGAGATAGAACTGTTCTTGCTAGCAATGACCAGTCAGTCGGAATAAGTCGATTGCCTTCTGCGATGCCTTGAATGATTCCCATTGTTTTAGTATATGTGCTGCCGAAGCGAGCACTTGAATGATTCCCATTGTAAATGGGGAATTAACTTCATCGTTTTGTACTGCTTGTTTTAGTTCCTTCAATAATTTGAAGGGAAATGGCTCATGCTTGGCCTCAAATACACCATTAGGGTTGTTAGGATCATGTCCTGGAAGGCCATATTCTGTAATAACCGGGGTTATTAAAATGTAAGGCACCTAGGTCTCCTGCTCGCTGTGCTTCAAGGAGGCCTTTCTGAAGAGCTGATAGTATGTATTTTTCATCTTTTTCATTAAATGGTGTCTTCTTATAGAATGATGAAGCCGATGGCGGCAGTGCCATTTGCCCCTTTTGTTCCATTATTGGAGGAGGAGGAGGAGGAGGAGATTCTTCCTTTACATATTCCTTTATGGCCTTAGTAATTTCTTTCTCCTCCTGCTAAAGGGGAACCATTTAAAGAGGAACCTCTTTAGCTTCTCCTGAACATTCATTATTGCTCTCCAAATCAAGGGTTTGTAAAGGCTCCAGAATGGAGCCAATGAGGGTCCAAGTAGGCCATATAGTTATTGGAATTGGTTTTCCTTTAGTATGCAAAAGTTTTAACTCATGACCTACTTTTTCCCGTGTTTGTAAGTCTAAAGTCCATAACATAGGGAACCAGGAGCAATGTTCTTTAGTTACCTTTAAAAGCTCCATAAGGTGGCCCTCGCTGACTTTTTGTTCCTCCTGCCTTTAGGAGCCGTCTCAGTAAACAAACATAAGGGCGATAATCATTTGTGCTCTCTAGATTACCCACACCCTGCGATAAATACCCACAACTCACCAGCAGAAAAAAGGCATGGCCATGCAAGAACTCACGTTGGGGCTGCTTCTCCTGTTTTGTTTCTGGTCCCTGTCCGGGTGCCACTTACGGCTTCCAGTCGGGGAACAGGAGAAGAACGAGGCACAAACAGGTCACCTGCAAGAAAAAGGGAGCAGGAGACAAGAGTCGAAAAGACTGCCGCCGCAAGCAAATCCTCAGTCTCACTTTTATTAGATAGAAACAATAACCAACAGCAGAGTCGAGGAAGGTCAAACATTAGTCACGCGTCTTGTGGACAGACAAGAAGGAGGGTCAAGTTTATAGTTAAACAAGCACATTCAAAGGATTCATCTAACTAACAACAGGCGCTTTTGGGAGGAGAAAGGGGAGATAACGGAAAAGGGAAGCAGGCAGCGTTCTGCCCTGAGCAGGCCTGGTGTTCCCAGCTGCTCAGCTTCAAGGTCGCATATCGTCCTCTCCCCCAAAGACTTGTTGCCAGTGTGTGTTTTTCTTAAGGCAGTATCTAAATGTGCTTGGTAACTAGTAAAATCTTCCAGGGGTTCTATTTTAAGTAATACATTGTTCTGAAAGGCAGTCGCACTTATTCATCTCTTGTAGGGTTGTTACCAGAAAAAGAGAAACCCAAGTTACTTTCAAATATTTCTTGCTACCTCAACAATAGATCTAAAACCGGGGAGGGGGGGGCACTGCAGTAAAAATAGAATCCTGGAAAAAATGCGATGTTACTTTAGCACAGAACACTTAAAACCAATTTATTTTATATACCACCAGAGCAAGTAAACATTTATTGAATAAACAGTTATTGCATACCTGCCCTTTTAATTTTCCTCCTGATTTTAGTTAATACATTTGGATTCTGTGTATCCTATGCGTCGGGCAATATTGTAGGCATGTCATGTGTCACGTCATTTAAGCCTTCCTCTGGCTTCCCACTTGGATTCCCCTCCTCCAAACTGCCTTTTTCCTTCTGGTAGCTCACATATTGCCTCTGACTCCTATTCCTTCCCTGTTACTTACTCTGTTCCCGTTAGTTTCCTCTGTTTCAACACTCAGTCCTTGGAAACCTATTTTTAGTCTTTCTGGGACCCTCCCTCACACCATCTTTTTCTTCTTTGCCTGTTTTCTGTGTATATTGATCAATGTGAAGAAAATTCATAGGAAAGTTACAAACAAAACAAATATTAAATATCTTAAGTATTAGATGTCTTAAAATTAAATTAAATATTAAATATCTTAAAATTCTTTTTTAAAGATCTATTTATCTTAGAGAGTGAGTGCGTGTGTACACCAAGTGGGGGAAAGCGCAAAGGGAGAGAAAGAAGGAGAGGGCATGTCTAGTAGGCTCCCTGCCAAGTATGGAAGCCAATGTGGGGCTCCAGCTTGGAACCCTGAGATCATCACGACCTGAGCCAAAATCAAGAGTCGGATGCTCAACCAACTGAGCCACCCAGGCACCCCTTAAAATGCTTTTAAGTCTAGTTACCACCAGCAATGTATGAATTTTTGGTGTTCAGATCCTCACAGTCGAAACATTTTCGCTGCTCTGGTGGGTATGTTTGGGTACCCCATCCACTTTTACATTCATGATGGCTAGTGATGTTGAGCTCCTTTTCTTGTCCTACTGGCCAAGAAAATCTTATCTTCTTTGGTGAAGTGACTATGCAAATGTTCTGCCCATTTGCAAAATGAGTTTTTTGTCTTTTTATTATTGAATTGTAGGAATTCCTTATATATCTTGGATACCAAACTTTTATCTGATATGTGCTTTGTTAATATGTACCCCCCATGTGTGGTTTGCCTCTTCATTTCCTTGAGGGTGTCAGTTGATGACCAGAAGTTCTCAGGTTTTTTTGTTTTTTTAAGATTTTAAAATTTTATTTTAGAGAGAGAGAATGGGGGAGGAGCAGAGGGAGAGGGGCGAGCAGACTCCACGCTGACTGTAAAGCCCAACACGGGGGCTGATCCTACGACCTTGAGACCATGAACTGAACTGAAATCAAGAGTTGGACACTTAACCGACTGAGCCAATCAGGGATCCTTATAACGAGTTTTTCATTTTATTGTGTTGTGTTCTGAGGATCTGGTTATATAATATTGATTTTTTTAACATTTTTGAACACCTTTTTGGCTGACTACATCCTCAGTTTTATTAAATGGTCACTGTGTGCTTTAAAAGTATTTTTTTCCCCTCTAATTGTTGGCTTCAGAGCTCTCCCTCTGTCCTTTGAGGAGGTGTTTATGTTGTACAAATTTCATACTCTTAAAATATTTTTTGGCTGGAGTTCTCATTTTTTGAAATATCTGTTATAATCTCCTAGCTTGTCATGCATGTTGGACAGCAAGGAGGCCAGCGTGTGACTCAAACACAGGAAGCGGGAGTTTGAGGTCAAGGAAGCAATAGGACCAGATCACGTCTTCAAGGCTCTGAATTTTACAATGAGTGTGAGTGGAACCATCGTTAGGGATTACGAGCAGAGGATTACACTGGATTACACCCCTGCTGTGCTGGGAACAGAACAGGATGTGGGGGTGGGGTGCCCTAAGAGACTATTGTGGAAGGCCAGACAAGAGAAAATGATGGTTTGGCTTAGGGTGTATAGAAAGAAAAGAGGAGGAAGGTCTGAATTCTGGAAATATTTTTATAATGATGTCAAAAAGCAACAGATATAGCTAAAAGTTTAAATGTGGCGGGGCGCCTGGGTGGCTCAGTGGTTTAAGCCGCTGCCTTCGGCTCAGGTCATGATCTCAGGGTCCTGGGATGTAGTCCCGCATACGACTCTCTGCTCTGAAGGGAGCCTGCTTCTCTCTCACTCTCTCTGCCTGCCTCTCTGCCTACTTGTGATCTCTCTGTCAAATAAATAAATAAAATCTTAAATAAATAAATAAATAAATGTGGACTGTGCGAGGAAGAGAGGATTCAAGGATGATTCTAAGATTTTTGGTCAGAATTACTGCAAGGATGAAGTTACTGATTACAAAGCAGGGTAGGGGTGAGGGGATAGAGAGATATGTTATATATATGTATATATGTAATATATTAAAAATATATACATTATAAATATAAATATCTGTATATACCTGTATATATATATATATGTACAGCTGTGCAAGAGAAAAATAGTATACACACACATATCTATATATATACACATGAGATTATCCAGATATATATACATTACAGATATATATGTATCTGTAAGCTCCATACAGGAATAGCCAGTATCTTCTTTCTTTGCAACCTCTCTATAGCCCTCATTATCAGAATCTCAACAAATATAATAATGTTATTATGTATCTATTAATTTATGCGCCAGGCACAGCACCAGTAATGTAAATATAAATTTAATCTTTTAATGTATATTCATATTTGACCATTTAATCTTTACTCAAACCTAGGTGATATGGTCCTATTGTTATCCCTGTTTAGACCTATGGACACTGAGCCCTGGGTAAAAGTTAAGTAACTTGTTCAAGTTAGCATAACTAGTAAAAAGAAAAGATTTTTTTTCTTTTTTTTTTTTTTAAGATTTTATTTATTTATTTGACAGAGAGAGAGATCACAAGTAGGCAGAGAGGCAGGCAGAGAGAGAGGAGGAAGCAGGCTCCCCGCGGAGCAGAGAGCCTGATGCGGGGCTCGATCCCAGGACCCTGAGATTATGACCTGAGCCGAAGGCAGCGGCTTAATCCACTGAGCCACCAGGCGCCCCGAAAAGATTTTTTTTTTTCTTTTTGTAAGTTTTCTCCAGACAAAGCTCCTTTTTCTTTTTCTTTTTTTTTTTTAAAAGATTTTATTTATTTATTTGATACAGAGAGATCACAAGTAGGCAGAGAGGCAGGCAGAGAGAAAGGGGGAAGCAGGCTCCCTGCTGGGCTCGATCCCAGGACCCTGAGACCATGACCTGAGCCAAAGGCAGAGGGTTAACCCACTGAGCCACCCAGGCGCCCCCATAGCTCCTTTTTCTTTAACCATTCTTTGTTTAAATTTTTGAACACGTGACAGAATCACATAGTTTAAAAGTGAAATGCCAATTTTCTCTTTCCAACTTTTTTTTCCTCAGCTATCCACTTCCCCTCCTGCTGGCAATCAGTCTTAACTGGTTTCTTGAATACTCTTTCAGAGATATTCTATTGCCTAAACAAGCGGATATAAGATAGAAAATAGTTTCCTCTTTACACACTGCTTTGTACTTTGTTTTTCTATTTGGGTAACTTTCCACGTGGTTATACCATAATTTATTTAACTGGTCCCCTATTGGTAGACACTTAGTATATGTCTAGTCACTTGTTATTATCAACAGTTCTGCAATGAATTACCTTATGAATATACCATGGGCAAAGGTGACAGTGGGCACTAAAACCTACATCTGTCTGGCCTTAAACCTACTTATTTCCACACCACACTGCCTCCCCGTTTGTTGTTGACTGATTCTAGAGGGTGATTCTTCTGAACTCCTCTCAGTTTTGTGAGAGTGTCTTCACCCCTGTGACTGTTGTCTCCCAGCGCCCTGTGTTAAGTGTTGCAGGATGGCAGGGTTCTTGTCTCACAGACTCCAAGAATGAATCTCGAGAAGACAAAAGGTGTGAAATGAAGTCAAAGTTTATTAAGTGAAGGTGAGAGCAGAAAGGGGGGAAAAACCCTCTCTAAAGTGAGGGGAGTCTGGAAAGGCTTGCCACTGAGGGCTTTTGGTTGCAGTCTTTTATTAAGAACTGACCGGGAAGCTTGTGGTCTTGACATTCTTGTGTCTCGGTTTGTTCCGCTCTGCCTCAGTGTCTCCTCCTGCCAGGATAGTTCCAGAACCCAGTCAGCGGAGTCAAGGGCCTCCTCTCTGTCTCCTGCTAGACCTTCACCCCTTCCCTATCCTTCACCCCTTCCCTGTCCCATAGGACAGGACCTATGGGCAGAAACAGCTATACTGGGATTGTGAGGAGTGACTGATTGTGTACTTTTCAGTAAGGGGGGTCAGGGGTACCACAACTCTCCAAGGAATCTGGAAGCAAGACTTTCCAGGCCCTAAGGGGTCAGCTGCTGCCAAGATAAGGTTCCTTTTAAATGTAAAGGTATGGAGGCAGTCTCAAGCTCCTTGAGGAAGGTCACATTCTTCAAGTTTCTGGTGTCTGTCAGTGGCTGCAAGCAATCTTTAAGGAGATTTTTTTTAAGTTTTTTTTTTTTTTTTTAAAGATTCTATTTATGTATTTGACAGAGAGAGATACAGCGAGAGAGGGAACACAAGGAGGGAGAGTGAGAGGGGGAGAAGCAGGCTTCTCGCTGGGCAGGAAGCCCAATGTGGGGCTCAATCCCAGGACTCTGGGATCATGACCTGAGCTGAAAGCAGAGGCTTAACCCACTGAGCCACCCAGGCGCCCCTCTAAGGAGATTTTAAGTTACATTTCTTTTGCTTTAGTTTCCCCACCATAGTCACTTCTGAACACCTCTTACATTCATGAATGAACAGTCTCCTCAGGGGATCTGGACCCTCATTCACATGCCTATGACCCTGATGACAGAGTCTAGAAAAGGGAAATCATACACTCAGAGCACTTGAGAAAGATTTTCTTTCTTTATTGGTTTAAGGCAAATGTACTTTGAGAAGTAACCCAGAGGCTGAAATTGTCAAGGGCAAATGGAAAACCTTTTCTTTATTTTTCTCTTAATGTATTTTTATTTTATTTTTTTAAATTAAATAATGTATTCCTTGCTTCAGGGGCACAGGTCTGAATCCTCAGGCTCACACAATTCACAGCACTTACCATAGCACAGACCCTCCCCAATGTCCATCAGCCAGCCACCCTCTCCCTCCTCACCCCAACCCAGGGAAAACCTTTTCTAAAGTGAGAGGATGATCTGACCCCTGCAAAGACAGATTACACACCAGTATGTTGAGCAATGTATCTCATCATCCTGGCATTTAACATTTATCATTTTTCTCTTGCACAACTTTTCACTGTGCATGAGAGTAACTTTGTTCCAGATTTGAGTCATTTCCTGTTAAGGTTTACAACCACTTTGTGCACTGCTCAAAGGTTTACTGGTCTCATAAATGAGTAACTCAGCAACTGTCACTGGCTCTGAACTTTGGTCCCGTTGTGTTGCGGTGACAGGCAACTTTACCTAGTTACTGGATTCCCCCAAGTTGTTAATAGTACTGTATGTGGGCCTAAGAATTCTTTTTAGTACCATATATTGATACTTGAGACAACTAAATACTTGATAAATGTTATTAGCACATACATTTAAAGTTAAAAAATAAAAACAAACCAGAAAATAAAGGTAAAACCATTCTTCCATCTCAGCCATAGAAAACAGAACTTACTCATCTTTTTTTCTAAGGTTCACTTATTCATTTTGTTTTATTTATTTATTTTTGAAGATTTTACTTATTTATTTGAGAGAGGGACAGAGAGAGAACATGAGAGGGGAGAAGGTCAGCGGGAGAAGCAGACTCCCCATGAAGCTGGGAGCCCCAGGCAGGACTCTATTCGGGGACTCTAGGATTGTGACCTGAGCTGAAGGCAGTTGCTTAACCAACTGAGCCACCCAGGCACCCTATTTTTTAAAAGATTTTATTTATTCATTTTCCAGAGAGAGGAAGAGAGAGAGACAGAGAGAGAGAGCACAAGCAGGAAGAGCAGCAGGCAGAGTCAGAGGGAGAAGCAGGCTCTCCGCTGAGCAGGGAGAGGACGCGGGAGTCAATCCCAGTTGGGATCGTAACCTGAGCTGCTGGCAGACGCTTAATCGACTAAGCCACCCACGCATCCCTATTTGTTCATTTTAAAGAGGAGGTAGAGGAGGGGGCAGAGGGAGAGAGAGAACCTCAAGCAACTCCCGGCTGAGTGCAGAGTCCCACACAGAGCTCCATCTCACTACCCTGAGATCATGACCTGAGCTGAAATCAAGAGTTGGACTTTTAACCGACTGAGCCACCCAGGCGCCCTGAGCCCTTGCCTATCTTTTTCATTCTGTGGTAATAGTAATAATTAATAATTTACTGAGCCCTTAGTGCATGCTAGGTATTGTTGTAAGCCCTTTGGGTAGTACTCACAGGGGTGGATTCTAGTATTACCTTTGTTTTGTAAAAAGCAAGGAAACTGGGGGACCTGGGTGGCTCAGGTCATGATCCCGGGGTCCTGGGATCGAGCCCCACATTGGGCTCTTTACTCGGCGGGGAGCCTGCTTCCCTTCCTCTCTCTCTGCATGCCTCTCTGCCTACGTGTGATCTCTGTCAAATAAATAAAAATCTTTAAAAAAAAAAAAAAAAAGGCGGGGCGCCTAGGTGGCTCAGTGGATTAAGCCGCTGCCTTCCGCTCAGGTCATGATCTCAGGGTCCTGGGATCGAGCCCCGCATCGGGCTCTCTGCTCAGCAGGGAGCCTGCTTCCTCCTCTCTCTCTGCCTGCCTCTCTGCCTGCTTGTGATCTCTCTCTGTCAAATGAATAAATAAAATCTTAAAAAAAAAAAAAGGCAAGGAAACGGAAATACACAGAGGTTAAGTATTTGCTTCAGGCTTTACCAAATGGCTATTTGTAGGGAAACTCGGATTTGGAACTCCTGTGCTCTGAGTCTAACCACGCTGCCATGAAATTGTTAGAGGACTCAAAGCCCTCTACCTTACTCCTATTGTCATTCCCTACCTGCCGTTTCTGTTTTTCTCCCCTATCTCTACTCTTTACCATCTTAGCCAAACAGTGGCAAAGCTGAGTTAAGGAACCAGTAACCCAATTTTGTGATGTACCAGAAAGTCATGATTCTCTGACTGGGAACTGGTTGTATTTACGAGGGGCTCTGTACTAGTTGACAACACTCCAGTGAGTGCCATAGTCCTGTGTAGAGGCCAAGCACTGGTAAGGAAAGTCAAACCATGCTGTGGGATAGGTTTGTACTCTAGGGAGGGTCCAGGAATTATCCATGACCCTCAATGTGAGGTAGGTATAGACAACCTTACGACTGAGAACACTTGGCATTCCCACCTCTGACTTCCTAGAGATGTCAAAGTTTCCATGGGAGCAGACAAAACTAACTCTTTCTTCTTTCAAAACAGCAGTCCTTGGGGCACCTGGGTGGCTCAGTCATTAACTGTCTGCCTTTGGCCCTGGTCCTGACCCCACGGTCTTGGGATTGAGCCCTAAAGCCAGGCTCCTGGCTCTATGGGAAGCCTGCTTCTCCCAATCCCACTCCCCCTGCTTGTGTTCCCTCTCTCACTACGTCTCTGTCGATTAAATAAAAAGATCTTTAAAACAAACAAATAAACAAAAACAGCTGTACTCCCTGAAGATTTCTTGAGTCCTCCAACCATCTCTCTGCAATCCATCCTTCACACCGTCCATTCATCCAGTCTCCTCCAAGGACTCCCAGATACCACTGTAAGAATGAAGTTTAGGGCGCCTGGGTGGCTCAGTGGGTTAGCCTCTGCCTTCTGTGTGGGTCATGATCTCAGGGTCCTGGGACCGAGTCCCTTGTCAGGCTCTCTGCTCAGCGGGGAGCCTGCTTCCCCCCCCTTCTCTGCCTACTTGCGATCTGTCTATTAAATAAATAAATCTTAAAAGAAAAAAAAAAAAAAACGGAGTGAATTTAAACTCCTAAGCTCATCACACCAAGTGGTAAACGATCCCGTCCCTGCCTCTCTGTCCGCCACTCCCTCCAAATACTCTTCATTTCACTCCTTCCACAATGAAGTGAGTTACCTCTGTTCTAGTTCAGCCCCTTCGCATGCTTTTCAGGGATCTCCCAGATCTACCTTTCTAGTCTCATCTCCTACCACCTTCCAGGGTACCTTCTGCCCCAGCCTCACCACACTAAGCCTTCCCCATGCATATCATGCTATTCGCTAATAACAGTCCTTTTCCTGTTCTCTCCTGTTCTTAAAAACCCCCACATCAATGCCACCCCCAGTATGAGCGCTTCCTTGCAACGCCCTCCCACCCCACCCCAATCTTGTGTGGGGGGCAGCTTCAGCTCTGACCTGAGGTTATTAGTCTCTTTCAATTACATTGTATCTTCAACTAGTGTTATTAATTGATAACAATCTTTTCTCCTCGCAGAGACTGTAGGCTCCTTGAGAATGGTGAAGGACATTATTTCATTTGTCTCCTTTTCCAACTTCTACTAAAGTACCTGGTACAGAGATCGCTTCCATTGTGATGTTGTTTGGAGTGTCATTGGGGTCCAGAGCTGATGGCCAAGAAAGGATTCTTGAGACGTCTTTGGTGCAAAAAGGTGGTTGATTAAATCACCAGGACAGGACCCGTGTGCAGAAAAGACCTGCGCTGGGACTGCAAAGAGTGACTGATATGGAGTTGGGGAAGGTAAGGAAAAAAGAGAGGTGTCCAAAAGGACTTGCAGGATTCTGGAGGCCTGGCTATTATCAAGCTAAGATTGTTTTTCCCTCTAGCAAGGCATTAACTTAAGACCGTTGGCAATTTCCTGGAGGAATGTTACAGTTAACCTACCTCAAGTATTTGTCAATGGGCTGCAGGTTATAGGGACATCGAATTTTACTTCAGTTCCCTTCTGCCTTTGTTTCCCACACCACTATGGAGTGGAGGGTGATGTTAAGGCTCTGGGAAATTGAGTCTACGGTTTTCTGGAAGTTAGGCAATTGATAAGATTGCTTTTTTCTTGTAAAGCACTAAGACACTTGTAAATGATGGCGACACCTCCTACGGGACTGTGACTGGGGTTGGTAAGTTAACTGGTAGTGTTTGTTTATTCCCCCCTTCCCTTAGCCTTAGGGCAGCCAGGAAAGACTGGGGAATGTCACACAGATGGGGGTGGGGTGGGGTGAGGAGAGGGGTTAGGGAATGGGAGAGAGGGGTCAATTTTTGCTTTGCTTTCAGCTTGCCTTCTCCTCCTTTATCAACTGGAAATTCCCTAAATAGTCCTTTTTGTTGTTGTTGTTAAGATTTTATTTTTTATTTTTGTTAGCGAGAGAGCTCACACAAGTGGGCGAGAGCCAGAAGAAGAGGGAGAGAATTCCAAGTAGACTTGGAGCTGAGTGAAGCCCGATGGAGGGCTCCATCCCCTGACCCTGAAATCATGATCTTAATGAGGGAACAGAAGGCTGGCTGAGGTCAAAGCAAAAGCTGACACCCTCCAACCTTCCCCCACCCCCACTCCTGGGTGGAACATCTGTGACATTCTTTAGGAATCTCCCACCCACCTTAATGTTAATACCTTGCTAGAGGGCAAAATGACCTTAGCAATGGCAAGGCCTCTGGTGTCCTGTAGTGGTAGGTCCTCTTTAGCATATGAAAGTTCTATTGAAATCTCCCTTTCCCTTACCACCTCCCAACTCCACCGTACAACTCTTAGAACGATCCCTGGGGCAGCCACTTTCTCTGCCCACTGGTCCTGTCCCCGTGTTTTAATAAACCACCATTTTGCACCAAAGATGTCTCAAGAATTCTTTCTTGGTCATCGACTCCGGACCTCACCCCACTGAACCTCACTTATGTTCTAGAACTTCATCAATCTGAGCCCAAATGAAGAGTCAGACACTCAACTGACTGAACCCCTTGAATAGTTTTGTTTGTTTGTTTGTTTGTTTAAGGATTTTATTTATTTATTTAACAGATCACAAGTAGGCAGAGAGGCAGGCAGAGAGAGTGAGAAGGAAGCAGGCTCCGTGCCGAGCAGAGAGCCCGATGTGGGACTCCATCCCAGGACCCTGAGATCATGACCTGAACGGAAGGCAGTGGCTTAAACCACTGGGCCACCCAGGCACCGAGTTGTTTTGTTTTGTTTTGCTTTTTTTAAGATTTATTTATTTATTTGACAGAGAGAGAAAGAGAGCACAAGCAGGGAGAGTGGCAGGCAGAGGGCAAAGGAGAAGCAGGCTCCCCACAGAGCAGGGGGAGCCCCGTGTACCTAGTACCCAGGATCATGACCTGAGGCGAAGGCAGTTGCTCAACCAACTGAGCCACCCAGGCGCCCCAAATAGTCTCTTTTTAAAAAGATTTATTTATTCATTTATTTATTTAGAGCGCTTGCGATCACAGGTGGGAGGGTGCAGAGGGAGAGACTCTGAAGGCGCCCCGTGAATAGTCTGTTTCTTATGAGTAAAAGAAATGCTAGGCAACATTTGCTAAATCACCTGTTCATGAGGTAGGTCACAGTAACAGGTGGAGCTCCTCTCTTCATGAATGAAGTGGTATCTTTCAGGTGTGGCTGAAAGGCTCTAGAATTGCACTGTCGGATCAGGTGACCATGGCTACAGGTAGCTAAGAGTTTGATTAATTTAAAAATAAATAAAATGTAAACTTCTGTTCCTTAGTCACATTATTCACATTTCAGATGCTCTACAGACTCATGTGGCTACTGGCTAGCATATGTTTAGCACAGAAAGAGAATATTTCGGTCACTAGCAGAAATTTCTATTAGATGGCATCAATCTAGAAATATAATTGATACAGATAAGTGGAGTCCCAATAAAGTTTACATACCATTAAAAAATTATTCTTGTGAGCACATTAGGATTAACACTGACACTGTAATCTTAGAGAGTTATTGTTAACGCTTTCCCTTTGGAATAGTCAATACTTGGTCAGTGACTCCAGGTTACAGTAGAGAAATAATAAGAAAAAAATAAGCCATTAGCAAAAGTAAAACATGTGTTAGAAAATTGCTTTGAGGGGCGCCTGGGTGTCTCAGTGGGTTAAGCCTCTGCCTTCTCAGGGTCCTGGGATGGAGCCCGCCTCGGACTCTCTGCTCAGTGGGGAGCCTGCTTCCCCCTCTCTCTGCCTGCCTCTCTGCCTACTTGTGAACTCATTCTCTCTCTCTCTCTCTCTCTCTGTTAAATAAATAAAATCTTTTAAAAGAATTGCTTTCAGGAAAATCTCAGCATCAGAATCCTGAATCTTCCAAGCAACTAATGATTTTATTTCAAGATTTTATTTTTATTTATTTGACAGACAGAGATCACAAATAGGCAGAGAAGCAGGCAGAGATGAAGAGAGGAGGAAGCAGGCTCCCTGCTGAGCAGAGAGCCCAATATGGGGCTCGATATGGGGCTCGATCCCAGGACTCTGGGATCATGACCTGAGCTGAAGGCAGAGGCTTTAACCCACTGAGCCACCCAGGAGCCCACAACTAATCATTGTTAAAGGCAGACCTCTGCAGGTCTTTTTCGGGATATACGGAGTTAAAAAAAAAAAAAATGTATATAGCGAAAACCAAGTATCTGTTTTTATCTTAGAAATCTGGTCCCATCAAATGGCTGACAATTCTTAGTTTATCATCTTGACCTTTCAAAAAAGAAATCTTTCAAGTTAGAGGTAAAGAAAGTCAATAAAAGCAATTTTAGAGGTGTGCTCAGATAACCTTTTCTCTTATAGATACCTTTTTCTTATAATATTTTTTCTTATGAACTAGTAATATAGGCACATCTGGAAGTCCAGTTTGCTCGAGTTGCTCCTGCCTGTAATGCACAGTCCCTGAAGGGGAAAAGAAAGTAAGAGTCTGTGTGAAGACAAGAGATGTGAAGACTGGGATTGTAAAAAGGTGTCCATTCATTTGAGTTGTATGATATTTTCCTGACATGTATGCCAACTTAAAAAATTGTATAACCTTTTTTTAAAAAGATTTTATTTATTTATTTGACAGACAGAGATCACAAGTAGGCAGAGAAGCAGTCAGAGAGAGAGGAAGGGAAGCGGGCTCCCCTCTGAGCAGAGAGCCCGATATGGGACTCGATCCCAGGACCCTGAGATCATGACCTGAGCCAAAGGCAGAGGCGTAACCCACTGAGCCACTCAGGTGCCCCTGTATGTGCCTTTAAATGAGAGAAGGAATCTACCATAGTTTTCCGGATATCTGATAAAGACAGTATTATGCACATTTCTTCTTAGGGAGGAGTTTGCATTTTAAGAATAAATATTCATGTCCTCAAAACACTGCTTTGAAGGTCAAGAGAGATGTATAAAGGGCATTTATATAGTGAGAAGCAAGAGCATATCTACCCTGTATCATTTGTCCTGGATTCCTAAGATGCAAACTCTTCAGGGCATTTGGAAGAGAGGAATATTTCAGATTTTCTCATCAAAAACGTTAGAAAGTCAATGTCATGATTTACTGGTACCAGTGAGAGTTGGTACTTTCCCCCGTGATTTCTCCTCTTTTGACCTGCTCCCTAAATCTAGGTATTCTTGAAGGTTTGTTCAAACCCTCCTTTCTCTTCTTCCTGGACTCTCTTCCTTGACCCATCATCGTATCACACAACTCCTCACTCCAGTCATCTCCTCCAAGGTAATGACTCCTAAATTGACCTTCCCATATAAGGACGAGTGCAGGCCAATGCCAACTGGTCTGGAGATCAAACTGGAGTAGCAAGGCTCTAGATGAGGGGCTGACAAACCTTTTCTGTAATGTGGCCAAACAGTCTCTGTTTCAATTATTATGTTCTGTCATTGTACCATGAAAGCAGCTGCAGACAACATATAATCAAATGGACATAGCTGTGTTCCAATGGGATTTTATTTTCAAAAATAAGAGGCAAGCAGGATTTGGTTATAGTTTGCTTTCTTTAAAAAGAAAAAAAGATTTTATTTATTTGTTAGAGGGAGGGAGAGAGAGAGCACAAACAGGGGGGAGTAGCAGGCAGAGGGAGAAACAGGCTCCCTGCTGAGCAGGGAGCCCAACATGGGACTTGATGCCAGGACCTTGGGATCATGACCTGAGCTGAAGGCAGATGTCCAACTGACTGAGCCACCCAGGCATGCCTTGTTTGCTGATTTCTGTTGATCATGATTTTCAAGCAAGAATCTGCTCAGAGAGAAAGGGTGTCACAGAGAGAATAAGAGGGAGGATAGTTTCCCTGAATTTTCCCCAATCAGAGCAATTTAACTTTAATCCATTTTATTCACGCAGGTGAGCAAGATCTCATTTGCACAAAGGGTTTCATGGCCAAGAAGTTTGAAAACTACTTGTCTGCATGTTCTCTGATGTTCATTCTGGTACGAATCGGTCACCTCTCTCAAGCTGGTCACTGTCTGCTATGCTTTGATCCATCTTGGGTGTCAAAGTAGTAACATAATTGCCCATTTCTGACCATATCACTTCCCAAACTTATTCCCATGCACCATTCCCAATCTACCTCCTTAACCTCCCTCTACAGGCCTCTTAACATACTTGTGGATCAGCCACACAGGACTCTACGCGTGACACTCCCCAAAGCTGTTTTCCCTCCTGTCCTTCTGATGAAGTTCTAGAACCTAGGTGAGGTTCGGTGGGCTGAGGTCCGGAGCCGATGACCAAGAAAGAATTCTTGAGACATCTTTGGTGCAAAATGGTGGTTTATTAAAGCACGGGGACAGGACCCATGGGCAGAAAGAACTGCTGCCCCGTTATCCTGAGGAGTGGTTGTTTATATACACAGGATTTGGGTAGGTGAGAACAAAGGAGGTGGTATTAGTCTCTAAGGAATTTTGGAGGCAAGGTCTCCAGGACCTTGAGGGGCTAGCTGTTGTCTGGGGAAAAGGTTATTCATTACCAATAATAATCTTCTTGTGAGACCCTTTAGATGTATATCAGTGGGTCATATGCTTGGGAATGATCTCAACACTATCTTGGAGATCTAGAAATAAAGTTTCAAATTTCTCTGATCAAGTGTCCTTGTTAATGAGATTTGGGTTTAGAAGAAATTTAACTTTATTTAGGGCTTGAGGAACTGAGTTATTTGCCTCTGGAAATTGTGCTATTGTTAAAATAGCTTCTTTGTCGTAAATCTCCAGGACATTGGTAAACCAGGGAGACTCCTATCTTGCCGGATTGTAATCTCTGCAAGTTAACTCTTTGTTTCTCTTTTATGGCAGTTAGAGGTGCCTGAGGAATGTCACACATATTACCGAGGGGAGCGGGTGGAGAGGGGGTGCAAGGTGCCAGCTTTGGCTTTGCCCTCAGCCAGCCTCCTGCTCCCTCATCACTTCTGCGTGTTCTCCCTGGCCTGGTGTGCTCACTCCCTCCCACCCCACCTTTCCACTTGGCGATCCTCAAATGCTACCTGCTCTTCACCACTCAGAAGTAATCTCTTCCGTGCTTCTGTGCGCTTTGCTCATGGGGCTTTTATGCAACTGCCCCTCAGAACAATGGATTACATAAACTATAACCCCTGGAGGGTTTTACTAGTTACCAAGCACATTTAGATACGGCCTTCAGAAAAGTACATACTGACAACAGGTCTTTGGGGGCAAGGACGATGTACCACCGTGAAGCTGAGCAGCTGGGGATGCCCAGCTCGCTCAGGGCGGAACGCTGCCTGCTTCCCTTTTCCGTTGTGTCTCCTTTCTCTTCCCCAAAGCACCCTTTGTTAGATGAGTCCTTTGAATGTGCTTGTTTAACTATAAACTTGACCCTCCTTCTTGTTTGTCCACAGGACTTGTGATTAATGTTTGACCTTCATCGGTTCCTCTGTCGGTTACTGTTTCTATGTAATCATTGTGAGACACGGGAGTTGCTTGGGGCGGCAGTCTTTTCGACTGTTGTCCCTGCTCCCTTTCTCTTGGTGGCTGACTTGTTTGTGCCTCATTCTTCTCCTGTTCGCCGACTGGAAGCAGCACTTTTATGTGTTTGGGCCCCAGCTCCCCTGATGAATTCATGTTCTTGATGGGCAGGAATCACATTTTATGGAATCCTTCTCCTCAGCAAAGGCACAGCTTACTACAATAGGCACAGTGACCATTTTCCTTCTTTATTTGGATTGAAACAGGGCATCCCTGGTACACCACATCCTACCCTCCCAAGAACTTCACCCGCCTGCCGTATTCTTGCTTCTCCCCCCCGCCCCCACGCCCCCCGGCTGTAGAGGACCACAAGGCACAGGTGTTTCCCATTGTTCTCAGATAAGAGTAGCTGGCTGATGCCTGAGAGCCAAGAGGAAATGATCCAGGTAAACTCACAGTGGAAGGGACAGGGGAACGAGATGGAGAAGTCCAGGAGAGACAAGTCCAGAAGCCTTGTGTGACAGGCAAACATAAGTCATCTGGCCCAGATGGGCAAGGTCTAGGTGGGGGCATGTGCCAGGGCTTTGAGAGACGGAGTTGTACAGGGGAAAGAGCAGCAGGACTCAGAAAGGAACACATGTAGGCTGAAAATTTACAGCTGTTTAACTTCGGGTGGACTTCTAACCCTCTGGGCCTCATCTGCACCTTAAGAATAAAATTACCTTTTTAGGGCACCTGGGTGGCTCAGTTGGTTAAGCGGCTGCCTTTGGCTCAGGTCATGATCCCAGAGTTGTGGGATCGAGCCCCACATCGGGCTCCGTGCTCAGCAGAGAGCCTGCTTCTCCCTCTTCCTCTGCCTGCTGCTCTGCCTACTTGTGGTCTCTTTCTATCTCTCTAATAAGTGAATAAAATCTTTAAAATTACCTTTTTAAATGATCCGAGAGTTAGAAAAATGATGTGTCTGGGACAGAATGGGAGCTCAGTAAGAGTAGGTTTTGAAGAAGAGGAGCGAAGAAGCAAAGGAGATTCTTAAAAAAAAAGGAAAATATATTTCTTCAAGTTTATGTATTTGTTTATTTAACAGAGAGAGCACAAGCAGGGGGAGCATTAGGGAGAGGGAGAGAGAGAAGCATCGATGCGGGGCTCGATCCCAGGACCCCAGGATCATGACCTGAGCCAAAGGCAGACACTCAACCAACTGAACCACCCAGACACCCTGGAAAATGTAATTTCTTAAGAAAAATGTTATTAATTGCTCTTTATTTTCACCTGGGGATTTATCTGGCAAATTACATTGGCCTCCCTCTTAACTGCGGTTGAAGGGAGAGGGTAGTGGTCTGGCACACGCACAGGGATCACTGGGGTATCCATTAAAACACAGATTGTCATTCATTGGGTCTGCCTGGGTCTGAGAGGGGATACTTATGATGTTTGTAACCCTGCTGCTCCGTGAACCACAGCTGCTGTCCATGTAGGCTGTTGACATGAAGGGAGATGGTCCGGTCTGCTGGCCTCCCTGGTCTGCTTTTCTTGCATTTCGAAAAGCTCCCATGGTTTCAAAAGAAGGAAGGGGCACCTGGGTGGCTCAGTCGGTTAAGCATCTGCCTTCGGCTCAGGTCATGATCCCAGGATCCTGGGGTGGAGTCCTGCATTGAGCTCCCTGCTCAGCATGGAATCTGCTTCTCCATCTCCCTTCACCCCTCTTCCTCCTCCTGCTTCTGCTTGATCTCTCTAAAATGAATCAATTAAATCTTTAAAAAATCAATAAAATAAAAAACAGATGTAGAGCTCTCAAAGCCAATGGTCTGCCTCTTTCCCAAGTGGTGTAGTAAGTGTTAAATTACAGAACTTGATGTGCATGGAATCAAGGAAGTCAATGTCCAGCTTCATGAAGTGGGTAGTTATGGGCCTAAACTGACCTATCAGCACCCAGCTTGCAAGTTTGATACTGTTTGGGCATCAAACAGAGATCTGGATGATTCTAGGCTGTGCTTCTTCTTTTTTTTAAGATTTTATTTATTTATTTGACAGAGAGAGAGATCACAAGTAGGCAGAGAGGCAGGCAGAGAGAGAGGAGGAAGCAGGTTCCCTGCGGAGCAGAGAGCCCGATGCGGGGCTCGATCCCAGGACCCTGAGATCATGACCTGAGCCGAAGGCAGCGGCTTAATCCACTGAGCCATCCAGGCGCCCCTCTAGGCTGTGCTTCTAATCAATGCACTACATTGTCTTTCTTTTCATGAAATTCATTTTAACTGGAGTCATTAGATGGGCACATCATTTTTTACCAGCTTGCTGTTATTTTAAATTCTTTATTATATTTATATTTATGTTTATGTGATTATGTCTGGCATATTCCATAGACATATAAGTTGAAATTATTCTATCTTCTTAAAAATATAATTGTAATTTATTAAATTATGATCAATTACTATTCTTTTTTTTTAAGTTTTTTTTTTTTTAAGATTTCTTTTATTTATTTGACAGGGATCACAAGTAGGCAGAGAGGCAGGCAGAGAGAGAGAGGAAGAAGAAGGCTCCCCGCCGAGCAGAGAGCCCGATGCGGGGCTCGATCCCAGGACTCTGAGATCATGACCCAAGCTGAAGGCAGATGCTTAACCCACTGAGCCACCCAGGCGCTCCCTTTTTTTTTCTTAAGTAGGCTCCACACCCAACATAAAGCTTGAACTCACAGCCCTGAGATCAAGAGTTGCTTGGTCTACTGACAGAGTCAGCTAGGTGCCCCGAGGCTTTATTAAATTATGTAATCTTAAAAGATTCAGTTTCACAAAGCTTTCTGTTTAGTTTATGTGCAGACTTTGAGGTTTCTTTTATTATTCTTTTTTAAAAGATTTTATTTATTTACTTATTTTTAAGTAAACTCTATGCCCAGTGTGGGCCTTGAACTTACAACCTTGAGATCAAGCACTGCATGGTCTACTGAGTGAGACATCTAGGCGCCCCCTATTGTTGTTCTTTGTTAACAATTTGCCCTCTATGATTCTTCATCCATTTTTCATTGTCCTTATTAATGTTCTGGGGTTTGTAATTATGCTGGTCAACCTAAAGATTCTAGGAATGTACACAGGCCAGAAAAACTACTATTTGCAGGTCACCTTTATGGTTTGGCAGAGAATGTCATAAACCCACAAATGCTAGTCAAAGGAGGAAGCTGTGTAAGTCTCTTGAAATGCTGTCACCAGAAGAATGGGGACATTGTAAGCTGGGACCTTGACACCATACAACATAGGGTGCGGTGGGGGGAGGGGAGGCAGAAGCATCAGCAGGCTCTTCCTTCTAGACTCTTCTTGGAACTGGCCAGCAGCAATCCAGTAGACTGTTGGCATGAGTTCCCAGAATTCCATTGGGAGTTCATTCTGAATGGACAGAATGTTTTGTCAGAACAATTAGGGCTTCCTTCCTAAAGTGTCCTTGGCTGGGAAAGAAAGCAAGAATGCTTCAGTATTCTAGGAGTTGTTGGTCCTGAAATGATGCATGGAAGAAGAAGAAGGAAGACAGGATAAGGGTGGTGGAGGAGATTTTGAGCAACTTGAAAAGCTGAGTCTTGTGGAAGCTGACCTGAGCATTATAATGCTTACCTCCTGCTCATATATCTTTAGAGGTAGGAAGTATGGCTGGAGAATAGGAGAGTGTCAAAGGCAGAAATGTCAAAGGAAAGTAAGAGCTTGAGCGGCAGAACTTGGTTTGGTGAAGAAATGAAGAATGTCTTTAAGGGGGAGTGGGAGAGGGAAAGCATGCTTCCCACCGAGCAGGGGGCCCGACGAGGGGCTTGATTTCGGGACCCTGAGATCATGACCTGAGCTGAAGGTAGATGCCTAACCATCTGAGCCACTCAGGCGCGCCCTAGGCTGTGCTTCTAATCAATGCACTATATTGTCTTTCTTTTCATGAAATTCATTTTAACTGGAGTCATTAGATGGGCACATCATTTTCCTACCAGCTTGTTATTTTTAATTCTTTATATTTATTTTTATGTGTATATAATTATGTCTGGCATATTCTGTGGGCATATAAGTTGAAGTTATTCTATCTTGTTAAAAATATAATTGTACTTTATCAAATGATGATTAGCAGGAATCTGTTCTTTCTGTGTACATGGCCACACACACACACATGAACCAATATTCCTTTTCTGCTTTATAACGTCAGAAGCCTCAGACAGTAACTGTATTTGGAGCTCTCCAAGAGCAGGGGTCATGAATTTTCCACCTGTTGTTTTGGTTGCACGATGGGGCCTCCTTGAATACGTGTATTGTTCTTTTGGGTGTCATGAAAAATGTGTTATGCATGCTGCTCTTTGTGTATTAACCTTGTATCCTGCAATAATCTTTCCTATATCACCTATTAGTTCTAGAAAATTTTTTTGCATTTCTTTTGGGTCTTCTACATAGACTACCATGTCATCTGTGAACAAAGACAGTTTTATTTCTTCCTTCCCAAACTGTACACCTCTTATTTCCTTTCCTTGTCTTAATGTATTAGCTAGAACTTCCAGAACAATATTAAAGGAAATGGCGGGAGGGGACATCCTTCCCGTGTACCTGATCTTTATGGGAAAGCTTCAAGTCACTCACATTTTGAAGCTTTTTTTTTTTTTTGAGTTTTGTTTTTTTTTTTTTAAGATTTTTATTTATTTATTTGACAGAGATCACAAGTGGGCAGAGAGGCAGGCAAGGGGGGGAGGGAGCAGGCTCCCTGCTGAGCAGAGAGCCCGATGCGGGACTCGATCCCAGGACCCTGGGACCACGACCTGAGCCGAAGGCAGAGGCTTAACCCACTGAGCCACCCAGGGGCCCCGAAGCTTTTTGTTTTTAGATTTTATTATGCTTTCTGCCTACAAAAATAGAAATATAGGCTCATTATGCATTTTCAAATGTTTTTAGAAATATGTAATATGAAAAATGAGAGGGTTTTTTTTTTTGTCCCTAACCACCTATTGTTACCATTGTCAGTTATTTGACATGTCTCTCAAGATGACATACATTGTGGGGCACCTGGGTGGCTCACTTGGTTAAGAATCTGACTCTTCAGAGGCACCTGGGTGGCTCAGGGGGTTGGGCCTCTGCCTTCAGCTTGAGTCATGATCTTGGGGTCCTGGGATCGAGCCCCGCATCAGGCTCTGCTCATCAGGGAGCCTGCTTCCCCCCCCGACCCCAAACCTCTGCCTACTTGTAATCTCTCTCAAATAAATAAATAAATAATCTTAAAAAAAAATCTGACTCTTCAGCTCAGGTCATGATCTCAGGGTCATGAGATCGAGCCCCAAGTTAGGCTCCACGCTGGGCATGGAACCTGCTTAAGATTCTCTCTCTTCTTCCTCCACATCCCCCTGCACATGTGCTCTACCACTCTCTCTAAAACAAAACAAAAATACATACTTTGCAATTTTGAAACAAATTATTTGTGTATATCTCTGACTAAAAGTAAATTGCACCACAAACTGAGATTTCTCAGTAGTTTGGAGTATAAGTATCAAGCTATGTGTATGTTTGTGTGTAAAAGAGAGAGAGACACACACACACACACAGAATCAATGTGATAAAATCACCCTTACTCCTTTTCTGGGAAATGCTCTTTAGTTCTTGATTTCTGTCTTTCATAGGAAATGGTATTATGAATTAGGTACCCAGATCATTTATTTAACATGATTATGTTAAAATTTACTTCAGTTACAGAATGCCCTAATAAGAATTATCTATAAATAAATAGATAAATTAAGTAAGTGACAGGTTTAAGTTGTGACCCACATATGTGCTCACCTGTTGGGGAGCTGTCAAGAACATGGTGGCCTGTGTGTGGCTTCTGGCCCAAGATCCTTGAAGTTCTTACAAATACATGAAGGGGAGGAGCCATGTCTTAGATGCTTAGTAAAGATGCCCTGGAAGAAGCAAGAATTCTTAAGGAAATGATTGGTTGGGAGAACTCTCATGGAAGTGAAACCTTGTGCCCTCGGGGATGCCCCACCACCAAGGTGTTCTGGAGGTTGGTGCTGGCTGGTTGGGAATGCATGTTGCTTGGAGTAGGCAGGTGTACAGACCTAAAAGGGGACTAGGAACCGGTCTTGTGATCTTGCTGCTGCTTCTGCTCAGTTTATACTCCCATACCCAACTTTTTCAGAACATTTGAGAGAATATGCCTTGGTTCATGAGTTAGACTTGCAGTTTTGAGACTTCCTAACTGGCCAGCTCCAAGCAGCTATGGGAACCTCCTGACTCAGGTACACGCATAACGTTCGCAGGTGGATTTTCTAGAACAGGTGAGCTTTACCCAGTTACTGGCTTTCTGTAATCAAATTGCTAGGTACAATTTAGCAATCATCAGTGACTCCTGCGGCTAGGTATTTAATTTTTGAGCATTAAGTACAACCTTAAAAAAATTTCACTAAAAAGCCTTTTTATTCTGTCACAAGTAATATAGTTCATTTAATTAATTAATTAATATCCTGTAACATAGTTCATTTTAGAGAATAGAGATAAACAATATGAAAAAATGAACTATAATCCTCCACCAAATAATAACTATAATTAACATTTTGGTGTATTTCCTTGTAAAATTCCCATACTTTAATAACCTTTCAATAAATATTCTATAATTACATGAGAAAGTTATCCTTCCTCCTTTTATTTCAACTTAGGGATAGCTATGATGTTTCTTTCCATGTTTCTTTCTTTTTCTTTTTCCTTTCCTTTTTTTTTTCTGCAGACTTGCTATATTATTTGTGTTTTCGCATTTGTATTTTTCATATTATTTCAAATGGGTGGCTTAGTTGGCTAAACCTGGGTGGTTTAGTTGGCTAAACCTCCATCTTCGGCTCAGGCCACGATCCTGGGGTCCTGGGATGGAGCTCCGTGTTGGGGTCTCTGTTGAGCAGGGAGTCTGCCTCTCCCTCTGCACCTCCCCTGTTCGTGTTTGCTTTCCCAAATAAATAACAAATAAATAAATAAAATCTTTTTAAAAAATGACAACATTGGGGGTTTTAAACATCTGAATCTTTATATTCCGGATAGATACTGAGAGCTATGATGTTTATTTATTAAAGTTTGAAGGTCATTCTATTAGCTACAGGTTGAGAAGCAGATTAAAAATCAGTTTGCTTTGGTCATTTAAACATACGTTGTGTTCAAATGGCATTCTTTTTTACTTACTTTTTTTTTAGGAAGGTTATGTTTAAAAGATAGCTTTATGTTAATCCCCAGACAAAAGTCCTTGGACCTCAGTTAGCATTGCTTTAGTTTGAACAGAAAAGAGGCTATGGGGGGCGGTGCATGGGTGGCTCAGTTGGTTAAGCATCACTCCCTCTACCCTTCCCCCTGCTCATGCTCTCTCTCTTGAAAATAAATAAATAAAATCTTTAAAAGAAAAGGAAAGAAAGAAAAGAGGCTATATTTTTTAAAGATTTTATTTATTTATTTGACAGACAGAGATCACAAGCAGGCAGAGAGGCAGGAAGAGAGAGAGAGGAGGAAGTAGGCTCCCTGCTGAGCAGAGAGCCCGATGCGGGGCTCGATCCCAGGACCCTGGGATCATAACCCAAGCAGAAGGCAGAAGTTTTAACCCACTGAGCCACCCAGGCACCCCGAGGCTATACTATTTCTATCCTCTAAATTTCAACCTGGGTTGTTTCCGTATTCCCTCCTTGAATTTTTGTAAGTCTTTTTTTTGTTTTGTTTTGTTTTGTTTTTAAGATTTTACTTATTTATCCACGAGAGACAGAGAGAAACAGAAAGGCAGAGGGAGAAGCAGCCTCCCTGCTTGAGCAGGGACCCCAATGTGGGACTTGATCCCAGGACCCTGGGATCATGACCTGAGCCAAAGGCAGATGCTTAACCAACTACACCACTCAGGCACCCTGTAAGTCTTTTCTTTTCCAAGAGATTTATTCATCTAAGAAGCTTGTTACTCAGAATGGAGTTACGTGGGTAACTGGATAACAAAATGGAGGTATGTGGACAATCAGCTGTAAAAAATTTAACATTTACCAAAAAAAGCAAGCTACCAAATAATATAATTTGATATTATAATATAAATATAATATATAATATAATAATATAATATAAACCTACTTTTATGAAGGTAAAAGATTAGATAAATACATTTACACAGAACTCATATAGATATGCTATAATCCAAAATATTGCCAGCTGTTATCTCTAGGTGATAGAGTTATAGGTGATTATTATTATTTCATTCATATTATATATAAAGTTTTTTCAATAGACATATATTATATTTTCACATATTATTTTTATAATCAAAATTTTATAATAAAATCCTAGTAGTAGATTGATTAATTGATCAAAAATAAAATGAGGGGCACCTAGGTGCCTCAGTAGGTTAAGCTTCTCCCTCCGGCTCAGTTCCTGATCTCAGGGTCCTGGGTTTGAGCCCCGAAATGGGCTCTCTGCTCAGCGGAGAGCCTTCTTCCCCCTCTCTCTGCCTGTCTCTCTGCCTGCTTGTGATCTCTCTCTCTCTCTGTCAAATAAATAAATAAAATATTAAATAAATAAAATGATACTTTGAAAAAGGAAATTGCATTTATTTCCAACATATTCTCCTTCCCAGTAACTCTCCTCATCTAAAACTTTTGTCAGACCAAGTGCTATGTGGTTTCCTCAACTCTGAAATGGTTTTGAGGAGCAGAAAATTTGTAAAAAGAGCAGAGTGGGAAGAGGAATAAAACACTAACATGTATGATATGCATGACATTCAATTTAATTCAGCTGTATATCACCTAGGTACGTAGGTATTTAGTTCTTTGTCTGCATTTTCAAGATTATATTTTTCAACCTGTAAAACCAGCCAAAAGCCCCTTAATGTGGGAGAGGAGGGAACAGTGTTTCTGGGTCCATATTCCATAACCATCCTGTTATAACTAATCAGAATCTAAGAAATGTGTATAAATGGTGAAGGGGGGGTATGGTCGTAGTTGGCTGATCTGTATCTCAGTTTCAGAAAAATGGTCTTCCCTTTCTCCTGGGATGGTAGATCAGAATGGTTTTAGTTTGCTAAAGTCAAACATGAAAATTTTGGCAGCCTTGGAAAAGCAATGTAGCTATCATACATGTCATTTTCAGAAGCATAACTTTGTGTCACATACCTTTTTTATTTATTTTTTCATTTCAGTGTTCTAACATTCAAAGATCATCAAAGACAGGTTTATTTTGGTTTGTTTGTTTTGATCAGTTAAAATGACATCAGAATTACTCAGCCCCAGTGTGGTCTTAAATTTTAGATCAACTCTGAATTCTTGATGAATTTCGTAGTTTTTGTATCAGCGTGTTTCTGCATGTCTAGTGAACTTTGGAGATCATAATATACCCCTTTGTCTTTACTTAGGGAAGCTTTTTGGATTTTTCTGTAATAAAATATTAAGTTGAATGTAGAACTTTAGTTAATTCGCTCAGATCATAGGAATGACTCATCCTGGGATGACACAAACTGAACTTCACCTTGAGAGTTTCATTCTACCGCTCAGAGGGTGGGATAATTCTGGAAGTGGCCCTGGCAGTGGTTGGTAAAGTCATGTTGTCCCTAACTTTCTCAGTTCTTTGTTGAGTCATCAAGGACTGTTATTATCAGCCCTGTTAGAAGCCAGGCTAGGAAAATAATCTTTGCCCGATCACATTCCAGAGCTAGGATGCAGAACGACAGTGGATATAATAGCTAAGTCGCTCCTGAAACTTTTGGCTCAGTCGTCATTCCAAAATTAACATAAAAATTAACATTAACATTACATTAACATTAATTTTATTAACATTAACATTAATTCAATTAACATTAAAATTAAACAAAAAACAAAAACAAATCACTCCTCTCCTGCCCCTACTTCCTACCTTCCTAATAGGAAGACTCAGAAATGGAAGGATCAGGCATCTCCACAAAAATGAAAGCAGGCCACAAGGACAGGTTTTCCAAGGACAGACCACAAGGACAGCTGTGCCTGGCCACAGATTTTTGCCTCCGACAAGACTGCTGAGGCAGCCATCTGAGGAGTAAGGAGGTGCTTGGCCTGAACATCTGTGCCCCAGGCCATTTTCATGCACACAGAAGCATGAGAGACCCACCGAGTTAGACAGATAATCAACAGGGGTTCTTCCTGATCTAGAATTCCATGGTTGTCATCTGGGCTTTGTGGCTGCAAATTAAAATGACCTGATTACAATTCTTAACTCCTGAGGAAGAGCAAAAAAGATATAAACATGGTAAGCACAGATCTGATGTCCTTGGGGAACTGATCAAGCCTGGAGACTGACACGCAGGTTGTATATGGGAGAAGAGGTATGTGTGTGTGTGTGTGTGTGTTCGGGGCAGACTTTCTTAACTTCATAAAGCCTTCTTCACCATCTACCAGGAACAGTTCCTTTCTGGTCCTCTAAGGAAATGGTCCTCACCTTTTTCCCCCCTCTTACTTACTACCTCATTCCCTCTTGATCTTTATATGAACATTCATTCAACATACATTTACTGGGGACTTTTAGACCTTTCTCCTACAGAGATAGAATGACATAGAAAGAACTTTGGCTTTGATGGTTGCAGCACTTATAAACCGGGTATGCCTGAACAGATGACCTTGAGCCAGAGCACAGAACAAGAAAAGCAGGACCTTCCTCCTCCCATGAGAGTGTATTTTGTAAATTGTTTAAAAAAGAAAAAGACTGGGGGCCTAGGTGGGATTAAGTCCCACATCAGGCTCTCTGCTCCATGGGGAGCCTGCTTCTCCCTCTGCCTCTGCCTCTCTCTCTCTTTATATAAATAAATAAATTTATTTATTTATGAATAAATAAAATCTTAAAAAAAAAGAAAAAAAAGGTTTTTATTAACCTGTAAATGCCCCCAGAAAAGAGGACCTACTGAACTTGTCTTTAGCATTTTGGTTGGAATTCATCTACAAAGCGCATTTGACTTTTTTCACTGAAAGCACAGGCTTGTTAGGATTGGAGTGTGTTGGGGAGGATACTGTAGCAGAGAGACTTAAAGCAGACAAAGAACATTAAACCACCTTGGGAAAATAGGCTTGGAGCCCTCAGAAACTACTTTGCCTGCTTCAATTTTCCCATGGTCAAGTCCTGATTGTTGTGGACCTGGCTACACAATGGATTGTGACCGTCAGGCAGAGCTGCTTAGGTTACTCGGGACAAAGTCACTAATTTTGCAAACTCCTGTGCTCTAATAACCCCCAAATCCCAAGGTTCTTAGGCCTTGAGGTTGGGAATTGGTTATCTTTCTAACACTGGTGCTAGTAAGTAAGCTTGAGTTAGAGTTTAAATTAATAAACACAGTTGACTCTTGAACAACACAGGGGTTGGGGTGCTGACTTCCCGTGCAGTTAAAAATCTGCATATAGGGGCACCTGGGTGGCTCAGTTGGTTAGATGTCTGCCTTTCCTCAGGTCATGATCCTGGGTCCTGGAATCATGTCCTGCATCGGATTCTCTGCTTGGCAGGGAGCCTGCTTCTCCTTCTGCCTGCTGTTCCGCCTGCTTGTGCTTCTCTCTCTCTCTGACAAATAAACAAATTAAATCTTAAAAAAAAAAACTGCTTCCCCCAAGTTTTGGTTCCCCCCAAACTTAACTATTAATAGCACACTGTTGACGAGAAGCCTTACTAAGAATATAAACAGTCAATTAACACATATTTTGTGTTATATGTACTCTATACTGTATTTGTACGATAAAGTAAGCTAGAGAAGAGAACATATTAAGGAAGTCGTAAGGAAGAGAAAATACATTTATAATACCGTATTGCACTTATTGAACAGGATCTGCATATAAGCGGACTCTTGCAGCTCAACTCCTTGTTGTTCACAGGTCAACTGTATGTATTGTAAAGGGCAATTCTTTATGCCAAAATGATTCAGCGCAACAGACCTCCTGTCGAGTTATATTTTTGTACACATTGTGGGAAGGCCATGGAGCCAGGCATCTCAGGTTCTAGTGTCAAATCTCACAGCCCTAGGCAAATCACTCAGCTGCTTCGTCCCTTAGAAGTCTGGCTGGAATGCAGTATTTCTCAAAGGATTACCTGCGTCAGAATGACCTGGGCTAGTTTTCAAATGTTCTGAACTTTTTCTTTTTTTAAAGATTTTATTTATTTATTGGAGGGCAAGAGCAAGAGAGATTTGCACAAGCAGAGGAGGGGGGGTGGGTAAGGGGCAGAGGGAAAGGGAGAGGCTGAGCATGGAGCCTGATGCAGGGCTCAGTCCCACTGGGACTGAGCCAACCAAGTGCTCCTCTTTTTTTTTTTTTTTAAGATTATTTATTTATTATTTATGTTAATTGAGAGTGAGAGAGAGGGAAAGAGGGAGAGAGAGAAAGCCCAAGCTGAGAGAGGGGCAGGAGGAGAGGGAGAGAATCTCAGGCCGACTCTGCCCTGAACACAGAGCTCACTGTGGGGCTTGATCCCATGACCTTGAGATTATGACCTGAGCCAAAATTGAGTCAGACACTCAACCGACTGAGCCACTCAGGCGCCACCTGGACCATTTCTTAAATTTGGTGAAAAAGAATCTCTGGGGATGAGGTCCCAGAATCTGTATTTTTTTAAAAAAGACTTTATTTATTTGACAGAGAGAGAGAGAGAGAGAGAGCGACAGTCAGAGAGGGAACACAAGCAGGGGGAATGGGAGATGGAGAAGCAGGCTTCTGGCTGAACAGGGATCCAGATGCGGGGTACCAGGACTCTGGGATCATGACCTGAGTCTAAGGCAGTTGCTTAACGACTGAGCCACCCAGGCACCCTCCAGAATCTGTATTTTTTAAAGTGCCCCAGGCCGTTGTCATATGCACAGGGACTCACTGGATGGGATCATAGATAGGATCTCTTTCTTTTTTTTTTTTTTTTTTAAAGATTTTATTTACTTATTTGACAGAGAGAGATCACAAGTAGGCAGAGAGGCAGGCAGAGAGAGTGAGAGGGAAGCAGGCTCCCTGCCAAGCAGAGAGCCCGACACGGGACTCGATCCCAGGACCCTGAGATCATGACCTGAGCCGAAGGCAGGGGCTTAAACCACTGAGCCACCCAGGCGCCCGATAGGATCTCTTTCTGCTCTAAAATTCTATTCATTCTCATCACCTGAATTTTACCTGACTCTACTTTCTGTGAACAAAATGGAATTAATAGGAGAATGGCAATGACACTAGCTAAGAAACTACTATTTGCCTGGTGCTATGTTTGGGGCCTTGTACTCATTGTCTTATTCTTTTGCACAATAATCATTTGAGGTAGGTGTTACTGTTATCAGCAAAATATACATAGATTCCAAGTTGGAACTCTGTACAAACTTCCAACTCTAAGATGAATAAGTTCTGGGACGTAATATACAGCATGGCGACAAGAGTTAATAGTAGTACTGCTTTGTGTATTTCAAAGTTGTCAAGAGATAGATTTTAAGAGTTCTCATCACACACACACACACACACACACATTGTCAGTATGTGATGTGATAACTAACCTTATTGTGGTAATCCTTTTTCCATATATGTGTACATATAATAATTACATTGTACACCTTAAACTTACACAATGTTATATGTCTACTGTATCTCAATAAAACTGGAGGGGAAAAGTCAGGGCTCTGATTTCAAAGTCAATGGTTTTTTTTTTTGTTTTTTTATTCCCCCCCCACACACTCTTATGCTGTAGTAAGAAACTACAAAAGAACTTATTATAATTGATAAGCTCTAGTGTAGCAGCTTCTCTTCATACAATAGATTATTATTTTAGGAGCTGTTTCTTCATCCTAGTTGAGTCACTGAGCCTCTCCTATTGTGAACGTTAATTACCTGATGTGATGATGATAATCTGAAAACAGTGTCATCCCACTCTTTGCCTTATTTTTCTTGCCTATTTAAAATGTATTCTTGGGCACCTGTGTGGCTCAATCGGTCAAGTGTCTGCCTTCTGCTCTGGTCATGATGCCAGTGTCCTGGGATCGAGTCCCATGTCGGGATCCCTGCTCCGTGGAGAGAGCTCTCCCTCTGCCTCTCAGCCGCTTGTGTGCGCTCTCTTTCTCTTTCTCTCTCACTCTCCCCCTCTCTCAAATAAAATCTTTAAAGAAAATAAAAAAATAAAATGTGTTCTTATATTCTATGCATTTTATGAGGCAATCCAAGTCCTCTGTGTATGATAGAGAATAAATTGGATATTAAATAAATAATCAAAAGTAAGCTATATTTATTAATTCACTTAATAACTGCATTCACTTGGGGGTGCCTGGGTGGCCCAGTAGATTAATTGGGTCATCCAAGAAATTCTTCCTGCTGGTGACCAGTTTGCATGGAGTTTGAACTGGTCAAAACAGAAATCATCTGGCCTCCTGACTCATTAGCTGTGACCCATTATTTTTGTCTGTGGTTCATGAGAAAAGCAGTTTTCTTTTTTTTTTTTTTAAGATTTTATTTATTTGACAGAGAGAAATCACAAGTAGGCAGAGAGGCAGGCAGAGAGAGAGAGAGAGGAGGAAGCTGGCTCCCTGCCAAGCAGAGAGCCCGATGTGGGACTCGATCCTAGGACCCTGAGATCATGACCTGAGCTGAAGGCAGAGGCTTAACCCACTGAGCCACCCAGGTGCCCTTGAGCCACCCAGGCACCTGAGAAAAGCAGTTTTTATCTAATTTCCAGCTCAGATGAAAAGAAACAAACATAGAATTATTTCTGCTGTTTTTGAATGCAGTTGTCTTAGGATACAGGAATAAGAAAAGGCACCTAACTGGTTTGGGATAATGTTTGTAGAAAGAATATTGTAACTCCATAAACAATGTATTGTTATTTTGGGGGGGTTAAGACAATACAGCTGGAAGGAGCTCTAGATACCATCTAACTCCTTCATACAGGCATTGAGGCCTATGAAGGTCAATTCTATTCACTGCCTAAGAACACATACCATAGATTCAGGAGCCAGACCTACCTGGTTTGAAGCTCAGTTCTGCCATTTATGAGTTTGTGGCCTTGGGCCTGAGGAGGGCCTCACAGAAAAGAGCTGTGTAGTCCAGAGTGAGTGGAGTTTGCTAGATGGGTCGGCATTCCAGACAGAGAGACTGAGGGTATGTCCAAAGAGGGAGGGCTGGGAGGGAGAGAGGGCTGCATGTTGGAGCACATGCAGGAGAATGTAGCTGGAGCTCACAGTACTAACCCCACAGTAAAGAGAAATCAGCCAGGGAGAGAGAACCTGCTGCCCCTCCTCTAGAAGAGGAAACTTCATTGGCAGTTTTTTTTTTTTTCTTGCTATTTCACTATTACTTTGTATCAGTTATACACTCAAAGAGGCTAAGTTGCTATAAACTCTAGAATAGGTTTCTTTGTCAACAGGTCTCCCATACTTTGTAGTTCAGGAAGACTAGGCAGGGCTTGGGATGCTGCTGGTCCTTAGGAGCCCCTTCTGATTCCCCTGCGAGCTGAGCTCTCTTCAGCCCAATGCCCAGCACGGCTCTTGGACAAAACAGCTCTGGGTGCGGTTATAAAACATTAAATAATAGCTACCATTTCTAGGTACCTGATGTTGATTCATGTAATCCCTGCAAAAGGGGGCGCCTGGGTGGCTCAGTGGGTTAAAGCCTCTGTCTTTGGCTCAGGTCATGATCCCAGGGTCCTGGCATCGAGCCCCACATTGGGATCTCTGCTTAGCGGGGAGCCTGCTTCCCTTCCTCTCTCTCTGCTTGCCTCTGCCTGCTTGTGATCTCTGTCTGTCAAATAAATAAAACCTTTAAAAAAAAATCCTTGCAAAAATTTATGAAGGAAGCACGACTATACTTTTTTCTTTTCTCAACTTTTAAAAAAATTTTTAAAAAGATATTTATTTATTTATTTACTTGACAGAGTGATAGAGAGAGCACAAGTAGGCATAGTGGCAGGCAGAGGGAGAAGCAGGCTCTCCACAGAGTGGGGAGCCGGCTTAGGGGCTCAGTCCCAGGACCCTGGGATTATGACCTGAGCCAAAAGCAGATGCTTAACCAACTGAGCCACTCAGGTGCCTCTTTTCTCAACTTTTCAAAGCTCATCTAGAGAAGTAGAACATACATGCAAAAAATATTTAGGTTTAATATATTTTATATATATTAATACACAAATTCATATAAGTTTAACACACTTTCACGAAAAGAGCACAGACATGTCACTAGTGCCCAGCACAAGAAAAAATTAGCAGTGGGGCGTCTGGGTGGCTCAGCTGGTTAAGTGACTCTTGCTTTTGGCTCAGGTCATGATCTCAGAGTCATGAGATTAAGCCCGGCATCAGGCTCCTGCCGAGTGCAGAGCCTGCCTGGAATTCTCTCTTTACTTCTCCCTCTGCCCCTGCACCCCGCCCGCCCCCCCCCCCCCCCCCCCGCCCCGTGTGTGGTGTGTGCTCTTTCTCACGCTTCCTCTTAAAAAAAAAAAGGAAAGAAAAAAAATAGCACTCGAAGGACCTTTCATGACTGCACCCAGTCACTAGTCCTCCTTAGCCCCCAAAGGAACTGTCCTCCTTACTTCTTCTTCTTTTTTTTTTTAAAGATTTTATTTATTTATCTGACAGACAGAGATCACAAGTAGGCAGAGAGAGAGAGGAAGGGAAGCAGGCTCCCTGCTGAGCAGAGAGCCCGATGCGGGGCTTGATCCCAGGACCCTGAGATCAGGACCCAAGCCAAAGGCAGCGGCTTAACCAACTGAGCCACCCAGGCACCCCTGTCCTCCTTACTTCTAACAGCAGAGTTTAGTTTGCTTGTTTTGTACAGTGCTTGTCTGTGGTTTACCTTACACTGCAGATGATTACAGGTCTGATTATTTTCTTTCATTGCTACATTATTTCCTCTACCTTGTCTCTTGAAACATTTTAAGACCCAGAAAAGTTGAAAACCGAGTATAGTGAACACCCATATGTCCTTTATTGAGCACCGAGGACTATTAGTATTTCTTCTTTCTGGGTGAGGGAGCTAAGGCAAAGAGAAATGAGGTAACCAGCCAAGGTCATGCCTGTAGGATGTAGTCTTGCATCATTTGCTGTTTACTCGGCTCTAAGACGGTGAGCTAATCGCCTAACGTGTCGGAGGCTGTTCCTTCATGAATAAGATGGGGTTCCAGACTGTTCCGAGGCTGAAATGTGAGGAACATGCGAAACTGTATGTGAAGAGTACAGGGGCTCAAAAGACGTATTAAAAACACAGACTTCTGAGTCTCACTCTCTAGAGATCCCCGCTAAGCAGGTCTGGGGAAGGAGGCAGAAAGTTGAACAAGCACCCTAGGGAACTCTGATTGAGGCTCAAACCCCCTCCCACAGTTCGAATAAAAAACACTACTATGAAACAATGATTCCCAAACTTCAGAGGCTATCAGAGTCAACGCGAAGACTTGGACATTAATTAGTCCCTCCACATTCACTGACTCCGGAAGACAAAAGAGGGTTGTAGGTGCTGTGTAGGCTTGGCCTCTTTAAGGAGGACGCCTGACTCAAAAGTAGGTGAAAGGGGAAAAAAAAAAAAAGTGGGTGAAAGGGAAAAAAAAAGTAGGTGAAAGGGCAAGAGTGTTAGGTTTCAAAATGAGAGGTCAAATTGGAGGGAAGTAAAAAAAAAAAAAAAAAAGAAAAGAAAAGAAAGGAAGAAAGAAAAAGATCCAAGGAGTCATTACTCAAAAGTCAATACATTCTTACTATTTTACATCAGACCAGGAGTTAGATTCACAACTGGTACACCAAACATCTGCTTACAGCTGAAATAAAGCTGGAACACAAAAAAGAAAAAAAGAGAGAGAGAGAGATAAAGAAAGAATCTGATTGCTTGAAGCATTGAAAATGTCAACCACATAGCAGGGGAAAACCTAAAAACCAATTCAGTGCCTTTTTGGATTTTCTAACATTTATCTTATGGTTTGGTATTGTGTTTTATTTTGAATCATACGGTGCGAGAGGGAGGGAGAAATACAGTATTCTCCAGCTGAGGGAATTTATATGTGAATTTGGTCTTGTATAAGGGATACATTTTTACTGGGTCAGTTTGGAGCTTTAAATATGATCCCCTGCCACCTGCCAACTGTCCCTTGTTTACGTTCCTCCTGAAAGAAGGCGAGAGGGCCAAGGCCCGCGGCAGCTCCTGAAATCCCCTGCCGCCGGTCGGGGTGCCGAAGGGGAAGTCCACGGAACTCCTACCCTGCCCGGGCCGTTGTCACAAGTTGTTTGCTCAGATCATCTGGTGCCAAGTCCCTGCATTTTAGAGGCAAAAAGCCTGGAACTCAAATGTTGGCGACTTAACTTCCTAACTCTCTTTTAAAAGGCATAACCTACAATTAAAGAAAGAAAGAAAAAAGACCGTCTTGCATTATCAGCACAGACCGCTATCATCCTGGAGTGGTTCAGACTTGCGTGTCGCTCAGAGAAAAAGGGGACCCACAGATGGTATTCCAAGGCTCTTTTTGGAAACTGCGACTCAGTTTTAAATGAAAAATACATTTGAAAGGCTGACTTGAAAAACACAAGAGCCATAAAACAGTCTCCACGGGTCCGTCACCGTGTTAGAATTTCACCAAACTTCAGAAGTGATTTACTTGCTAAAAATAAGCCCAGGAGCCAGGGTTTGCGTTTTTTAAACAGCGTCCCATTTTGAGGACTAACGGGAATCAACAGGTTACTGCCCATTGGGCGCGCGACTCCGCCGCCACCGGCCTCCCTGCCCCTCTCCCGCTCCTCCCCCTGCAGGGCGCCCACTCCGGGCGGGGCCTGGGGCGGTTCCGCGTCCCGGGCCGCGGATCACGTGCGCCGGAGGCGCGGGGGGCGGGGAGGGAGGATATAATACAGACCGGTCGCCCACGCACCCCACTTCGCACGCCGCGCGGGACTCGCCGGTCCGTGAGCTCTCCGCTGCCGTGGTCGGTAGGTGCGCGCGCCCCGTTCTGTGCGCTGCGCATTGGCGCGGGGACCCCGCGGGGCTGCAGGCTGGGACATGGGGCGGTGGTCCCGGAGCCTGCCAGCCTCGCCGCCTCGGGGCGGTTTCCGGGTGGGGGCCAGGAAGGGGGCGGTCTCCTGAGCCTGCGCTTTCCTCCTTGGCTTTTGTCCTTCGAGTCTCTTCGCCCGCAGCTGCAGTGCGGGTGTAGCTTCTGGGCTTGGTTGCGGGGTAACAGTTTCCATTTGTCCCGCAAGTCCGTTACCGAAAAGGAAATGCGCTAGCAAATCTCCTTCAGCAGAGTTTCTTTACGAAGTAGCGACAGCGAGGCTGTGGGCACTGCCGCCTGACTTGCGCCCTAAGAAGGGCTCTTACTCATTTCCTGCAGCACCGGGACCCTCGGCGCGGCCGGAGGGTGAAGTGAACTCTCTAGCTTTGAGGGGGGCGGCGGCCAGCGGGCTGTGCAGGTTTTTCCCACTCTGCTGCTTAGCGGTGAGGCGGTTTTATGTGGGTGTCTACGGGTCATTGGAGGCACAATTCACATGGAAGGGCCTCCTGGAGTGTTTCCTCAGAGCTCTTGGGCTTAGTTCCCCCTAGACTAAATGCATCCTTTCCAAGGAAGGAATAAATCCCCCCAGAGTCTTAGCCTTGACTGTAAAAAATGTCTTCTACTTGAAAGCTCTCTTTTTAAAAAAAATTTAATTAATGCCTACACCCAGCGTGGGGCTTGAACTCACAATCTCCAGATCGAGTCACACACACTACTGACTGAGCCCCCCCCCCAGGCACCCCTCTCTCTGGTTTTAACATAGGTTTTAACTTTGGTTCCGGTGTGTTTGTGAACAGATGATCCTCTTCGAAAGGCATTTCTAGTATCCTGGTGGATAAACAAGACCAGCATATCAACAGTGCAGTGTTTCTGCTTTTATCCCCTGCAGACCTCTCTCTCCTATTGGAGCTTTACCCATAATCTCTGAAAGCGGGTCTCAGAACATGTTTGCCCAGGGGGAGAGCTGAGAGCTAGAGGGTGGGGAGAAGTGCAGAAGACAACCTGAGCTTGAATTTTTATCTCTCCTTGAATTTCGCGTTTACTTGGGAAGGAATTTGAGAGAGTCTTCTCCTGGTGTCCTGAAAGCAGTGTCTTTACCACAGATCCCGTTTCTCTGAGAAGAAAAATGGCATCTGTTGCAGTTGATACACAACCGGTATGAATTTTAAATACAGTGTCTTGATCTCTTTCCCTCCCCGGGTGTTTTGAAGGCATTAACACGTCCCTCCATTTGGTTGCAGAGTGTGGTGACTCGGGTAGTCAACCTACCCTTGGTGAGCTCCACCTACGACCTTGTCTCCTCGGCTTATATCAGAACAAAGGATCAGTATCCGTGCTTGAAGTCTGTGTGCGAGATGGCAGAGAAGGGTGTGAAGACCATCACTTCCGTGGCTGTGACGAGTGCTCTGCCCATCATCCAGAAGCTAGAACCACAAAGTGAGTTCTGCTTCTTTCAAGATTCAGTCTCAAGGGAGGGGCTCCTGAGTGGCTCAGTGGGTTAAAGCCTCTGCCTTCAGCTCAGGTCATGATCTCAGGGTCCTCGATGGAGCCCCACATAGGGCTCTCTGCTCAGCAGGGAGCCTGTTTCCTCCTCTCTCTTGGCCTGCTTCTCTGCCTACTTGTGATCTCCATCTGTCAAATAAATAAAATCTTAAAAAAAAAAAAAAAATTCAGTCCCAAGGGATTGGGCAGGGGTGAACCCGGAACTGGCTGGAATATGTGAATGCCAGCCTTAACACTCTTAGCACACAGAAGCAAGGTCAGGGCCTTTCCCCAGGCACTTGCTGCCCCTTAGAAACTGCCACGTGGCCCTCATTGTTGTAGAAGACCTGCCTCATAATAATAGATGTTCAGGAGAGAGAAACAGTTACCTAGAGATGACTCTGTACTGACAGCTGAGATCACAAGAGGAGCTAGTGGGTGAACTGAAATAAAGGACTTCATGAAGTATTTTTTTTTTAAAGATTTTTATTTTATTTATTTGACAGAGATCACAAGTAGGCAGAGAGAGAGGAGGAAGCAGGCTCTCCGCTGAGCAGAGGGCCCGATGTGGGGCTCTATCCCAGGACCCTGAGATCATGACCTGAGCCGAAGGCAGAGGCTTTAACCCACTGAGCCACCCAGGCGTCCCTCATGAAGTATTTTAAAAAGTAATATCTTTAAGCTGCAGTTAACATATGCAATTCACCCACTTGAAGTGTACAATGAAGTGTTTATTTTATTCATAGAGGTGTGCACGTATCTTTGCAACCGATTTTAGAACCTTTCATCTCAGAAAGAAAGCTCATACCAGTTTTTGTTCAGGATGATGAAAAAGTTCTGGAAATAATAGGGTGATTATTGCACGTATTGTGAATGAACTTAATGTCACCAAATTACGTTTTTTGTATACCTAGGAGTGGGACTGCTGAGTCCTCTAATACTGTGTAAAGCTTTTGAGGAACTACCAGACTGTTGTCCAAAGCCCCTACACCATTTTACAGTCCATTCAGTAGTGTATGAAGGGTCCCATTTCTTGTTATTAACCCGTTTTAAAAAAAGAACTTCTTTCAAGACTTTTTTTTTTAACTGCTTTTGAGTAAAGGTTTAAATCATTCCTCTAAATGGTTAGTTCATGGACTTTTAGGACTATAAGGAAGCGTTAGAGATTGGTTTTCCAAACTCTGCTCCTTCCCAGATGAACTTAACTAGTGCATGGGTCATTATTGGAAGGAAAGCTTAGAGTAAAAACTGGGCCTTGCTGGCCAGATCCACGGTGCTGTTCGCATACTGTTGGCTGGTGAGAAACCGGAGTATGCCGCCACTTCTGGATTAAGTGTAGGTGGGGGTTAAAATGGAGTGGAAATGCTCATTTTGGGAATTTCAGGTACTTCACTCCTGGAATGATGGTTCCGGTGAAGCCTGGCTTCCCTTGGCATTAACCTTAGATAGCAGTTGATGAGGAAGAAGCTTCTTAGCCAGTTCTTACCTGGCATGCTGCTGTCTCTGCCTGCTGCTTCCTTCCACTCCCTTACTTCCCTGTCAGTAGAAAACAGTTCGCAGCAACCTGCTGTTGAGCTAGATACTCAGCAATGCATCATACAGTAAAATGAGGATTAACAGTTCTGCTATTTTTTTTATAATAAAGCCTAAGTTTCAAGATACACTGTGGTATGTATTCATTCTTATCTGCGTTTAATGTTTTCCCCATTTGCAATTCTTCTAGTTGCAGTTGCCAATACCTATGCGTGTAAGGGGCTAGACCGGATTGAGGAGAAACTGCCTATTCTGAATCAGCCAACAAACCAGGTGAGCTTGGGCGGGAGTGCTGAGGCTTGCTGCCTCACAGTCTTCGTGTTCTGTCTGTGGAATGCAGGCTGTGCGTATCATAAACAGAAAATACTCTCTTCTGGATATATTTTTGAAAGGCCACTCCCTTACTTGCTGAGTTACTGTCAGGTTACTGCTAAGAAGCAGAGATGAGCTAGCCACTTCTAGACTAGAGTGCTTTTAGTCCGATCTGTATTTATGGTTTTTTTTTTTCCATTTTATTTATTTTTTCAGCGTAACAGTATTCATTCTTTTTGCACAACACCCAGTGCTCCATGCAAAACGTGCCCTCCCCATTACCCACCACCTGTTCCCCCAACCTCCCACCCTTGACCCTTCAAAACCCTCAGGTTGCCCCAACCTCCCACCCCTGACCCTTCAAAACCCTCAGGTTGTTTTTCAGAGTCCATAGTCTCTTATGGTTCGCCTTGTATTTATGGTTTTGCCTCGAGATGGTACTGCTCTTACAAGTAACTGGTCCCCATGTGGTGTTAGAAAAATGGGATGTGGTGTTCAGAGCCTTTTCCCTCTTGGTGTCTGAGAGCACATCCAGTAGGTTAGAGAATGACCTCTCTGCCCCCGTGCGGGCCTCCTGGGGCTGTGTGCATCGGGCCAGGTGGGCACGTTGCTGTACTTTCGTCTGCTCACAGCCACGTGTGAGCTCCTCTCCCTGTAAGAACGTCAACATGGAAAGTGCCTTTTCTTCTCTGCAGTACTCCTTGTGTTTAAAAAAATACCCTCACGGGGCGCCTGGGTGGCTCAGTGGGTTAAAGCCTCTGCCTTTGGCTCAGGTCATTATCCCAGAGTCCTGGGATCGAGCCCCGCATCGGGCTCTCTGCTCCGCAGGGAGCCTGCTTCCTCCTCTCTCTCTGCCTGCCTCTGCCTGGTTGTGATTTCTCTCTGTCAAATAAATAAAATATTAAAAAAAAAAAACCCTCACAAATTTACATCATTTTACCTCATTTGTGCCTCCAACAACCCTTGAGTGGTGGCAGGTAGGGCAGATAGAGCTGATAAGGAAATGGAGGCTTAACCAACTCTAAATGACTCACCTCACACCCAAGGCTGGGAGTGAAAGGGCCAGATTCCTCCTTTAGTACTTCAGCGAGGCTGCCGTAGTTGGTATTTTATGTGTGTGCTGCTCCTCAGCCCAGTGGTGTTTCTCTGTTTGTAGGTTGTTGCCAGTGCCCGGGGCGCTGTAACCGGGGCAAAAGATGCTGTGACAGTGACAGTGACTGGGGCCAAGGATTCCATGGCCAGCACCATCACTGGGGTGATGGACAAGACCAAAGGAGCGGTGACCGGCAGTGTGGAGAAGACCAAGTCTGTGGTCAGTGGCAGCATTAACACAGTCTTGGGAAGTCGGATGATGCATCTGGTGAGCAATGGAGTAGAGAATGCGCTCACCAAATCTGAGTTGCTGGTGGACCAGTACCTCCCTCTCACCGAGAAAGAGCTAGGTAATTGGTTAGGGCGCCTGGGTGGCTCAGTTGGTTAAGCCCCTTGTCTTCGGCTCAGGTCATGATCTTGGGGTCCTGGGACCCTGCATCGGGTTCTCTGCTCAGTGACAAGTCTGCTTCTCCCTCTGCCTCTGATCTGTCACTTTTGCTCTCTTAAATAAGTAAATAAGAGGGACGCCTGGGTGGCTCAAAGCCTCTGCCTTCAGCTCAGGTCATGATCCCAGAGTCCTGGGATTGAGCCCCACGTCAGGCTCTCTGCTCAGCAGGAAGCCTGCTTCCCTTCCTCTCTCTCTGCCTGCCTCTCTGCCTACTTGTGACCTCTCTGTCAAATAAAAAAAAAATAAGTAAATAAGATAGACCTTTTTTTTTTTTTAAAGGAACTGGGTAATTGGATTTTTGTCTTGAACTAATGGTTTATATCTTAAAAGCAGTCTTTTAAAACTGCTCCATTGAGATCTGCTTTGTTTCCCATAAAAGTCACCTGTGTGAGTCTGAGTTAGAGTGCCCAGCCATCACCACAGTCCAGTGGTACAGCATTTTTGTTAATGCCAGATGACCCTTTGTGCCTGTTTGTAGTCCATCTCCCTTTCCTTTCCCAGGCAAATGATAAGGTGTCTCTGTAGACTTTATCCTAAAGCAGGCTTAAGTTTCACGTTGAATGACACATAGTAAGTTTGGAAACTCTGGAGAGAAATTACCTAGAGAAATTTTCTGTAAATGGATTGTCTTTAATGGTCTGCTTTATAGAATCGTTACGCATTCAGTGCCAAATACTGTGTTGTCCAAGAAGCTTGACTCTAACGATTGAGATGTGTAGATGAAAATGCAGGATGCAGTGATTACTTAACATGTTGGGTGGTTAAGCCCAGCAGCAGGCAGGAACTGTCTTGGGGAAATGAGCATAATTCTAGGTGGGTGGGTAGAATGGGCCAGGCCTCATCACTAGCTGTGACCCCTTATGCACCCCCCCCTTTTCTGATTTCAGAAGAAGAAGCAAAAAAAGTTGAAGGGTTTGATACAGTACAGAAGCCAAGTTACTACGTTCGATTGGGATCCCTGTCTACCAAGCTCCGCTCACGTGCCTACCAGCAGGCGCTCAACAGGGTTCAAGAAGCCAAGCAAAAAAGCCAAGAGACCATTTCTCAGCTCCATTCCACTGTGAATCTGGTGAGTAAGGCTTCATTTAAAGGTAGCCAAGGTGAGTTGAGTTATTTCAACGGATGAGAGTAGATGCAGTCGTGAAATCTAAGAATTTTAATCTTAATGAAAAACCCAAGAGTAAAATGGGCAAAGAGGATGCAGACTCACAGAAAAGCAGGTATATAGCTGAACTCTAGGAAGCAATGTTCTCTTGGCTTCTCACACTGGCAAAGCTTGATGCTGTGGGTAATGAAGTAGGAAAGGAAAGGAGGTATGCGTCTACTTGTGCACTTCTGGGGATATAGGGACTGTTCTGGGTAAGTTACATCTATGCCTTGAGCAGTTCTATTTTTGGAAGTGTTTCCTATAGACACTTGCAGAAGTTTCGAGTTGCAAAACCCTATAAGCAAGGCCTGTCAACTAATAGGAAACTAAATTGCTACATCATAAAAGAGCTATTGTGTAGCTTTTGAAAGTTGCCAAGTTACAGAACCGTATGTACTGCTATTAGAAACTGGTTTCTTGGAAGGGGAAAGAGGTAGCTGGGAACAAGGAAGAGGAGGTTTTAATTCCTTTTCCTTTGGTCATTTTATCTTTTGTGACTATATGTACTAAATTTGAATTGCTTTACCTCTGCTAAACTGGAGATAAATTGGAGACTGTGGTTTAGTAGTGAAACAGGCAGTAAAGAACTATGATTACTTGGATGATTTACAAAAAAACCAATAAAATTAACAGCAGGGATCTCTCCTTAAACTCATGGAAATTCTTGTTTTTTATATTACCTGATTGATACCATAGATCTGAGAACAACAGGCTAGCCTGAATGACTGGTTTGTTCCTTCGTGTTATTTCAATGTGTTCTAGATTGAATTTGCCAGGAAGAATGTGCATAGTGCCAACCAGAAAATTCAAGGTGCTCAGGATAAGTTCTATCTCTCCTGGGTGGAGTGGAAGAGAAGCATTGGCTATGATGATACAGATGAGTCCCACTGTGCTGAGGTAAGACATCAGGGACAGAGTCCTCCCCTACAGTTTCCGAGGATGTTCTTACCCAATTTCCCATTTTCATTTTCCCATCATTCCTCAGAATACTCTATTCCGTCAGAAGTTTGAACATCACTGTGTACCCAGGTTAAGTGACAAGAAACTAAAATGTGCAGTAACTTTAATCTATAGACACATTACCCGTAACAATACTATTAAGTGGGAAACATGGGCCTCGCCCTCCTACTGGGTACAAACCAGACTAACGGGGGATACAAAACATTTGTGCTGCTCTTTTGATGACATAAATAAGGTGCTAGTGAACACACATGAAAGGAGTCTATAACTCAGCCTTAGAGTAAGAATGGGTGAGTCAGAGCTTGCTGGAAGAGCTCTGTGCTAAGCCAGGATCTCCTGGGTGCATAAACTAGGTGAAAGGGCACTCATGTTCCTGATGCAGCAGTGGCACACTGTGGTCCTAGGAGGTGGTTCCTCGGGTTGCAGCAGCTTGTATGCATATCCCTGAAAAGTGCATAACACTGCTCTACTCAGGGATCTTAACGCGGGCTTTTAAAAGTCAAAGAATCCACGTATATGTGGACACAAAACCCGTTTACTGTAATTGAACTGATGGATTAAGTAGCACTGTTGGGCCCTTGCTGATTTGTCAACTGTTGTGTTTTCAGCACATTGAGTCACGGACTCTGGCTATTGCCTGCAGCCTGACTCAGCAGCTCCAGACCACGTGCCGCACCCTGCTGTCCAGTGTCCAGGGGTTACCACAGAACATCCAAGACCAGGCCAGTCACCTGGGGGTCATGGCTGGCGACATCTACTCAGTCTTCCGCAGTGCTGCCTCTTTTAAGGAAGTGTCTGACAGCCTCACTTCCAGCAAGGGGCAGCTGCAGAAAATGAAGGAGTCTTTAGATGATGTGATGGATTATCTTGTTAACAACACACCTCTCAACTGGCTGGTAGGTCCCTTTTATCCTCAGCTGACCGAGTCTCAGAATGCTCAGGACCAAGGTGCACCGAAGGACACAAGCAGTCAGGAGGCCCAGTAGCCTCAGCACAGAACATGTTAGAGCTGTCCTTGTCACCAGGATGGGTGCAGCCTGCCAGAGACTTGGTGATGTTGCAATTAACCTGCTAGACACCTTTGACTTGGGGAAGCAATTAGCTAGAGAAAAGGTCCTCAGTTGTAGTCATTTCTAACTAGAGTCAGAGTTCTAATATGTTTGGCATTAGCAGATGAGTTCTGTTGTTTACCTGGCTGGTAGGAAAAGAATGCTAGGTTGGTCAGAGCCTCACCAGGACTCCAGAAAGTTTCCATGCATTTATGGTCTCATCCATTGTTACCATTTTTGCTGTTTGTATTGAATAAAAGCACCTTCCCCTGTGCTGTGGTGTGGGCTGGTGTCTGCTCTATGGTCTGATCTGAGCAGGCTTCCCCTCACTGGTTTGTCTCACAAAATATACCTGTACAACCTTTTTTTTTTTTTCCCATGGAGGAAGGTGCCCTATGAATTCAATAAAATTCACTGCAGAATAGATCAATTTTATGCTGTGTGTTCCATGTGCTTTTGTGTGTTGCTTTCCTAGAGCTACTTGGCTTGCATGACAGGGTTATTAACACACACATGAGTTCCAGTCAGCCCCTTTAGATTTCATTCATTTATTTGACAAAGAGATGGGGGAGAGTAAGCACAAACTGGGAGCAGCAGGGAGAGGGAGGAGGGATGAGGAAGTCAGAATGGCTTGATCGCAACGGAGGGATCAACAACAGAGTTGAAGGCAGACCCTCAACCGAGGGAACCACCCAGGCTCCCGATGACAGATTTTCAACAAAATAAAGCTAATGTGTATACAGGAATTTTTACAAGGGGACGGTTAACTTCCTTTATCTCCCCATATATATATATATATATTTTTTTTTTTTTTTTTTTTTTTTAACTTTTAAAGATTTTACTTGGGAGAGTGAGCAGACTCCCTGCTGAGCAGGGAACCAGATGGGGGCCTCAGTCCTGGGACCCTGGCATCATGACCTGAGCCAAAGGGAGATGGTTAACCAACTGAGCCACCCAGGCACCCCATTTATCTCCCCATTTACTCAACCTTGGGAGAGGGGGTTTTTTAAGCCAGTATAAGTCTGCTCATTGCTGCCTGCCTTGCCGAAAAGGAATCAAAAAGTTGAAAGGAGGCAAGTGAGTGATTCCTCGCATCAGTTTCCTATATAGGCAGCAGGAATTTTTTTTGCTAAAGGGCTGTTAAAAACTGTGAGCCCTGAACTATGAGACGGGTCAGTGTCCATTTTCAGCGGGCTTGGACTTGCTGTGTTGCCACTTTGGGAGAAAGTCACTCACACTAGTTGGTGAGTTACTGTTCAGTCAGACTTCAGACCCTCAGCAAGAAAGCTGCTCACTCCATCCCTAGGGTGTTCAGACTTGCAGCCCCTCAACATTGGTCAGTTGGGAGGAAATCTCAGGAATCTCCTTACAACCAAGCAGCAGTATGCTGAACAAAAACAGTTTGCAACTGGTGAAACACAACGACGTGCGTGCGTCTGCCTGTTCTGCTAAAATAAGGTTAGCAAGGCTGCTCTTCAGAACTGAAGTCTTTTTTTTTTTTTTTTTAATTTTATTTTATTTTTTTGACAGATAGAGATCACAAGTAGGGAGAGAGGTAGGCAGAGAGAGAGAGAGGAGGAAGCAGGCTCCCCGCCAAGCAGAGAGCCCGATGCGGGGCTCGATCCCAGGACCCTGGGATCATGACCTGAGCGAAAGGCAGAGGCTTTAACCCACTGAGCCACCCAGGCGCCCCCAGAACTGAAGTCTTAAGATTTGTCTCCCTTTTTTGCCCTGGTTCCCCTGTTCTCCCCAAGAAAACAAGGAGGCAGCTTAAAACTACGTGCACCTTTGATGTGAGACGTATTAAAGCTTGCAAAGTTACAGAACTGAATTTTCCCCTTGTGGTAACTCCAGGAATCAAATGAATTGGAAGAGAGGGACTTCCTGAGAGGCTTGAAGTTGAGCGGCAACTTTGTCTCCAGGAAGGTGGACTGCCACCTTTCATGGGCTTCCAGGATGGAGCCTATCCATCCACATGCCCATCTGCCCCAGTAACTGGCGTTTTCTAGAGCAACTGTCTCCTAAACACTTCCTTTACTATTACTTACAGGTGGTTTGTTTTTTTAACTTTCTTAATCCAAGTGGACCATGACCTTCCCCCTTTCCCTCAAAACTCCCAAGGCTCCTATCTTTTAAGTGGTTGGAAAATTACATGCCCTAGAGTACACATACTTTCTTAATCCTGAACGAACATCCGTTTCCCCATTGTAAAAGTGTAGTGCCAACTGAATTGCTTTAGAAATTGGGACCGTTCTCAAACCTTCATGAGGCAGACAATGTAAAGACTATTCTTAGCTTCCAGAGGAACACCACTAGCCCTCTTTTTTTTTGCCATGAGCTCTGTATGCTTGTGGTTTTGTCTGTCCTTGCATCATGAGTCTGTGCCTACGTTGCATTCTGTTCTGTTCTCAACATGTCTCAAATCATATTCTGGCTTCTTAGAGCTTTCTTGTTGCATAAATGGGCAGTTTTGGTTTAACAGACTTTTCCCCAAGGAGAACAGTTCTTTGTGAGGAAAAGCTGACTAAGCACAGTAACTGGAAAGTTTAAACATTTGGCTGCATGAAGGCTGGCATGGCGTGCATGAGTGTACAAAGATGTTTTCATCTTTGCATGTAATAAATACAGACTGCTTAGTTCTGGGTAAAAAGATCAAAGGAATATGGGACACTAGCCGTTAATCCTTTAGACTTAGCTTTCTCATCTGTAATGTAAAATTACTGATGGAGGAAAGTGAAGTGTTTTAGGATGGGGTATCATTTTCTGTTTTGCACTAGAGGCATGGGAACACCACTTGTGGGGCAGTGACATACAGTGTCTTTAACTTGCTAGTCCAGGTGTAGGCACATAATACCAGGTGATGATTAGGGAGATACATCCACTTTGATAAGGCATTACAGATACTGAAGAGAGCTAATGAAGTGAAAAAGGAAAAACTGAAATTTGGTCTCTTTGAGCTTTTCCTTTTTTTTTTTTTTTAAAGATTTATTTATCTGAGATAGCAGGGACACACAGAGAGTGAGAAGCAGGCACCCTACGGAGCAAGGGACCTGAGGGGGGGGGGGGGGGGCTTGATCCCTAGGACCCTTGGATCATGACCTGAGCCTAAAGCAGATGCTTAACCAACTGAGCCACCTGGGGGTCGCTATAGCTATTCCTTTCAGAAAACCATTTAGCTCATGGAGGTGCTGGTGAGGGAGGGAGGAATACCGAGCAGGATAGGTATTTGTGCATAAATCTTTAAGAAATGAAGTGTAAATAATGCCTGGGAGAGTAGATGTGGGGCTATGGAAAGGAGGGCCCCTTGCCAATCTGGTCTCCTGGGCTCTTAGGGACTTGGGACTGCGTGAGCTCCAGGAGTGACCTCACATTGAGGTCTGCATGGATTATGGTCTAGTGAGATGTGTAGATAGCTACATTTATGTAGTTGCATTAAAAAATTACTTAATTCACTGTTTGAGTTTGTAATAGAAGTTATGAACTGTGATGAGAATGGAAAGACCAGAAACTTTCCCAAAGAGGTTTTTATCGTCTTAGGGGAAGGAAGCTTGTTGATGACCATTCAAGTAATACCTGGGGTAGAACACTACTTGTCCCTCACTCTGGCCCCAGTCTGCTAATCTAAAAATTCCCTACCTTTATTATTACAAAATTAACCTGCAGAATATCACATAAAGCAGTACAGGAGTGGCAGGGCAACAATTTGGGTTTTCAGTTTTATTGGCCAAAGCAAAAGAGAATGCTAACTTAGGGGATATTTCCTGCAGGGGGTGGTGGGGGAGTTCTAATGTCTTCTAGAACTTAAAGGTGAGAAAAGTAGTGGACAGTGTTGTTAACTGACACTTTACAAAAGTAATGAAGAGACGAACTGGTATTTCCATGTAGATAATGATGGAGAAACAGTTACCACTTCAGTTCTGTTTTCATTTCTCTTGGGTGTATGCGTGAGAGTGGCATTGGGAGTGGGTCATGTAGTCACTGTGTCTAATTGAACTGCCAGACTGTTCACAGTGGCTGCTGCATCTCACATGCCTGCCAGCAAGCTATGGGGGTTCTGACTTCTCCACACCTTCACCAACACTTGGTGAAGCCAACCGCTTAAACGAAAACTTAGCATTGGGCACCTGGGTGGCTCGGCTGGTTGAGTGACTGCCTTTGGCTCAGGTGGTGATCCCAGATAGATTCCAAGATCGAGTCCCACCTTGGGCTCCCACCTCTATGGGGAGTCTGCTTCTCTCTCTGACCTTCTCCCATCTCATGCTCTCTCTCACTCTCAAATAAATTAAAAAAAAAAAACCCTTAGCATTAAAAAGAGTAGATGTTTTGTCTATGCTGGCTGGAGCACAGGAAAACTCAGCTAAGGACGTAGCTCATGTATCTATCAGACTGACTCCACGTATAAAGTAGCCCTAGTGAACTCCGCACGGATAACATTAGGGAGTGTTCTCCTGTCCTCTCTGTCTATGCCAGGGATTATCAACTGGAAAGATTGATAAAATGCAGATTGCTGGGTTCCACATCCAGAGATTCTGTTTACTATGTCTTTGTGGTAGTACCAGGTATCTGCACTTTTTAAAGGCATCCCTTCAAAAAAATAAGTTAAACAAAACAAAACAAAAACCAATCTAAAAGCATCCTTTAAAAAAAAAAAAAAAGCATCGTCTCTAGTGATTTCTGCTGCAGGTGATTTATGGACTACTCTCTGGGAAGCAAAGGAAAGAGGAAACACAAATTTTCTAAAAAGATTTTTTATTTATTTGACGGAGATCGCAAGTAGGCAGAGAGGCAGGCAGAGAGAGAGAGGGGGAAGCAGACTCCCCACTGAGCAGAGAGCCCAGTGTGGGCTCAATCCCAGGGATCACAACCTGAGCCGAAGGCAGAGGCCTCAACCCCCTGAGCCACCCAGGTGCCCCAGAAACAAATTAACCTTTGACAAAAATAGGACTAGGGTTACCTGTAGTCCCTTCTCTCCAAATAAGACCCTCAGTCTGGGTTCCATAGTGTCCTAAGACATACTCTTGGTTTACCTGCTCAGATGAATACACAGGAGCTAACAGTGACGAGTTCACTTTAATTTTGTTGGGATGACTTCCTACGCTGAGAGTTCTAGCCACTTCTACAAACTTGTTAGCTAAAGAGAAATCATCGGGGTACAAGAGGGTGTTTCTACAGCAGGGAAGGGGATGTGCCCCCGGAGGTAGTACCAGCTGTACCACACTGTTCAAATAAAGCAGAACCAAGGTGCTCCCAACTTTCCAGCTTGCAAGCACGTCAACAAGCTGCACAGGCAAATTGATTTGGAATGGTAATAGATTTAGAGAGAGAGCACACGCACAAGGTGGGGAGAGGGAGAGCGAGAATCTCTAAGAGACTCCCTGCTGAGTACGAAGCTGACCCCGGGCTCCAAACCAGGACCCTGAAATCGTGACTTGAACCGAAACCATGAGTCAGACATTTAACCGACTGAGCCACCCAGGTCCCCCAATATTTTTATTTCTGGAACAGTTTCATCTATCCAGGGCCTCAGGCCACCAGTAGGCCACCTTTAGGCAAATAAGAAAATGGCCCCTAGTCTCAGTATGTGTAGCATCACCTTCTGGAAAGTTGTCATAGTAAATACGGGACTCCAAGAAGTGAGATGAGAATGGTGCCCCTCCAAGGTCGTATGGTGAGCAACCTGCACAAAGGTACACAGGGCTGGGCACCTGGGTGGCTCAGTTGGTTAAGCAACTGCCTTTGGCTCAGGTCATGATCCTGGAGTCGCAGGATCCAGTCCTGCATCGGGCTCCCAGCTCCACAGGGAGTCAGCTTCTCCCTCTGACCTTCTCCCCTCTTGTGCTCTCAGTCTTTCTCTCAAATAAATAAAATAAAAAAACATTAAAAAAAAATAAAGGTGTACAGGGTCACAGGAAAGAATGTGTTGCTAGCTTCCTGTCCTTTCAGGGAGGAACTGTGGTTATCTCAGTAAGTTTGTAGTCTGTTTCTGAGTTTGGCCTCTAACCCTGAGGGGGAGTTTTCTGCAGGAGACTCTTCACACTCCATCAGTGGTCAAGACTACACTTGTTCTTGTAGTGAGAAACAGATTCATTTTATAGGTGTATGAAATGATTTCTCTTGTGCCACATTTGTAAAAACCTCGTGTAGATGGTCAGGCACAACTGCAACATTTTACGGTAAACTCGCCGTGGAAACCTGATGGACTGTGACTACCTCTTGGTTGCACCACACCCTATTTTATTCACAGCCCCCAAGGAGGTTTTGCTGGGTGTCTGGAATTAATGGAATTTAATGGAAATCAGACACTCTGGATCATTCTGCATTTATGGAGGGGGAATTGTATGGCTCTTCTAAAGCATCTCAGGTACTAGAGGCATGTTTTCAATTATTACTATTTTTTTACGGTAGTGCTCTAAACTTTTCCCCTAAAATTTTGAGAGTGAGATAATTAACCTTCTGCAAAGAATTCTGCTTTAGGCCAACAATTACCTAGCCTATAGGTGACTTTGGAGGGTGTGTGTGTGTGTGTGTGTGTGTGTGTGTGTGTGTGTTGGTCTTTAAGGAACTAATGAAAATAAAAGCTGTTTATTAGGCACTTTTTACAAGTTAGGCTCATTCTATGTTCATTCTTCATATGTAACCAAATGAATTAGGTGTTTTCCTCATGGGAGAGGTGAGGAAACAGTTTGAAAAGATAGTAGGATGGGGTTTAGATTGATGTCTATTAATGTCAAAGGGCAAGTACTTTTTGTTGTTGTTGTTGTTCTAGCACTCTTCTTTTTTAAGAACTTTTTTCAAAAATTTTATTTATTTGACAGAGAGACACAGCAAGAGAGGGAACACAAGCAGGGGGAGTGGGAGAGGGAGAAGCAGGCTTCCCATCCAGCAGGATCCCAGCACCCAGGGATCATGAGCTGAGCTGAAGGCAGACGCTTAATGACTGAACCACCCAGGCGCCCCTCTTTTTTTTTTTTTCTTTTAAGATTTTTATTTATTACAGAAAGAGAGTGCACAAGCAGGGGGAGTAGCAGGGAGAGAAGCAGGCTCCCCACTGAGCAAGAAGCCTGCTGCAGGGCTCCATCCCTGCCCAAGGCAGCCAGTTTAACTAAAGGAGCCACCCAGGTGCCCTCCCCAGCACGGTCTGATGGGAGAAAACTGCAGCTTGCCTCCTGTTTGGAGCCCAGAAAATTTCTTGGCCTGAATCTTCTTGTGTCATAGCTTCCTGTTCTATTGTGTATTTGTTCAAAACAAAGTGATATTGGATGTTAAAACACACAATAAATATGAGGCACCTGGATGGCTCAGTCAGTTCATGACTGCCTTTGGATCAAGTCATGATCCCAGGGTCCTGGGATTGAGCCCCATGTCAGGTTCCCTGCTTAGCAGGGGAGTATTCTTCTCCCCTTCCCCCAGCTCATGCTCTCTCTCACTCACTCACTCTCCTTCAAATAAATAACACCTTAAAAAAAAACCAACACAACAACTCTCCCCCATGCAATTAGTAGAGAAAGTTCAGAAGAGAGAGCTAAGTCATGCGTATCTTTTAACTAATAAGGCTAAAGCTGCAATAGTTGACTTGTCTAGCTAATGTTCTGAATGAATTTGTAAACTCGTTGTTAGATTTTGTGGATGTCAGGTTGCATTGAATGTTTGCAAAGTCAGCATTCATAAATAGCTAGAATGCAGTTAGATCTGCACAAACTGAGAGCCTCGTGAACAAATGGTAGAAGTCTGTACTCAGACCAGACATTTCTCTGAGCACCTGAGTTTGTAGGGGAAAGTACAACAAGCAAGATTCCCTCTTATTGTCTGTTTTCCCTCTTGTTTTACTATTTCTTAATTGTGAAATATGCACAACATCAAATTTACCATTTTAACCATTCTTAAGGGTACAATTCCATGTTCCATTGGGTACATTCACCATGTTGTGCCATCGTTACTGCTTTACGTTTCTAGAACATTATCATCACAAGCATAAATTCTATACCTGTTAAACAATGACTCATTTCCTTCCTCCCGCTCTCTCCGCGTTTTGATGGATTTTTGTGTTGCTAGTTACGTTGCCTCTGTTAGGTGATTAGCCAACCTTTTTCTCTGCTGTCAAGCTTCCAGCCTTTAGTAATTTATTAGACCTTACTAATTTTTCTGCTTCTACTCTGCTGTTGGCTAGGAAACATCACTTAGTTTATGAAATTTGCATGTAAAGGAAGAGTTCCTAGAACTTCTTGTCCCTGAAAGCCACTGAGCCACCCAGGCGCCCCTAAAAAACACTTTCATTTAGTAAGTTGCACCTTTCAGAGAGAAGTTTCCTTAGTGCTTTTATAATATGAGTGAATTGTGGGAATAAGACCATGAATACCTTGTTAGAAAGCCTGTCTATGGAGAAAGTAAGGGCCATTCACAAGCAGTCGTGTATCCAGGAGCTCACCTGGACATGACTGCACATTTCATTAGTGTTTGTTTTAATATCCAAGATTCTTCTTTTTCAGGTATTTGATTTCACTGCCATAGACTTGACATCTGAGACTGATGAAATTCCAGATATTATAGCTTTGGAAGAGGAGGATGCATCAGATCACTCACATGCTAATGGTCCTGAGTCCTCTCAGGGCAAAACATTGAATAACTAGCAAGAACATACTCCTTTTGGCTGAATACACAATTTGGGTCACATTAAACGTCATGCTTGCTCATGTGTTTATTCCTGAGGCTTTGGGGATTAACCTCTTGTGGGTTACAATCTCTTTCTTTCTTTCTTTCTTTCTTTTTGGCTACTTGGTCTTAATTGTAATGAAACTCTGATTGGTGTAAACTTTTGTAAGAGAACCTAGTTCTGCAGCATATATCATTTCATGTAATTCAAAATTTAATCATTGATATGCCTATAATAAAAATTGTGCTGTGTATAATGTTGAATCAGAGTGATTAAAAAATTTTTCTTAACTTATATATTGATACTTTTGTCTTTATTTTTGGTCGCCCAGGATGGGTATATTTTTTTTGTTTTTTTCTAAAGACTTTATCTATTTATTTGACAGATCACAAGTAGGCAGAAAGGCAGGCAGAGAGAGAGGAGGAAGCAGGCTCCCCCTGAGCAGAGAGCCCAATGCGGGGCTGGATCCCAGGACCCTGAGATCATGACCTGAGCCGAAGGCAGAGGCTTTAACCCACTGAGCCACCCAGGTGCCCCAACCAGGATGGGTATCTTAATAGGTCTGTGGGTCAGCATTTTTTTTTTTTTCTTTTTCTTTCTCCTAGCCTAGTAGTGGGCATCTGATTGCAAATAGATCAACTAGGAGGAAGTATATCGCAAGGAGTAAAGACTGTGTGTTCTAATATTGGCTCTGCCACTTACTAGTCATGTGACTTTAAACAAGTTACTTAATTTCCTTATACCTCTACTTCCTCATCTGTAAAATGGGCTAGTAGAGTTTGTTATGGAGAATAAACAAGCTTAGAGCAATACCTGGCATAAAGTAGCGTTAAATAAGTATTAAATGGTAGAAACAATGGTTGACCCAGTAGTTGTGAGCATCCCTAGTGTCCAACTCGTAGTTTTGAAATGTCTTTTCCCACTAAAAGAGATCAGGGCTTCTTGGAGAAATGGCTGATTCCAGGTTTGAGGCAGAAAATTTACAAGATGATCCTTGAACTTCTTGCCACTCCAGATGGCAAGGAAACTGACTTGAAGAGTTTCCCATTGACTAAAGATAGGACAGTTTGAACTTCAGTAAAGATAATAATTGCAATAGGTTGAACCCCATCAAGTGCGAACCCTTTTAAATATCGAAGTGTATCATTATACATATAAAAATTTAATTGGTAACCTTCAGGGGATGATAACAAACCAATTAACTGTTAAATAAAGGGTAAAATAGCCATCAAAAACATTTTAAATCTTGCCATTTGCAAGGATGTGGATGGAACTAGGGGGTATTATGCTAAGCGAAATAAGTCAATCAGAGAAAGACAATTATTATATAAACTCTCTGGTATGAGGAATTTGAGAAATAAGACAGAGGATCATAGGGGAAGAGAGAAAAAAATGAAACAAGATGAAACCAGAGAGGGAGACAAACCATAAGAGACTCAATCTCAGGAAACAAACTGAGGGTTGCTGGAAGGGAGGGGAGTGGGAGGTTGGAGTAATGGGGTGATGGACTTTGGGGACAACATGTGTTGTAATGAGCACTGGGTATTATATGAGACTTATTAATCACAGACCTGTACCCCTAAAACAAATAATATAATGTATGTTACTCAATTGAACTTCATTTTAAAAAAGAAAAAATAAAGGGAAAGAATGAACGATTTATCTTACTTTATATATACACCTATACTTTTAAGATTTTATTGAGGAGGAGCAGAGTGAGAGCAAGAGAGTCCCAAGCAGACCCCACACTGAGTGTGCAACCCGACACAGGATCCATCCCACAACCCTGAGATCAGACCTGAGCAGAGAACAAGAGTTGGACTCCCAGCTGACTGTGCCACTCAGACGCCCTGTTTTTCCTTATATCCTTACCCCTGGATAAAAGAGTAAATGTGGGAAAATTTCTATCATAAAATTATTGCTACTAACAAGAAAAAAATGATTATCTTGGTCAGTTTGGACTGCTATAATTACCTTAGACTGAGTGGTTTACAACAGCCATGTATTTCTCACAGCTCTGGAGGCTGAAAGTTTGCGATCCCTTTGTGCCCCTTTGTATGCTTAAATGGTGGAAAAAACAGAGCCTTAAGCAAGCTCTCTTGTGACTCTGAGTACATTAATCCTGTTCAGGAGGTTCCACCCTTATGATCTCATCTAATCCTAATTATCTTCCAAAGACCCCACCTTCTAATACCATCACATTGAGGAGTAGGGTTTCAACACAGGAATTAGGGGGAGGGAGGAACCAACATTCAGTTTATAGCAAATAATAAATTAGAATTTTGACATTTTGCAATGTCCACTATATTAATAGATCTAGGCATTCAGCATCAATGGCTGTCAATGGCATAAATAAAGCTGTGTACAGATTGATGAAACAGCACCACCATCATCTAGATTGCCATAGGGATCATATTTGAATCTCATCAATCCTCTGGATCCAGGGGCCAATTTGAAGGAAATACAGAGGACAGAAACAGAAGAACATGGTGAACTACAGCAAAGATACAATCAGTAAAACCTAGAGTAAGGCATATTATTCAGGTCAAATAGCACTTGTTCCTCAACAGAAAAGTCGTAAGAAAAAAAGGAGTAAGGGAGGATGGAGGAAAGCCTGTATATTAAATGATAGTATAAAAAAAAGAAAAAAATCTGTTAAAGACTGAAAAAAAAAAAGAAAAAAAAGAAGAGGGCAAGGCAAGTATAAAAAGGGTAAGACTGAACTATAGTGTCCAGAGAAGCACATCTAAGTGGCAAAACTATAAGACAGTGCAAAGAAGCGATTACTATAAAAGTGAGAATGGTGATTCTTTTCTTGGGAAAGGAGGGGTTTCAGCAATGGTTGGAAAAGTTTTATTTCTTGTCCTTGGTGGTAGTTATAAGGTCATTCACCTAGAATGACACATTAAGCCATTTTTAAAAATGTTACGTTGGATTGCTGGCATGTAAAGGTTGAGTGGAGTGGCATATGATTTGTCATTTTCTGAACTTCACTCTCCTGGCCTTTCCATTCTTTATTTATGCTAGTCAATACCCACCGCATAAAGCCCCCTTCCAGGCAGTTTTGCTGCCTGATGAAAGAACACTCAGCATTTGAGGGCATACAAGAGGGCATTTTATTAATAACAGACCTGGGGGCTTAGTGTTTAGATGTCGTTATAACCCACAGCTAGTGAGATAGTTTAGGGTGGAACCCATTGCTTTTTCTTCTACACCGAGCGACAGTCCCAAAGCTCCATTTTTTTTTTTTTTTAAAACCTGACGAAATCAACCAATAGGAGCAAAAGGAATCATAGCCACAAAACAGAAGAAAGCTGCAAGCCGCGGAGCAACTGCTAGATAGCGTTTGAAGTTACGCAAACGCAAAAGACTTCGCTGGCGACGCAATGCACTGTGGGTTTTGTAGTTTTTTGGCAGTGCCTGGCGGGACGAGATGGAGACTAGGGTGCATTGCATGGCGGGAAATATAGTCGGCCGTGGAAGTCCCTCCTCCACCGGAAGCCAGGCAACGCCAGAGCTTACCGCTTTTCCGGAAGCGCGGGAGTCTTGGTTTTTGTAGGCTTTGCTTAGGCAGCTGTGCCGTAGTACCGTTAAAGGCTCCGTTTCCCTGAGACTTCTTGGCCGTTTGAGGCGACATGGCTCCAGGCGACAGAGGAACAGGCGGTGGCAATGGAGGGGCCGCCGCTACCTCAGGCTGCCGGTAGGGTGGGAGCCTGAAGCCACTCTGAATCTCTCGGGCCTGTGCTTACTTCTTTTGCAGTGATACTGCCTACGGCGAAGATGAGCTCGGTGTGGGTCACCTCTTTCGAGAAGGAGCATCTCTGGATGTATCTGCAGGCGCTCGGTTTCGAGCCAGGCCCGGCCACCATTGCCTGCGGAAAGATCGTGTCGCACACGCACCTCGGAGTGTAAGGAGCCGGGGCTGACGGGGCGGGGGATTCCGAGCTGGGACGCGCTGGTGTGACCCACCCTTTCGCGCGGACCTCGCTGGGTGATGAATCAAGTAGTCCCGCGGTTACTTTGTGCCGGCACTGGCTACAAAGCCCTTGCTCTTTGCGGGTGCCAGCCTGGTGGCAGAAACTATCAATCGCGGAACCGTGCCGGGAACGCTTTGTAAGGGGTCGTGTCTGCAGTTGGGGCAAGACTGGAGGGATAGCTTAATCCTGCTTTCGTGGTGACGCTGGGTGGTCTATGAAGTCCAGGGAAGGATGGAGAGTTGGTCGTGGAAGGGTGTGAGAACAGTATTTTCAACGGCTTTGGGACCCAAGGAGCCTTTCATGGTGGTGGTTTTCTAGTTGATAATTTTTACTTTTTGAATTAACAAACAGACATTGCGTAGTTCAGAAAAAAATAGTAGAAAAGGGTATGAAAATGGAAAGTAAAAATCCCTCCCTACTTAGTCACTAATATAATGGTTATGACCATAAATCTAGATACTTTGTATGTATTTCTGTGTCTAAACTTAACCAACTTAGGGGGTATTATCTTTCCCACTATAGCCCAAGAGAAATTCGAGATAAGTAGGCTGTTAACTGTTCTCAGTCTTTTGACTTTTCTGATTGTTTCATTTCTTCTAGTGGCAGTGTTTTACTAATGTGCTTAGACGTCTGTTTCTTGATGTATCAGTTCAGACGATCTCTTGATTCTCCACTATGTAATTTCACAATGAAAGTTGCTGTTACTTATAAGATAATTCATTAGCTCACTCACACTTTCTGGCCCTCCCCTGCCGCCTTCTTTTTTTTTTTAAGATTTATTTATTTATTTATTTGATAGACAGAGATCACAAGTAGTCAGAGAGGCAGGCAGATAGAGAGGAAGGGAAGCAGGTGAGCAGAGAGCCCGATGCGGAGCTCCATCCCAGGACCCTGGGATCATGACCTGAGCTGAAGGCAGAGGCTTTAACCCACTGAGCCACCCAGGCGCACCCCCCTGCCGCCTTCTTGACTTTTTTCAAATATATGTTGTTTTACTGTCAAAGGTTAGAGCCATACTTTTTTTTTCTTTTTTTTTTTTTGCTTAGAGACATAATTAAGATTTACTGGTTAACTATTTGTTTAGAGGTTACTATTATTTACACGTAGAAGTGCTTTGTTTAGAAGCCGATTCTAAAAATTGTCAACCAGTAGAGAGCATTTCTAAGGTTATACTTATGTATTAATAAATAGTCCAGTTATTTCACATGATTTAATTGCCCACAGTATAGTTTCATGTATTAATAAATAGTCCAGTTATTTCACATGATTTAATTGCCCACAGTATAGTTTCATTTTCTTTGTACTGGCAGAGAAGCTTGAAGCTTCTCCAGGCCTTCACTGAGGATGCTTGCCATTTCCACCGCATCCTTCTCTTCAGTATTTAGCAATTTGAGTTTTCTTTCCAGCTGCAGTCTGTTTTCTGCCTTTGAAAATTAGTTAAAATCTGGGCTCCCTCCTCCCCAGCACCATCATAGATTATCCTGAAGAGTCATTTTAGTTGGTTGGTAGGAGGGAGCTATCATTTTGAAACAGGTGTCCTCGTTAAAATGCTTCAGGCTTGAATATACTGTCAAATTTACTTCAACATTTTTTTTAGCTTTTTATATTCGTTTACATATAATATGGGTACGCAGGGTGAACAGAATAGGCATAAACTTTCCCCTTGCAGAATTTCAGTCTAGCGGATGAACAAACCTTCAACACATATTTTACTGAAAATTCTAGTAAGTGTCAAAGGGAAGACAACAGGATACTATGTGAAAAATATCAGGCTTGAGAGATAATAAGAAGGAAGGATCTTCCTTTGTGTTAGTTGAGGAATAGAAACATTTCAAGGACAAGAGTTGTTTGACATATGGATAAGCATGGGAACTTTTATCTCAACTCATTTTATTTCAACTTGAGAACAAAGCTTTTTCTGTTCAAAGGTGTACTCCCCTACATTTGTCCTGCATTCCAGTGCGTCACAGCTCCTTTTGTAATTGCCTAACTTTTTTTTTTTTTTTTTAAGATTTTATTTCTTTGACAGAAAGTAGGCAGAGCGGTTTGGGGGGGGCGGGGCGCGCGCTGGGAGCAGACTCCCACTGGAGCAGAGAGCCCTACCCAGGGCTTGATCCCAGGACCCTGAGATCATGACCTAAGTGGAAGGCAGAGGCTTAACCCACTGAGCCACCCAGGCACCCCAAGTAATTGCCTAACTCTTAAGCCAGTTTTTTTTTCGAGTCTGAAAATAAGGAGTCACACAATTGAGATATCCCTACAGATAATTGTTGAAAATGTACCAGACTTGGAAAGATCTCAGATCTCTGTTTTAAGTGTTAAAAATATTTCATATTAGCACATACAGTATTCTTAGATATATTCTATTATGTTTTAATGAGCTTCCCCTGCCCCTTTTTGATGATGTCCTCAGTTTCTTCTGAGACTCTTCCTTTATAGTTATTTGCTTCTTTTGCTTTTAACTTCTTTTGATACTACTGTGGTGAACTCTTCTCTTTTGCACCCATGCAGATGACCTTTTTATACTAGAATAATGGGGGAGGGTTCTTATAATCTTTTATATGATAACTTTGACAGGTTATTTCTTTTCTTTCCTGAGTGTAAACTTTTAACTTCTCTTGGGATATGTGCTCCATTTTTATCCCCTTTTCACTTATCCAGAGAACTTAAATTGTTTTTTTTTTTTAAATTTTTAATTTTATTTTTTTAAATTAACATATAATGTATTGTTTCAGGAGTACAGGTCTGTGAATCATCAGTCTTACACAATTCACAGCACTCACCATAGCACATACCCTCCCCAGTGTCCGTCACCCAGCCACCCCATTTCTCCCACCCCATTTCCCCTGCTACTACTCAGACTTTACTACAAGGACTTTGAAAAATGGTGGCTGTATCTCTGTGTCAAGTTTGACTTGGTTTGCCATGGGAATTGCCAAAGTGTTAAAATCCTACAGGTGGGCAATGCAGTGGAACATGACATTCGAGGTGGATCCTTTTCCATCAGCAGGTTGTTGTAGATGAAGTTCAGAAAACTCTCCTCCTCCTGGCTCTGGCAGTCCCTGAAGCCTGAATTTTCTATGTCTTACCAGACACAGGGTGCGAGGAGTGGTCATCCATCCTAGAACAGTGGCTGATGACTCTGGCCCAGTGACTGCCGTACTGCCCTTATGCTAACTCTTGATTCCTTATAGCTGTGTAGCATTTCTTATATGGTTTGGTTTGTTGGTTGTTATTTTTATTTTTATTTATTTATTTATTTATTTTTAAAAAGATTTTATTTATTTATTTGACAGAGAGAGATCACAAGTAGGCAGAGAGGCAAGCAGAGAGAGAGGAGGAAGCAGGCTCCCCAGTGAGCAGAGAGCCTATTGCAGGGCCTGATCCCAGGACCCGGGGATCATGACCTGAGCCGAAGGCAGAGGCTTTAACCCATTGAGCCACCCAGGCGCCCCTGTTGGTTGTTATTTTTAATGTAATTGTATTTTTTTAAGGCTTGTCTTGATTGGGAAAATCAGGACAATCAAAACTTTAAAAAACTTGGTAGAACTACATCATATAAGGGTGGTTCTGGGGTTAAAATATAATGGTTAAGACCTTGGACTCTGGGATCAGATGACATATTTCAGGTCACTGCTCTTCTGCTTCCCAATGTGATTTTGGATAGTTTTGGCAAATTATCTAATCTCTCTAAATTTAAAAAACTACAATCTGATGTCATTAGAATTAATCCATGGTAAAGCAGCTAGTACAGTATTTAACTTTATGGTTGTGGTAAAGATTAGTTGAGTTATTGCCTGTAAAAGGCTTAAAATACTACCTGGGAAATGATAAACTATTGGTAGCTGTTTTTATTGTTATTCAGTAAATATTGGTTTGTATCATTTTCAGGATATAATAGGCCACAGTTTTCTCTCCGCCTAATTAGGTTTTCCTTTTCTTTTTGTAGAATATTCTCATTGCGATAAAGGAAGTTTTTTTTTTTAAAGATTTTATTTGTCAGAGAGAGATCACACGTAGGCAGAGAGGCAGGCAGAGGTGGGGGGGAAGCAGGCTCCCTGCTGAGCAGAGAACCGGATGTGGGGCTTGATCCCGATACCCTGAGATCATGACCCAAGCTGAAGACAGAGGCTTAACCGACTGAGCCACCCAGGTGCCCCTTCATAAAGGAAGTTTTACCAGTGTTCTATTTGATCAATATTATCAGAATCAGAAAATTTTTATTATTATTATTTTTTAAGATTTTATTTATTTATTTGACAGAGACACAGGGAGAGAGGTGACACAGTCAGGGGGAGTGAGAAAGGGAGAAGCAGGCCCCAGGACCCTGGGATCGTGACCTGAGCTGAAGACAGCCGCTTAATGACTGAGCCACCCAGGCACCCTACTTGTTTTCCTTAATTATAAAATGTATATGAATTAAAAAAACTTAATTTGCTTTGACCTCTTGAAGAGAATGAAAAATACTAATTTGTGTTAAATTCTTTTTTTTTTTTTAAAGATTTTATTTATTTATTTGATAGAGAGAGCAAGAGACACAAGCAGGCAGAGCAGCAGAGGGAGAGGGAGAAGAAGGCTCCCCACGGAGCAGGGAGCCTGATGTGGGGCTCGATCCCAGGACCCTGGGATCATGACCCGAGCTGAAGGCAGTCGCTTAACCAACTGAGCCACCCAGGCACCCCAATTTGTGTTAAATTCTTACATAGCTTTTGATGCTGTCTAGTTTCATTAACCATTTTTCTTTCTTTCTTTTTTTTTTTTCCCCTGCTTCTCTTTCTTTTTAAAATACTAGGAACATGTTTGACAAGTTGAACCGTGATGCCTTTCAAATCGTTTCTTATTTTTTGTTTCAAACACTGGACCAGTCTCTCACCAAAGAAGTTTTCAAGTGAGTCAAGTTCTTTTCTTTTTATAAGTAGTCATTCTCAAATTTGAAAAGGGAGTGTACTCTGATATAAGCCAGAATTTCAGCTTTGTCCTTTCACTAGTATGAATGGATGTCAGAAAAGTCAGGTTTGAATCTTAAAAATTTAGTGCTTGACCTTTGTAAATCTGAGTGATTTTTCTTTGGTACTTATCTTAAAATCATATATTTTAAAATCATTGATTATTTTATAGATAAGACTTTTGTTTTATATACTTAGTTCCTAACATTCTTCTTAGTCACAATTAGGCCAAACAGTTAATTGGTACCAATCTATCTGTATAGCTTTGCCTTACTCTTTTTTTTTTTGTTTTTGTTTGTTTTTTTTGCTAATTACCCCCTGCCTTACTCCTTTTTCTGTAGGCAATATTACTTGTCTTGTCTATTTTTACCACAAGCATGCAGGCAGAGAGAGGGAGAGAAGGAAGCAGGCTCTCCGCCGAGCAGAGGACCCGATGCGGGCCCGATTCCAGGACCCTGAGATCATGACCCGGGCTGAAGGCAGAGGCTCAACTCACTAAGCTACCCAGGCGCCCCTTGTCTATTTTTACTTTCCGGGTGTCTCTAAATCCTTATTATTTTTGTCAGTGATATATAAGTGTTAAGTGCTGTAGGTGAAAATCATTCCTATTAAGTTTAGTCTAATGTTAGATACTGTTGAGTATTAGTTTAAGGAGGAGATAAAAACATGAATACCGGTAAACCTTGGTTCCAAGATATTTTGCATGTGATTTGGGCTTCCACCAGAAAAAGTGTTTAAGTTTGTTTTGATATTTGTATTTGCTCTTATCCTCTTAAATAGAAAAGCACAGTGTCTGCTTTACGATTCTTTCCTTCTCCATCTGCCCTTCCCCCTACTTGTGCTTTCTGTCTCTAAAAGTAAATCTTAAGAAGAAAAGCAATAAGTAAATTGTTTAGGCATTGTTATTTTTGATAATTTATTCTTAATATTTTGTATCCATTTAAAGCTATGAGTGAGGGGTGCCTGGGTGGCTCAGTGGGTTAAAGCCTCTGCCTTCGGCTCAGGTCATGATCCCAGGGTGCTGGGATTGAGCCTCTGCCTTCGGCTCAGGTCATGATCCCAGGGTGCTGGGATTGAGCCCCGCAGCCCTGCACCGGGCTCTCTGCTCCACAGGGAGCCTTCTTCCTCCTCTCTCTCTGCCTGCCTCCCTGCCTAGTTGTGATTTCTCTCTGTCAAATAAATAAAATATTAAAAAAAAAAAATAAAGCTATGAGTGACCAGGAGCACATGTATATTTAAAACATCTTTTTTGGAAATTTCTATCTTTAAGCTATAGGACTTATTCTGCCTAAATAAAAATAGATTTGTTTTTTTTTTTTTAAAGATTTTATTTATTTATTTATTTGATAGGCAGATATCACAAGTAGGCAGAGAGGCAGGCAGATAGAGAGAGAGGTGGAAGCAGGTTCCCTGCTGAACAGAGAGCCCGATTGATTATAAACAAAATAAAGTTCATTTTAAGTAATTCAGGAAATACAGAAAGATGTAAAGATGGAAGTAAACATCATTCCTAAACTCACTAACCAGAAAATATCACTGCTGACATTTTAGCCTTTTAGTCCTTTTTTCCATGAATACTTAATTTTTTACATGACTATAGAATGTATGTTATGACATAGAAGTGTGAAAAAATGAGGTCCTAAACAAATAATTATGTCTCAGAATAAAAATTCATTAGGGGAAAGTAATAGGTAAATTTTTTTTTTGACTAAATTTTTTTGTTTTTGACTAAAACAGAGGCAAAACTTTTTAATCATTTTATATATTGTTTATACACAAAACAGTAGTACACACTGACTGTGTTATGGGTTGTTTCTGGGAGTCCAAAGCTCTCACGTTGTTCCTTCTGTGCTCTTCCTGTGCAACCATTTATGTTTCTCTCTCTCTCACCCCCCATCCCCCACACCTCTGGCTTAACATACTAATTTATTAGTACCATCTTTTTGCATTAGTTCAGTGAATTCATTGAGAGTGTTGTCTTCTTTAGCTGATTTGTAGTAATTTTAATGATGTTTCATTCCTTCATTTAATATATGTATACACTGAAGATTTGTGGTAAACTGGACTCAACCTTATAGTAATTTATAAAGGAAACTACCCAGTTTCTCACAGTTTGGTGTCCTTCTTTAGTTGAAATCTATAAATACTAGCTTTGGTTCATTTAGCATTTATGTTTCTAGTATAGGACAGAAGTTTCATGTTTAAAAATCTTGCCGAGTTTTTTTGTTCATAATTCTAATGCTTTTATATATGTTTTTAAGACTTTGTTGGCCTCCATTTGACCAAAAGAGTGACACTGAATTCCGGAAACATTGCTATGAATGGTTGAAAAAGATTTCTGTAAGTATTCTCTTTCTGGAAGATGTAAGCTTAATTAAAAACTACATTAAGGGATGCCTGAGTGGCTCTGTGGGTTAAGCCTCTGCCTTCTGCTCAGGTTGTGGTCTTAGGGTCCTGAGATCGAGCCCCACATTGGGCTCTCTGCTTGGCGGGTAGCCTGCTTCCCCCTCTCTCTCTCTACCTGCCTCTCTGTCTACTTGTGGTCTCTGTCAAATAAATAAATCTTAAAAAAAAAACCAAACTACATTAAATTTTATTTTTAGCTTTATTGAAGTATAATCCTACATTAATTTTTTTGGAGGTGAAGTCTTTTTTTAAAAAAATATTTTATTTATTTATTTTTTAAAGATTTTATTTATTTATCTGACAGACAGAGATCACAAGTACGCAGAGAAGCAGGCAGAGAGAGAGAGAGGAGGAAGCAGGCTCCCCACTGAGCAGAGAGCCCAATGCGGGGCTGGATCCCAGCACCCTGGGATCATGACCTGAGCTGAAGGCAGAGGCTTTAACCCACTGAGCCACCCAGGCGCCTCTTATTTATTTATTTGATAGACAGAGGTTACAAGTAGGCAAGAGAGGCAGGCAGGGAGAGAGAGGAGGAAGCGGGCTCTTCGCGGAGCAGAGAGCTCAATGTGGGGCTCAATCCCAGGACCCTGGGATTATGACCTGAGCCGAAAGCAGAGGCTTTAACCCACTGAGCCACCCAGGTGCCCCTGGAGGTGAAGTCTTTAATGCTTTTATGCTAACAGTATAAGAGCAAGGAAATATTTGTTAAAATAATATTTTTGGTGGTTTTGGTTAGGATTTTGTGTATTTCTAGGAAACCAGCTTTGCTGCCTAGATGCATTGGAAATAGGTTTCTGAGTTCTTGCGAGTTTATGTCATAGCCTGGGTGGCTCAGCGGGTTAAGGCCTCTGCCTTCGGCTCAGGTCATGATCCCAGGGTCCTGGGATCGAGCCCCGCATCGGGCTCTCTGCTTGGCTGGGAGCCTGCTTCCTCCTCTCTCTCTCTCTGCCTGCCTCTCTGCCTACTTGTGATCTCTATCTGTCAAATAAATAAATCTTTAAAAAAAAAAAAAAAAAAAAAAAAAAAAGATGTTATTTCTTTATTTATTTTGTTAAATATTTTATTTATTTGCCAGAGAGAGAGAGAGTACATACAAGCAGGCAGAGAGACAGGCAGAGGCAGTGAGAGATGTAGGCTCCCCGCCGAGCAAGGAGCCCGAAGCGGGACTTGATTCCAGGACCCTGGGATTATGACCTGAGCTGAAGGCAGCGGCTTAACCAACTGAGCCACCCATGCGTCCCAGAAGATTTTATTTATTTATTTGACAGAGAGAGAGATCACGAGTGGTCAGAGAGGCAGGCAGAAAGAGGGGGAATCAGACTCTCCACTGAGCAGAGAGCCTGATGCAGGGCTGGATCCCAGGACCCCAAGATCATGACCCAAGCCAAAGGCAGAGGCTCAACCCACTGAGCCACCCAGGTGCCCCTATAGGAAACTTTTTTGATGGTAGATTACTTTAACTTGTGTCCACATACAGTATCCATAATTGTGGCTTTATAATTATTTTTTGTGACCAAGTCCACCAAGAGTTTAGAAATATTCAATTTCCGGTTCAAATGGGATAATCTTTACATAGTAGGAATTATGGCTATTATTATTACTATTTTCAAACGATCTATTATTTATTTGACAGAGAGCACCCATGAGGCATGGATTGGGAGGGGCAGAGGGAGAGGGAGAGAGAGAGTCTAAGCAGATTCTGCATCGAGTGCGGAGCCAGAAGTGGGGCTTGCTCACGACCCTGAGATCATGATCTGAGTCAAAACCAAGAGACACCTAACCAGCTGTGCAGCTGGGGCTCCCCAGAGTTATGATTATTACTTGATAAGGTTATTATTCATAAAGTCTTTAAATTATCTTATTTCTTTTTTCCATAGGTGGAATGTGGAAGTAGCTTTCCTCAAGTTGTTGGGTCACTTTTTCTTTCTCCTGGTGGTCCTAAGTTTATTCATCTGATGTATCATTTTGCAAGATTTGTTGCAATAAAATATATCAAAACTCATTCTAAAAGTAAGTTATTTTTAGTAAGAATTTTTTTGTTTTCAATTTTCAATTTTTGTTTTTCATAATTTGTAAGTCATAAAGAGATTTTAATAAAGCAAGGTAAGATAAAAACATTAAATTACCTCACAAGGTAATAGTTAATATTCTACAGGAGCTGTAGTTTGAAAGCCTCTAATGAGCGTAAGTAACTATTGGTGTATGTGTATATAATTCCTGAAGACCATTTGCTTGGTCAAAGGAATCGTGCATTTTGTTAGTTATCTGTGTGTTTTCTGTAGAGATTGGTCAGTTTATACCTCTGTCACCAGTGTATGGAGAGTTTCTGTTGTCCCAAAGGCTCAACAACATTGTGTGTGGTCAGACATTTTTATCTTTTTGGTCTGATAGGTTAAAATGGAGTCTCAGGGTGGTTTTAATTTGTATTTCTCTTATTTAGTTAGATTGAAAATTGTTTCATATATTTAAGAGCAGCTTGTGTTTTTTTATACACTATATTCATGATTGTTCATTTTTCTCTTAAGTTACTACTTTTATTCCATTTATAGGAGCTCTTATTTATTACTATCCTTTCTCTGTGATGTGATATGTAAACCTTTTTTTTCCATTTTATTTTCTATGCATGATTTTTTAAGAACTTACACATATGATCTTGGTGTTTAAGTATTTGTGTATGTAAAATTTAATGCAACATAAGCATTGTTACCAGTTTTTCTTTTTGTAAATGATCTATTCCAATTACATGTAGCCCAAAGTATTTTAGTATATCTGCTATTGAAGGGAGCACTAGCCCAAAGTATTGTTTTTTTTAAATTTTTTTTGAAGATTTTATTTATTTATTTGAGAGAGAATGAGTGAGAGAGAGCATGAGAGAGGAGAAGGTCAGAGGGAGAAGCAGACTCCCCAAGGAGCTGGGAGCCTGATGCGGGACTCGATCCTGGAAGTCCAGGATCATGACCTGAGCCAAAGGCAGTCGCTCAACCAACTGAGCCACCCAGGCGCCCGCCCAGTGTTTTTCATATGAAGTATGTATGTTTGGATTTAGCAAGAGTTTGTTGTGCATAAGGCTTCTAAGCATGGGTTGTCCTATTTCTGATTTCTGATTTAAATCAATTCCAGTCAGCATGTTTAGTGTCTAGATGACTTCTACATTCAGTGAACTCATCCCCAGTTGAATATATAGAATTTGTGGTTTCTTTGGGGTTAGCACTAGGACCTGGATTAGTAATGTTAGGTGCACTGGAGTGGTCTCTGTTTATCCATTTAGCCATTAAACTAGGATTTATTACAGCTAAAAATGGGGATTCTGAAATATTTGGATGGATTGTTCTCAGGGTCAGCTTTGATCATTAGTAACACAGCCAAGAATTACCTGAGAAATGGAGACTGGTTTTGTTTGGTTGTCCTGTTGGTCTTACTAGATAGAAAAATAAATAGCAAAGGACGTGTTGTGATCTAACCTCATCTCTTTTAATTGATTTTCTTTCTTTGTTGTGAAGAGATCCTGGTAAGAAGTTGCTCTTGTATAACAGTGTATTTGTTCATGGATATATCAAGTTATGATAATAAGAATTATTTGGGGCAGAGAGACTTTCAAAGTTTTTAAAGATTTTTATTTTTTTTATTTTATTTTTTTATTTATGACAGAGAGAGATCACAGGCAGAGAGGCAGGCAGAGAGAGTGAGAGGGAAGCAGGCTCCCTGCCAAGCAGAGAGCCCGATGTGGGACTCGATCCCAGGACCCTGAGATCATGACCTGAGCCGAAGGCAGCAGCTTAAACCACTGAGCCACCCAGGCGCCCCAAAGTTTTTATGATTCTATAAAACAACTCAACTTCAGATACCCTTTTTTAGTTGCCTACTTAAAAATAGATTTCTATGCTTTTGTTAAGATTAGTTGTATCTGTTTATGTGGCATACCAGTTTTTAAGGAGTTGTTAGTTGCTTGAGTTAATTAATCTCTTAAAATTAATGAATCTCCAGTTTTTGATATTTGATATTTTCTGTGATCTTATTTGTCTTCCATGTAGATTCTTCTATACGTTTTACAGAGACATTTAATGTAAAATCACAAGATATGCACAAATGCATTGCCAGATGCCATGTGGCACGTAATAGATTTTTACACATTTTGCAAAGAGAAGACTGCGTTACCCGAAAGTATCAGGAAAATGCACAGTAAGTAATACATTGATAGTTAGAAAATGAAAATTCCAGGGGCGTGTGGGTGGCATGGTTGGTGAGGCATCTGACTAATGGTTTTGGCTTAGGTGGTGATCTTAGGGTTGTGAGATCTAGCCCTGCTCATGGTTCTGCACTGGGTGTGGAGTCTGCTTAAGATTCTCTCTCTCCCTCTTCTTCTGCCCCTCCCTTGCGTGCTCTCTCTTTCTCTCTGCCCCCCCCCAAAAAGAAAATGAAAATTCCTTTCTCCTTAGCAAATGTCATCAGTGTACCTTCAGTGGCAGTAATCTGTGCCTACCTCAAAACCCGTTAGTGTCCTATTTTCATTTTAAAGCCAGATAACTTCTGAATAAGATATTTTAAAACTGTGCAGATGTACATGAAACTTTAGAGCAAAGGAAAACATTACCTTAGTTTAAAAATTCAGTGTCTTAGGTGTTTTTCATTTTTTTAAACGTGGATTTACATCTTTATGCTGTAATTATTGTGCTCATTCTATTTTGTATTTTTTCTCTTCATATTTCATTCTGTAAATTTTTCCATATTACCATACTATATTGCTTTTATTAAAAATTTTAAAAATTATTTTTATTTTTTGAATTTTTAAAGTATATTGCTTTTAATATCTACTTAATAGTTGAGTATCCATTAAGTAGATATTCCATCAAGTAGGTATTCCATAGTTTCTTTAACCATCTCATCTTGAGTTATATTTAGGTTCCTCTTGTCAGCAAATTTTTATTTGAGTTACTTTTGTGTGCCAGATATTGTTTAGGCACTGTCGTACAGCATTAAACAAACAAGACAGGCAAGGTTTCTAGTCTCAAGAAATAGAGTGTGTCAGATTTTTTTTTTTTTTAAGGATTTTATTTATTTATTTGACAGAGATCACAAGCAGGCAGAGAGGCAGGAAGAGAGAGAGGAAGGGAAGCAGGCTCCCCGCTGAGCAGAGAGTCCCACGTGGGGCTCAATCCCAGGATCCTGGGATCATAACCTGAGCCGAAGGCAGAGGCTTTAAACCACTGAGCCACCTGGGTGCCCCGAGTGTGTCAAATTTTTAATGATTTACAACTTAATGACAACTACAGCAAGACAACTTATTTATTTGTTTGTTTGTTTTTAAGATTTTATATATATTTTTATATTTTATATATTTTATATATTGTTTATAAGATTTATATAGTTGACAGAGTGAGAGAGTCACAAGTAGGCAGAGAGGCAGGCAGAGAGAGAGGGTGAAGCAGGCTTCCTGCTGAACAGAGAGCCCAATGCAGAGCTCGATCCCAGGACCCTGAGACCATCACCTGAGCTGAAGGCAGAGGCTTAACCACTGAGCCACCCAGGCACTCCAAGACAACTTTTTAAATGTTGTGTTACCTATTGTGAAAACGAAAGAATCCTTTAAAATCATCTTGAAACTACAATGTTGCCTATCGTGACCCTCCGTATGTGTGATGAGGATAAGAGAGCAGAGTAGTCCTACTTCCAACATTTTTATTTGAAGACAGAGTGTATATGAGCCGAGAAGTCCTGGTCCATCTCAATAGCAACCTGTATGTTAGATCACACTGTAAGTCTTGGAGGAAGTCTAGACTCCTTTAGCTGGCCGCTGGCTGTATTTGGAAGAGTAGTCTTCAGAGGCATTGAGAAAAGATAAGAAATGGGGGAAAATATCAAAGTGGCCTATACCAATTAATTGTAGTGGAATTATAATTGTTATTTGTATGTTTTCTTACAGATTGTCAGTTAAACAAGTACGAAATTTGAGAGCAGAATGTATGGAACAGCAAAACCAAATAAAAAAGTAAGTGACTTTTACATTAGAGCTGAAAGTTGCCTTAGTGCAGCTTCTGCATTTTACCAGTAAGAAAACTGAGTCCCATAGGATTAGAACATAATTCTGATTCCTCGTCCACTTCTTCTAATAAAGTCATTGCTTTTGGGGCGCCTGGGTGGCTTAGTCGGTTAAGGGTCTGCCTTTGGCTCATGATCTGGGGTCCTGGGAACAAGCCCTGAGTCAGGCTCCCTGCTTAGTGGTAGTCTCCTTCTCCCTTTCCCTCTGCTGCTTCCCCTGCTTGTGCTCTCTCGCTCTCTCTCTGTCAAATAAATAAAAATCTATAAAAAAATTGATTGCTTTGAGCTAGAATTATATTTTTTTAAAAATGGGAATAGTTGTTAGTGAGTGGGTTTATGGATCAGTTCACTCTTTTGGTGGTAAATTGCCATGAAATTAAAAAAGATGACTAATGAGATCATTTATTTTTTAACTAGAATGGAACCCTATGATGACCAAAGTAATATTCAAGAGAAAATCCAAAAGGTGAGGTGACTTTTTAAGGGAGAAATTTAATCTTTCTTACTTTTGTGATGTGCAGTATTGACTTACTTAATTGGACCCTTATATTCTGTTTTTGTCATTTCTTTTTGTTAAACTGTTACTTTTTGAAAAACTCATTAATAAGTGATATATAAAGGTATCAACAGGGTGCCTTTAAAAAGAATGAATATAATGGAAAAATTAACTTATAATTTATAAGACTAAATATAACAAAAACAGTTTTAAATATGGTTAAAAGTTCAGCTTGATTGTAACTTAGTAGTATTAATTTATGTAAATAAAATATGTTAACTGAAGGGAGATATTAAGTATGGAAGAAGAATGAGAAGTCACATTGAAGCTAGCTTGGCAGTAGGGAGGAATCTGGCAGACATAAATAATCTGAGGTTTTCAGAGGGTGGCTTTGATGTGAGATTGGAGTGTTTTCTTAGGCCTTTATGTTTAGATGAACTCTCTCTCAAGCTCTTTGTCCTGTTTTTATGATCACTGAGCTGCTTTGGGTGTTAATTTGGCTTCCCAGACAGTTTGTCACTGGGGAAGGTGAGTGCCCTCCTCAGGAAATAATTATTCATCCATTCAGTGAATTTTTACTGATCACCTGCCATGTGCCAAGTGTTCTAGATGTTAGAGCTCTAGCAGTGAAAGAAAGAGGCAAAGTCACTTCCTTCATGAATCTTCCAGCTTGTGAATATGAATACTTCTGTTACTGAACACAGTATCTTTGATTGTAAGTTTAATAGGTTGATGCGAAACGTGTTTGAAAGTTTTCACATTGCTCTCTCCTGAGTTTGGTTAATGTTTACTTTCCCTGAGTCCGGTCAATTTTTTATCCATTAACAAGATAAAAGTAAAAATCTGAGAATCAAAAAAAAAAAAAGAAAAAAAAGTCTGAGAACTAGTTTCTGGATCATTGTCCACCAAGGAAATGCAATCCTGTGAGACCCCTAGACTGCCAGTCAACGAGTCTTCTTTGGGGCCTTAACTTTGTATGGTGGGAAGACACAAACACAAACACGGGTATAATTGTATTTCCCTGCTCGCCTCCCACTTTTTTTTTTTTAAGATTTTATTTATTTATTTGACAGAGAGAGATCACAAGTAGGCAGAGAGGCAGGCAGAGAGAGTGAGAGGGAAGCAGGCTCCCTGCCGAGCAGAGAGCCTGATGCGGGACTGGATCCCAGGACCCTGAGATCATGACCTGAGCCGAAGACAGTGGCTTAAACCACTGAGCCACCCAGGCGCCCTTGCCTCCCACTTTTATAAATTCTTTTAAGGAATCCCATGTGTACAAAAAAGTGCAGAAGTCATAAGTATGTAGCCTGATAAAATTTCACAAAGTAAATACACATATGTAACCAGTACAGTTTAGGGAACAGAACATTACTCTGGAAGCGTCAAGCCCCTTTTCATGTACAACCATATCCCCCCCAAGAGTAAACACTTTCCTTCTTTCTTACATTAGAGATTAGTTTGACACTTCTTAAACTTTATATTAAAGGGGAGTTTATTCTTTTGTGTTTATCTTCTTTGACTCATGCTGTTTTATCTCTGCCGTTGTGTGTGTAGGTTGTGTGTTCCTTTCTCAATACTATGTACTGTTTTATGACTATAGCACAACAAATTTTTTTTTACTCTAGGTAGATGGTTGGGTTAGTTACAGTTTTTGACTTTTACAAATAGGAGTGCTATGAACATTCTTCAAAAATTTTGTTTGCTATATTAATGGAAGTATAGTTGGCACACAGTGTTCTGTGAGTTTCCAGTGTATAGCCTAGTGATTGGACAGTTGTTATGCTCTGCTCACCACAGGTGAAGCTACCACTTGTAAATACTCTTACACATGCATTTAATGAACATAGGTTAATACATGTTTAAGATTCTTTGCTTTTAAAGAAGCATCGTTTCAGGGCACCTGGTGGCTCAGTGGGTTAAGGCCTCTGCCTTTGACTCAGGTATGATCCCAGGGTTCTGGGATCAAGCCCCGCATCAGGCTCCCTTCTCAATGGGGATCCTGTTTCTTCCTCTCCCTCTGCTACTCCGCCTGCTTGTGTTCTCCCTCTCTCTCTCTGTGAAATAAATAACATAAATAATCTTTAAAAAAATGGTTTTTCATATTTTTACCTTTTGAAACTTGAATGAATCTTAATATTGATATGTAGTATGTTTTTTTTCCCTTCCTGAAAATCTTTTATTATTTCTCCCTGAAAAGTTTTTTTTTCTTTCTTTCTTCCTTTTTTTTCCTTTAAAGATTTTCTTTATTTATTTGAGAGAGAGCATGAGTGAGGTGGAGTGGCAGAGGGAGTGGGAGACTTGATCTGAGAACCCTGAGATCATGACCTGAGCCAAAGGCAGTCACTTAACCAACTGAGCCACCCAGGCGCCCCTGCCTCGAAAGTTTCTATTAGATTGCATGTCAAGACATAGAAAATGGTAATTACATCTTGTTAGTATGAAGTTTCTTAGATTTGTTTTGAAAATCATGGGGGGCTAAATTCTCCTGAGAAATTACTTTTTTTCTCTTGAGAAATTTTTTAGTTTTAAAACCGCTTTGGAAGTAGCATCAGTGCTTTTTAGACAGTTAATTTCCTCATCAGAAATCATCATAGGAGTGCTTCATTTGTTCTAGAGAGTGAGCATGTATTTGTGTTTTACATTTCTTTGATAGATATACAGATTATATAGAGTCTTTGTCTTTCTTTTTAAAGGTTCGGTCTTTGTGGGCTTCAGTGAATGAAACGCTTATGTATTTGGAAAAAGAAAGAGAAGTTGTTAATGCAGTCCTTAATCTTGTTAACCAATATACTTTAGATGGAACTAATGTTGCTATCAATATTCCAAGGCTCTTACTTGACAGAATTGAGAAACAAATGTGTCAGGTAAGCATTTGATACTAAGTAAACTACTGAGAAAACTCTTTATGTAATTATTATATATAGTAATAATAAATACATGTATTCAATATATAACTAATATATAATATGTAAACATAAATAATGTATATTCTTTTTCTTACAGTGTTTTTCTCCATTTTTGTGACTAAATCTAGTAGTGCATTCATACAGAGGGCTATTGTTAACTGTGTATATATTATATATTGGAGTGTGTATATTTAGATACATAAACTTTTACTGTTCATCCCTTTTACGGTGCTACATCATACAGTAGATGCATGGAGGAGGTTGCTTAGTAGAAAGATGGTATGGTACAAGTTCTTTATAAGATCTCAAGGAGAGCAGCAGTGATCTATTTGCTAAATGTCTTTTTAAAATGTCTCTACCCTGTGGTTTCTCTTTCTTCTTGATTCTGTTAAGGATTTTAGTCTCTTCTCCCATTAGCATTTGTGACGTTGTGTCTTTACTCTCTTTGGTTTTTCAGACAGCTGTTCTCAGGTTTTCTACTGATTCTTTTTCTCTAACTTTCAAATGAAAGTGTTTCCATGGTTTCTTTAGTGCCTACTTTTCTTCCCCCCTACTTTTTTTCTTCTGTATTTTCTTAATTCTGTTTTCATCAGTATCCTATACAGTGGTATTCCCAAATTAGTATTTCTTTTTTTTTTAAAGATTTTATTTATTTATTTGACAGAGATCGCAGGTAGGCAGAGAAGCAGGCAGAGAGAGAGGAGGAAGCAGACTCCCTGCTGAGCAGAGAGCCCGATATGGGGCTCGATACCAGGATCCTGGGATCATGACCCTAGCTGAAGGCAGAGGCTTTAACCCACTGAGCCACCCAGGTGCCCCCCAAATTAGTATTTCTAGTCTCTCTGTTTACCTGAATTGCATCAAATTATTTCCACTTGCTTATAGGACATTTCCATCTGGATAGCCTCTATCTTTTTTTTTCTTAATGAGCTCATAATCTATTAAGTATCTGCTATATGCCAGGCATTAATTATAGTATAGGGAAATACAAAGGTAAAATAGTGTTGTGATACTGAAAGGCTTTCACTATAATAGGTAACATGCCAGCACTGCAAATTTCCGGTATGTAAAAATCAGAGTCTGCAAATTCAGGTTCCTACAGAGGCTAGTGCTAATTGTGTGTAACAAAAGGGGTAAAGTAGGAAGTAATGAGGTCTTTGGAGAAAAAATAATTTTTATGTGAAATCTAAGATTTTTAGTTGATTGGCAGCTAATTCAAATGATTTTTAAAATACTGGAATTGTGCAGGCCAAATAAACATGTCTAAGTTTGGAATCAGCTATTATGGTCCGTCACTTTGCACCTTTTGTTAAAATATGAATTCATGATCTTTCACCAAACCTGCTCTTTCTCCTCAGTCTTTATTTTGCTTTCCATTTATTTGCATTTCTTTTGTTGTTCTAGCTTGCAGCTTTTTTGCATTATATAAAAATATGGCACAGCATGTTAAATCCTTTCACACTAGTTTTTGTTGGACCAAAATTATTTACTTGGCTTCATTTTTGGGTAGACATTTGACTTGTTTCACTCTTCTTTAAGGTAACTTTTTAATATAATAGTAAAAAAAATAAATATATTTATTTAACAGTTTATTATCTAAAGAACCACTTTTTTCCCCCCTCTGAATCCTAAGTTGCACATTGGAAATGTTTATGAGGCTGGAAAATTGAACGTGTTAACAGTTATTCAGTTATTAAATGAAGTCTTGAAAGTAGTGAAATATGAACGTTGTCAGGCTGACCCAGCAAGAATGACAATAGACCTTCACTTCCTAGAAAAGGAGAACAAACTTCAGAGAGAGAGATTATCAGATTTGAAGTATATGAGGTACTGTAGAAAGATCTTTTGTTGCATTATTGGGGGAGGAGTGGTTGGTTTGATAATTTTTCAGCAGAACTCATGTAGTTGATAATTCTTTAGCACTGGCAAACAAATGTGAACATTTTATTAGAACTCAAAAATTTCTAGAGAGACACGTTAAGTAGAAAGGACAATTAATGTAGTTTTCTTTTTGTCTAGAATAAATTATTTGCCCTTAGTCATAATTCTTTATGAAATAATTTTAACTTTCTCAAGCTTTTCTTTGGAGTCTACATAAAACTAAGCCTCAGAAAAATTTGTTATTTGAGTAGAATAATTGGGAGGTAGGACTACCTTTAGGAGTGGACAGAGTATAGGTGTAGAATTTGGACTTGAGTTCAGAACTAGGGAAAAAGAATATTTTAAGGATAAACGGAATAATAGATATATGATTGCTTTCTGGTCTTAAAAGGAAAAAAGTACTTTAGGTTCTGAATGTTCATAGTGAGAGTTTATTTGGTTTTTATGTACTATACTGGTTGAACTTCCAATTATATTTTCTTCCCTTTCTCTGCAAACTGTTGTATTCTTAAATTTTACTCAGTACTTTTATATATTTATGATTTGAATGAAGTTCTGTTTTTATGCTATCGTAGGTGTAAAATAAAGGAAGATGTCACCAATATAAGACATTCTGTTGTTGAAAAACAAGGAGAATGGCATAAAAAGTGGGAAGAATTTCTTGGTCTGTCTCCTTTCAGTCTAATTAAAGGTTTGACTCCAGTAAGTGATATTGACTTGCCTTTTGGAAAGTAGTTTAATATAAGGCAGCCTTGTGATTTATGTTACAAATGGTCTAGGAATGCTATGAATGTGTAAGTTGTCATCTTTGCACCTGAGCCTAAAGTTCAAATGTTTTGGTTTCTGTTATTTTTCTAAGTACGTATTTGGGTATTCACTGTCTGCTTTGGAATTATAGTTACTATTTTTAGATTCAGAGGATTATATTAAAAAGAAAATGAGACATTTCTTTTGCTATTAGGTAGTATTACATTTGAGGCACAGTTGGAGGTGGAGTAGTCTCCTTGTTCTAATATTGTACTCATTCGTTTAAAAATAGTTACAGGATAATTTATATGCTTGATAATTCTATCTTCGTAGGGGGAAAAATCATCTGTTCTTAGATTAACTTAGTGTTATTATGGTACTGAGTAAATGTATGTTTCAAATGATGAATTCTGTGTTTTAAGGCTGTGGATCTTTTACCACCAATGTCTCCTCTTTCATTTGATCCTGCCTCAGAAGAAGTATATGCAAGGAGTATTCTTTTGCAGTATCCTGCTTCACTTCCAGGTTGGTTATTTGTTTTTCTCTTTCTTAAACCTCCTCCCCATCAGTATTTCTCACTGTGATAGCAGTTCCTTTACATTTTTATCTTGTTTCTTCCCCCCAGTTATTTTTTTTGTGAAATGCACATAGCATTTTAGTCAATGCTGTTGACTGACTGTACTACTCAGTGGCATTTAGTAAGTTTACAAAATTGTGCAACCATCAGCACTTTTTAGCTCCAGAATATTTTTATTACCTTAAAAGGAAATCCTAGGGGAGGCTATCCTAGGGCGGCTCAGTTGATTAAACATCTTAACTCTTGTTTTTGGCTCAGGTCATGATCTCAGGATCCTGAGTTTGAGCCCTGCCTTGGGTTCCGTGCTCAGTGCAGAGTCTGTTTGTCCCTCTCTTTTCCCCTCTGCTACTCTGCCCATGCTCTTGCTCTCAAAAATAAATAAATCTTTAAAAAAAAAAAGGGGGAACTCCTGTACCCATTAAGCAGTCACTCCCCACTTTCCGCTTTCCCAGTCCCTGGGCAACCACAAATATACTTCGTCTCTCTATGGATTTGTCTATGCAAGTCATATACTGAGGCTTTTTGTGTCTGGTTTCTTTCACTTGCAGAATTTTTTACTTTGCACAGTATATTCAAGGTTCATTCAAGTTGTAGCATGTATTAGTACTTCATTACTTTTTTTTCTTTTTAAGATTTTATTTATTATTTGACAGACAGACATCACAAGTAGGCAGAGAGGGAGAGAGGAGGAAGCAGGCTCCCCGCTGAGCAGGGAGCCTGATTCGGGGCTCGATCCCAGTACCGTGGGATCATGACCTGAGCCGAAGGCAGAGGCTTTAACCCACTGAGCCACCCAGTACTTGCACCCCAGTACTTCATTACTTTTTATGAATATGTTCTGTTGTGTGACTACCATATTTTGCTTATCCGTCATCCATTGATGGACATTTGGGTTGTTTCCACTATTTCACTATTATGAGTAATACTGCTATAAACATTTGCTTACAAGATTTTGTGTGGAAGCCCACAGCTGTTTAACATGAAAGAATAGTACAATAATTACTTGAATACCACCTGTTTTAACTATCATCATCTGCTACATTGCTTTATATGTGTATGTATGTGTTTTTGCTAAACCAAGTTGGAGTTCTAGATATTGTAACACTTCACTCTAAGTGTTTCAGCATGTATTCCCATAAAAATAAAGACTTTTCCTATATAACTACCATGGTAATGTCACATCTAAAAAATTATAGTAATTCTATAATATCTTGGTTTTCTCAGCTGTTATACCACTGTCATACCTATCACACTATTACACCACTATCACACCTAAAATGAATTTCTCTATAATACCTGAAAACTCATTTTATATTCCGTTTTCCCTGGTTGCCTAGTATTCGTGTATAAGAAATTGTTACGGAGTTCAGTAAATGTTAGGTGAATAAGAGAAGGAATACATGCGTTAAAAAACCTGTGAATTATGTAGCCAGAATGGAGAATGTGATAGATGTAGGCCATATTTGAGTTTATGCAGGCCAAAGGTCATGGCATGAACCTAAGTCCACAGGACTTAGGAAGAAAAGGGTGAACATAGCTGGGGTGGATGATTGGTTTGGGAGTCAAGTACACATGAAGAGGACACTGGTTAGGAAAGGTCATAGATTAGAGAGCAAGGCTCGGGATAGGCACTAGCAAAAGAGTAGACATAGGAAAGACTGCACAGTTTGATGAATGACAAAGCTTTAGATAGAGCATTACTTAGGATGATGGAATGACTCTTAGAACTCTTGGCATATTTGGCATTTTGTTTTCATTTCAGCTTGGAAAGACCATTACCCTTGTACAAGACTTAGTTTAAGTCCTGTGAAGCCATGAGATTAGTCCTCATGTCAATTTGGGTATTTCTTGTCTGCCTTTAAAGTGAGGACATATTTGTGTCTGTTTAGGAAGTGCAGTGGAAATTCATATTTTAGAAGTGTTTGATAGCTCCTTTGAGGTAATGCTATACTCGAGACATTGCAGAATTTGTACTCTTAGGATTCCTTTTTTTTTTTTTTTCCCTAAATTGGTAGAGCTTTGTCGTGAGCTGGGGGATCTTAATATTATTTTATGCTTTTTTGTAGTAAACAACTACAACTTTTTTTTTTTTTTGAAGATTTTATTTATTTATTTGACAGACAGAGATCCCAAGTAGGCAGACAGGCAGAGAGAGAGGAGGAAGCAGGCTCCCCATTGAGCAGAGAGCCTGATGGGGGGTTCGATCCCAGGACCCCAGGATCATGACCTAAGCCGAAGGCAGAGGCTTTAACGCACTGAGCCACCCAGGCGTCCCAACTACAACTTTTTTTGTTTACTACAACTTTTTTGTAGTAATCAACTTTTACCTCCTATACTTTACATATTACATCTTACTGGAAATTCTCTTAAAAAAATTTTTTTTAAAGATTTTATTTATTTATTTGACAGAAAGAGGCACAGTGAGAGAGGGAATATAATCAGGGGGAGTGGGAGAGGGAAAAGCAGGCTCTCTGCTCCGCAGGGAACCCTGGGATTGTGACCTGACCTGAAGGCAGATGCTTAACATCTGAGCCACCAGTCACCCCTTAAATTGTTTTTTAAAATAATTATATTTCAGCATATTAAAGGTGTAGGGAATAATATTATAAGTAACCTCTTCACCAAACACTTTTTATCAAAGCTTTGCAATATTTTAGATTTTTTTTTTAAAGATTTTATTTATTTATTTGACAGAGAGTGAGAGATCACAGGTAGACAGAGCAACAGGCAGAGGGAGAGAGGGAAGCAGGCTCCCCGCTGAGCAGAGAGCCCGATGTGGGGCTCAGTCCCAGGACCCTGAGGTCATGACCTGAGCCGAAGGCAGAGGCTTAAACCACTGAGCCACCCAGGCGCCCCCATATTTTAGATTTTTTAAAAAATCTATTTATTTTATTTGAGAGAGAGAGGGAGAAAACACAAGCAGCGGGAGCAGCAGGAAAGGGAAAAGTGGTCTCCCCTGGGATCAGGACCTGAGGCAAAGGCAGATTCTTAACTGTCTGAGCCACCCAGGTGCCCAGTGAGATACACTTCTGAAAAGGAAAATAAAAACTGTAATCTTGGCCTAAAAAAGAAAAAAAATCAGCAAATGTGTTGGTTAATCTAAACACACAATGATTGTTAAAAACAGTTCCTAACAATGTCACTGAAAAAGGAAGGGGGCAGGGGCATTATTCTAGAATAAAGCAGTAAGAGGACAAAACAGCCAAAAGCAATGAATGAACCCTCCTTAGATCCTAGTTCAAAATATAAACATTTACACGGGACATTTTGGAGTACAGTAAGAGAAATTTATTCATTTGCCAGAAGATTCTGTATAGTTAGATCCATACACTTGTAGTAAAATCATTTTTACAAACATACATCAGAATAGATGTAAGATTCAGGATAGTGGTCATATCTGCAAATGCAGGATGGATGGGGTCAAGGAAAGGTGGATCCCTGAGGACTAACTGCATATACTTTAAACAAAACAAAACAAAAACAACCTAAACTATTGCAGGACACCTTGATGGCTCAGTTAAGTGTCTGACTTCAGCTCAGGTCAAGATCTCAGGGTCCTGGCACTGAGCCCCAAGTAGGGGGCTTCCCAGTCAGCAGGGAGTCTGCTCATCCCTCTGCCCCTCCCCGTGCTCATGCTCTCTCTGATAAATAAATAAAGGCTTTTAAAAAAAAGTCTAAAGGAGCACCTGGGTGGCTCAATCGGTTAAGCATCTGTCCTCAGCTCATCTGTCCTCATGATCCCAGAATCCTGGGATGAAGCCCTGAGTCTGGCTCCCTGGTCAGTGGGGAGTCTGCTTCTCCTTCTCCCTCTGCCTGTTGCTCCTTCCGCTTGTGCTCTCTCTTTCCCCCTGTCAAATAAATAATATCTATCTATCTGTCTATTGACAGAGAGAGACATAGCGAGAGAGGGAATACAAGCAGGGGGAGTGGAAGAGGGAGAAGCAGGCTTCCCACCCAGCAGGCAGCCCAATGCTGGGTGGGATCATGACCCAGCCAAAGCCAGACGCCCAACGGCTAAGCCACCTAGGTACCGCAAATAGATAAAATCTTGAAAAAAAAAAGTTTTGTTTTTGTTCTTAAGATTTTTATTTGTTCGACAGATCACAAGTAGGCAGAGAGAGAGGGGGAAGCAGGCTCCCCGCTGAGCAGAGAGCCCAACATGGGGCTCAATTCCAGGACCCCAAGATGATGACACGAACTGAAGGCAGAGGCTTAACCCACTGAGCCACCCAGGCGCCCCTTGTTTTTGTTTTTAAAGCCTACAGCACCTGGTATTCCCAGGGGGTCTCCCATCCAAGTACTAACCAGGACTGATCCTGCTTAGCTTCCAAGATCAGACGAGATTGGGCGAGTTCAGGGTGGTATGGCTGCAGACGGGAAAAAAAAAGTTTATCTCAAAGTATATTCTTTAATTCTTTCTGTGGTGGACCCTGGATAGTAAAATCTCTTAGTTTTCCTGTGAAAATGTCTTTATTTTCACTAATTTCTGAATGATAGTTTGGCTGGATATACAATTCTAGATCAAAGCTCAATTTTCTTTTTTTTTTCTTTTAAAGATTTTATTTATTTATTAATTTGACAGAGAGAAAGAGATCACAAGTAGGCAGAGCAGCAGGCAGAGAGGGGAAAGCAGGCTCCCTCCTGAGCAGAGAGCCCGACACGGGGCTTGATCCTAGGACCCTGAGATCATGACCTGAGCTGAAGGCAGAAAGAAGCTTAACCCACTGAGTCACCCAGGCGCCCCCAAAGCTCAATTTTCCTACAACATCAATGATATGATTGCATTGTTTTCTGCCTTCTGTTGTTTCTGAGACCTTTGTCGTCAGTTCAATGGTCATTCCTTTGTAGGTAATTTTTAATCTCTGGTTGCTTTGAAGACTTGTACTTAGTTTTGTATTATTTAGATGTGTCTAAATGTGGATTTATTTTTATTTAAATTTTGGGCCTGTGTGAGCTTATTTAATGTAAAGGCTCACATTTCGGAAACTTCTTCAGTAATATTTCTTCTAACACTGTCTCAGTCATTCTTTTGATGCTTCCTTCTGGAACTCTTGTTGGGATTTCTGATTCAGTCCTTCATGTATCTTAAATTTCTCATTTGTATTTATAATGTCTTTGTAGCTCTAGGCTTGTGGTTCACTAATTATCTTTTTAGTTATATTTAATCTCTTTTTTGACATGTCCATTTAGTGTTTGGCTTTCATGGATGTGCTTTTCATTTGCTTCTTTTTCAAAAATTGCCTGTTCTTTTTCATGGTATCATCTTATTTCATTATGGTTCTTGTTTATTTGCCAAATATTTTAAATGTATTGATTTGATCTTATTCAATTTTTAAAATATCCCTGTGTTTCAGATACTTCTGCTTCTGTGTGTTCTGCCCACTCATTTTCTTTCTTTCTTTTTTTTTTTCTTAAATTTTATTTATTTATTTGACATTGGGAGAAAGCACAAGCAGGTGGAGTGGCTGGCAGAGGGAGAGGGAGAAGCAGGCTCTCTGCTGAGCAGGGAGTCCAATGTGGGGCTCAATTCCAGAACCCTGGGATCCGAGCCAAAGGCAAATGCTTAACCTGACTGAGCCATCCAGATGCCCCTGTCTGCTCATTTTCATAGTTGTTTCCTATTAAAATATTTGATTGGGTTGCCTGGCTGGCTTATTCAAAAGAGCATGTGACTTTTGGTCTTGGGGTTTTGAATGCAAGCCCCATGCTTGGGTGAAGGCATTATTAAGAATGAAATTAAAGGGGCGCCTGGGTGGCTCAGTGGATTAAGCCGCTGCCTTCGGCTCAGGTCATGATCTCAGGGTCCTGGGATCGAGCCCCGCATCGGGCTCTCTGCTCCGCGGGGAGCCTGCTTCCTCCTCTCTCTCTCTGCCTGCCTCTGTCTACTTGTGATCTCTCTCTCTCTGTCAAATAAATAAATAAAATCTTTAAAAAAAAAAAATGAAATTAAAAAAAAATTTTTTTTTTTTTTTTTTGGATTGTGACCTCAACTTCAGTGGACCCATCTCTGAAGGAGTCACCTGGGCCCTGGGTTGTAGAATGGCCTCTGCATGGTGACGTAGCGTCTCTGGTATTTCCCTTGAACTAGGCAGTTAATGTCTTTGGTTTGGGATTCCCACAAGTAGCCAATATAATTTTGGATTTCATACCTCCCTTTGAGTAGGCTAGGTAGATTTAAAATCCCACCCCCCCCCGCCCTTTTTTTTTCTTTTAAACCCAGGACCCCAGGTAGACAGCAAGCTTCCCTTTACTTCCCTGGTTAAGCTGGCAGAATTTTTATAGTCTTTTCAGGGGATGAGCAGCCTTTGCAATGTTCTGGCCTTATGGCAGTTTCTCAGATTGGAGGCTGAGAGGCCCGAGATCATGTTTCTTGTTATGTAGGCATTAAATCTCCATTGTTCAGCCCCAGAGCCTGCCATTTAGCCTTTGTGTCTCAGTTTGAGCTTAAATTCTTTCCATCTTTAGTTCTGGCATGTGATGATTTTTATTTGTGCTTCTGGGTATTCCTTTCTTTTTCTTACATTTTATTTTGCAGTTCTAGTGTATTTTTGGTAGGAGTCATTGTCTGCTGCAGCTTGGTTTGCTTTGTTCTGGTGAGTTCAGTTTTGTTTTAACCTCGTTATTACCTTGCTGTGTCCGTCCCCTCTGTTCTCTTCACATCTTAAGTGCTGTAGTTTGGTTTTCTATTTCTTGCCTTTAATTGTGTTCTAACTAGCTACTCTGCCTCCATATTCTACCTGTTTTGTGTTGCAAATGGTTATCAGTGATCCTTCTGTAGTGTAAATACGAAAATATGGTCCTTTTCATCTCTTGGTGTACTATACTTCGATGGCTTTCTAGCACCTTCAAGGGGAAGAAGTGTGCCTCATCTCTGCCTACCACCAGCAACTAGTGTTTATGTTGTTCCTAATTAGTTTATTGTCTACTAGTTTTGTGATACAATTCTTATATTTGTGTTCATTTTTAGAATGTTTTATGAATATCAGTAATCCCATCATCGTTAGTAGGTGCAAAAGCAGAGGATACTGAAAATGTTCATAATGTAGCATACTATTATGGTAGATTAAAAGGAAAAGTCCACACATTGTTTTTTTTTTTTTTTTTTAAGACTTTATTTATTTGACAGACAGAGATCAGAAGTAGGCAGAGAGGCAGGCAGGGAGAGAGGGAGAAGCAGGCTCCCCACTGAGCAGTGAGCTCGATGTGGAGCTCCATCCCAGGACCCTGAGATCATGACCTGAGTGGAAGGCAGAGGCTTAACCTACTGAGCCTCCCAGGTGCCCCACACACATTGGATTCTTATACAATAACACTTTGGACACATGTATATATAGGGACAGTCTTTCAGAAGCTAACATGTTAAAAGAAGAGGAGTTCCTGGAATAGGAAATACTCTGTAATGGAGCCATGGCTTTCTGCACCAATCTTGTTTCCTCTCATGCTTCCACTCAGATACACCCTATGCTATACCACACTGAACTTGTACCCTCTTCTCCCAGTACCTTTATGTCCTCATCACATTCCCCATTCCTGGGCCAGGTGCCTTTCTGTCTCCTTGCATTTCTGTGCATATTTCTCTCCTAATACTATAGCAGCATGCCATTCTCTACTCCTCAGTAGTCTTTTTCCTAGACTGACTCCTTGAAGCCAGGTCTCTACCTTTTCTTTCTTTGTCCTTGTTAGTATAGCAGTGGCACATAATTATTGATGCGTTGAGGAGTAAATAAATAAATTGACTGATGTTGTAGATGCTGAGCTGAAATATGCTATATAGTATAATTTTTTTGGCATTGCTAATCTTTTTTAAGATTTTGAATTTTTTTTAGAGATTTTTTTAAAGATTTTATTTGTTCACTTGACAGAGATCACAAGTAGGCAGGGACACACGCAGAGAGAGAGAGAAGGAAGCAGGCTCCCTCCTGAGTAGGGAGCCCGATGCGGGGCTCAATCCCAGGATCCTGGGACCATGACCTGAGCTGAAGGCAGAGGCTTTAACCCACTGAGCCACTGAGGTGCCCCTTAAGATTTTTTTTTTTTTTAGATTTTTTTTTTTTTAAAGATTATTTGACAGAGACAGTGAGAGAGGGAACACAAATGGGGAGTGGGAGAAGGAGAAGCAGGACCCCTGCCAAGTAGGGAGCCCGATGCGCAGCTTGATCCCAGGACCCTGGGATCATGACCTGAGCTGAAGGCAGATGCTTAACAACTGAGCCGGCTACCCAGGCACCCCTGGCCTTGCTGATTTATGTGGTAATTGCATTCTCTGTGTACGAAAACAAGAAGCAAGGCTATATCATATTGGAGAACTATGGACTGGCACTTTTTTTGAAATTTGGTTTAGTATAAACATACCATTTGAAAAAAAATGTTTTTAATTTCAGTTCAGTTGAGTTAACATAGAGTGTATTATTAGTTTCAGAGGTAGAATTTAGTGATTCATCAGTTGCATATAAAACTCAGTGCTCATTATATCAATATGTGCCCTACTTAATGTCCATCACCCAGTGACCCCATCTCTCCAGCCCCCTTCCCCTCCATCAACTCTCAATTTGTTTCCTTTGTTTATTTTAATTTTTTTTTTAAGATTTTATTTATTTATTTGGCAGCAAGAGAACACAAGCGCGGGAAGCAGCAGGAGGGGAGCGAGAACCAGGCTTCTGGTTGAGCTGGGAGCCCAATGTAGTGCTAGATCCCAGGACCCTGGGATTATGACTTGAGCCAAAGGCAGGCACTTAACTAACTGAGCCACCAAGGCACCTCTTATTTCCTTTCATTAAGAGTCTCTTTCGGTTTGTCTCCCTCTCTGATTTTGTCTTGTTTTATTTTTTTCACTCTTCCTCATCCTGTTTTGTTTCTAAAATTCCACATATCATTGAGATCATATAATAATTGTCTTTCTACAGTTGACTTATTTTGCATAGCATAATACCCATGTCATTTACAAATGGCAAGATTTCAGTTTTTTGATGGCTGTGTAATATTCTATTGTATATATATACCACCTCTATATCCATTCATCTGTCAGTGGACATCTGGGCTCTTTGCATAGTTTGGCTGTTGTGGACATTGTTGCCATAAATGTTGGGGTACACGTGCCCCTTCAGATCACTACATTTGTATCTTTGGGGTAAATTCCTAGTAGTGCAATTGCTGGGGCTTAGGGTAGCTCTATTTTCAGCTTTTTGTGGAACCTGTGTACTATTTTCCAGAGTGGCTGCAGCAGATTTCATTCCCTTTAACAGTGTAAGAGGCTTCCCCTTTCTCCGCATCCTCCCCAGCATCTGTCGTTTTCTGACTTGTTAATTTTAGCCATTCTGACTGGTGTGAGGTGGTATCATTGTGGTTTTCATTTGTATTTTCCTGATGTCGAGTGATGTTGAGCACTTTTTCATGTGTCTCTTGGCCATCTGGCTGTCTTCTTTGGAGAAATGTATGTTCATGTCCATTTCTTTGATTGGATTATTGGTCCTTTGGGTGTTGAATTCATAAGTTCTTTATAGATTTTGGATATCAGCCCTTTATTTGATAAGACATTTACAAATTTCTTCTCCCATTCCGTAGGTTGGCTTTTGGTTTTGCTGTGCAAAAAGCTTTTTTTCTTGATGAAGTCCCAGTAGTTCATTTTTGCCTTTGTTTCCCATGCCTTTGGAGATGTGTCTAGCAAGAAGTTGCTGCGGCTGAGGTCACAGAGGTTGCCGGTTGTGTTCTCTATGATTTTGATGGATGCCTGTCTCACATTTAGGTCTTTCATCTGTTTTGAATCTGTTCTTGTGTATAGTATAAGAAAATGGTCCTGTTTCATTCTTGTACATATGGCTGTCCAGTTTTCCCAACACCCTTTGTTAAAGAGACTGTCTTTTTTTCCATTGGATATTCTTTCCTGCTTTGTTGAAGATTAGTTGGTCCCTTTCTGGGTTCTCTGTTCCATTGATCTATGTGTCTATTTTTGTGCCAGTATTGTACTGTCTTTATGATTACAGCTTTGTAATACAGCTTAAAGTCTGAAATTGTGATGCCTCCAGCTTTGGTTTTCTTTCAACATTCCTTTGGCTATTAGAGGTCTTTTCTGGTTCCATACAAATTTTAGAGTTGTTTATTTCAGCTTTGTAACCTGCCACTCTTTTTATAAGAGTTTATTCTAGATACTCTCTATCTGTCCTATTTGTATACTTAACAGTTGAGTAATTGTCTTTTCCTTTTTTCTCTATTTTAAAGATATTATTTATTTATTTGTCAGAGAGAGAGAGAGCGCACACAAGCAGGGGGAGTGGCAGGAAGAGGGAGAGGCAGGTTCCGCGCTGAGCAAGGACCCTGATGTGGGACTTGATCCTAGGACCCTGGGATCATGACCTGAGCAGACTGACTTAACTGACTGAGCCACTCAGGTGTCCCATTGAGTAGTTGTCTTTATTTTTATTATTATTTTTAAAATTTTATTTATTTTATTAAAGCATGGGGATAGGACTGATGGGTAGAAAGAGCTGTCGAATAGTTTGTCTTTTTCTGTTAGCATTTATATTAGTCTTTTCTCTTTTCTTCTGTTCAGAAGTTTTTCTAGAATTTCAAGAGATCCCTGGATATTAGATTATATAAACATAATTAAAGAGTAATTAATGTTTATTTTCCTTTAGATTCACCTAAGCAACACGACCAAGAAAATGATTGCATGAGAGCCAGTAATACATCGGGAACTGTACATGATCTAGGCAACAGGTAAAACAAATGTAATTTTCATATTGACTATTTTCCTTTTTCATGAATTTAGTTTCATCTTCATCTAATTGCCATGCTTCTCTACTATGGGGTCATCTGTAATTTTCTTCTCATAACCAGAGAATATTTTTCTACCGTGGATCCACATTTTCAGGAAAGATTCAACATTTTTGATACATAGGCATTTGTCCCCCTTCTCTAGTTTGTCTAAATGTTGGGATTCATAGGGGATTATCTAATATTTGAAGGGGAAAAAAACACGTATGGAAATGATCTAATGCAAACTTGGGAATTTTTGCCTTTTTGTGTCTGTGAACTTCTTTGAAACTACTTGTGGCTTTGACAATCCAAGAGTTAAGAGCTTTTGAGATCATCTGGTCTCCTAGTTTTCAGACTGTTCTGCAGTGCCCTCTGATGCATCACTGGTTGACCATTTCCCATTTCAACCTGAGCAGCTAGTTCTTTTATCTGTATTATATGTTGGGGGTTTTACATGCCATTTAATAAAAAGAATTCCATGCTTTAAAGAAAAAAAGAATGGGAGGACTTCTGATTCAACCCAATTCAGAAGTTTAACAGATGAAAAAACTAAACCTTAGTTTATTATAATATCCTTCAGGAGTATTATTTTCTTTATTGCCTGTTTTCTTTATTAATTTTCCTGTTTTGGCTCTTTAAACAGATGCCAGATTATATAAGCCAAAATCTCTTAAATGTATATAATCCACCTGGGGAATATATGTATTCTTTTTTGAAACCAAGAATTATTAAGAAGCAATCAAAAACAGACATACTGTAGGGGCACCTGGGTGGCTCAGTGGGTTAAAGCCTCTGCCTTCGACTCAGGTCATGATCCCAGGGTCCTGGGATCGAGCCCCACATTGGGCTCTCTGCTCAGCGGGGAGCCTGCTTCCTCCTCTCTCTCTGCCTGCCTCTCTGCCTGCTTGTGATCTGTCAAATAAATAAATAAAATCTTAAAAAAACAAAAAAAATAAAGCCTCTGCCTTCGACTCAGGTCATGATCTCAGGGTCCTGGGATCAAGCCCTGCATCGGGCTCCGTGCTCCCCGCCCCCCCCACCCTGCTCTGCCTGCCTCTCTGCCTTCTTGTGATCTTTCTCTGTCAAATAAATAAAATCTTAAAACAACAACAGAAAAAAAAATCCCAGACATACTGTATAGGTGTTTTACTATTTTTTGTTTTCTGACTACCCTTTGACCTAAATAGGGGTCTTTTAGTCCAGCTTCCCCATGTAATTGAGGCACAGATATGGACACAAATTGCTTAGGATAATTCTAAATGAAAATTATAAATTTTAAATGAATTGAAGTTCTTGTCATTCTGTATACTCTTATTTAGTTAAGTTCAAACAGCATAACAAGAGTCAAAATTTAGATGTGAAATTGAGCTATTGGTGGGATGTCTGGGTGGCTCAGTTGGGTAAGTATCTGCCTTTGGCTCAGGTCACAATCACAGGGAGCTGGGGTCAAGTCCCACTTTGGGCTCTTTGCTCAGCGGGGAACCTGTTTCTCCCTCTGCCTGCTGCTTCCCCTACTTGTATGCTCTTTCTCTCTCTCTGACCAGTAAATAAATAAAATATTTTAAAAAAAAATTGAGCAATTAGTAGTTTCCTGTGTAGTAATTTTCTGATTTATAGGAGGTCAGGATTACATGTGGAATATATATTTTTATTCTTAGATCTGGATGTGATGTTGATTTTCAGAGTACCAAAAAAAAAAAAAAAAGAAGAAATCTATTGTGAAGACTTGACATTGAAGAGATAGTCAAGTTACTGGGCTTCACTGTTTCACTCTCTTACCATTGTTGTTCTTAAAGCATCCTGAGGGGAATAGTTGATGCTTCCCAGTCTCAGTTGTGTTTTTGGTTTGTCTTTCCTTGAGAGAGCAAATGAAATATTTGATTCAGGTTTGTTGCTGGACTAAAGATTGATGGAAGTAGTAGATTGATTCATAGATTGGATTTTATTTTATTTTTAAAGATTTTATTTATTTATTTGTCAGAGAGAGCGAGCGAGCACAGGCAGACCAAGTGGCAGGCAGAGGCAGAGGCAGAAGCAGGCTCCCTGTCGAGCAAGGAGCCCGATGTGGGACTCTATCCCAGGACACTGGGATCATGACCTGAGACGAAGGCAGCCGCTTAACCAACTGAGCCACGCAGGCGTCCCATAGATCAGATTTTATTAATGAACTCCATTCTTCTTCAAGATTCTTTCTTGAAGTAGAATTTTGTACTAAGATATACCATCAGAATTCTATAGGAGCCAGACACTTAGCCCCTAAGACTTTAGTTCAGATGGAATTTTCTTCTTATAGGAAAAAGAGATTGTATTAGATATACTTTGATTCCAGACTTACACTCTTCCAGGCCTTTAGATCTTTTAATTATCTTCTGGTACTTTAGTTATAGGTTTGGGTATTGAAGGGGCGAAGTAAAGAGGAAGGGTGTTGGTGGTGAGGGACAAATAAAAGCTCAATGGGATACGAACGATTATTCGCGCTTGATAGCAAAACAGAAGGAAGGTGAAGAATTGAGTCATGTGGAAAGCTTGTTGCTCAGAATTCTTTACAGTAAAGGTGTAGTAAAGGTTTTATTAGTAATGTGTAATGCAAGTAGACTGTACTTAAAATAATATCCTTTTTTAATGTATAGTTCAGCTGTTGTTTGTATGGCATCATCTTAATGTCAGTACCAGTGTAGTTAATTTGGAAATTCATATGTGGATATGATCAATAACAGCTATTCAATTAAAAAACATGGAAATAGTGTAATTTTTAGGGTAATTACTGTGTGTTATTAGCCCTTTGTTTTTTTAAAGATTTTTATTTATTTATTTATTTATTCGACAGAGATCACAAGCAGGCAGAGAGGCAGGCGGGGGGGGGGGGGCAGACTCCCCTGCTGAGCAGAGAGCCTGATGTGGGGCTCGATCCCAGGACCCTGAGAGATCATGACCTGAGCCGAAGGCAGAGGCTTAACCCACTGAGCCACCCAGGCGCCCCTGTTATTAGCCCTTTAATATCCAGTTGTCACCCACAGATACCAAATAGAAGTAGTTTTCTCCATAAGTCTCATGGCTGTGTTTGATCAGGGTGAGCTGATGGAAGCTTTACCATACTTAAAACCAGAATTCAGTGATTGGTGGTACCTTTGTTGTACACTCTGGGCTCAACGTTTCTTTGCAATGATTTCTGGAAGGGAGGGTTCCATGATATTTCTAGTGGTGGCAGTACAGTTCTAGACTTTTAACCTCTACAGGTCTCCTTTACTGCATTTCAGATATAGGGCAGTATGATCTTAACTTGCATGCCAACTAAATACCCTTCGTCTTAGAAATGGATGTCTCATTGCCTCTCTCTCTTACAGTTTCCCTTATATCTTTGTTAATTGTAGATATATTGTAACAATGAAATAAAAATGAAGAATAATTAGCTAAAATTTCTAACAAATCACTTATTGGACTTTTTTTGCAAGTTGTTTTTTTGGGCTTTATGTACAGACATAAATTTAATACATTCAGAATTTTCTAAACATTAATATCTGTAAGTAGAGTTTTTTGGTCGTTTCTGTATGTTAATGTTATTTTACTGATTTTTTACTTACAATGACTTTGTAACATTTCATTTATTTTAGACTTTTAGATTTTCCTCAGTTTTTTTACTACTATAAAAACTATGTCTTTAATTATTTTCTTTTGGATGTACTCTTTCCTTAGGATAAATTGCCATAATGGGAGCAACACGCTCTCTCTTTATCTGTTACAGTGCTAGGATTTTGTGGGCCTCAGTTTTGGCGTAGCAAGCGTGTAGAGAGTGACTGAGCCAGGGCTGCTTTAAAATTGGCTTGGGGAAAAAAAAAAATTGGCTTGGATTGAGATGTTAGCAGGGCTGATAGCATGTTTCCAATTCAGAAAAGGAGGAGAGGAAGGGAGAGAATATGTTTCCATTTTTGTCTTTTATGAGACTCTGTAAGAATGATCCAAATAGAAAAATTTGGTGGTGTCTATTCCTAGAACCTCATGCTCAAGTCACGTTTTATTCATTGAGTCAGTCAGTCCATTGGTTAGTTACAAACAGGTATTGCACTTCCAAGTACCAGGTGCTATGTTAGTTCCTGGCAATAGTCAGGAAGGACATAGTCTTTGTCCTCCAGGAGCGCACAGTCTGGTGCTGGCATCCTAGTGGCATCTTAGATTGCTAGCCGTGTTTCAAAGGGCTTTTGGATCACTTTAATGTTACTTTTTGGAAAAATTAAGATAAAGTCACAGTAGATGATTAATTTTTTCCTTTGACATCTGGATTATATCCTGTCGGGGCAAAGTTGAGCCTTAAGCAGTTTCAGTGGTCTTGAATTATGTTTGAAAGGTAGATAATGATTCCAAGAAGCTTGTATTTGAAAAGTTTGAAAAAGCATATTTGCTGTTACTTGAGATGTTTTAAAGCTACTAGTTTTGCACTTCTGGCTATGAACAGAAAGCAGAGCACCAACGTGCTTGATACTGAAAATGGTCTCTGTGGTAATAAAGTAGAAAAGCTTTGACCAGTGAGCAGACCCCATTCGTGATTGAATTTGAAAGATGAAGATGAAGTTATTGCTTTGACAGCTTTAAAAATTTAATAGTTTATTTTGTAATTGATGTGTAAGGTTTTTTATCCAAAGGGCCGAGAGAATCTAAGAGGGTAGGAATGCTATGTGTAGAATGCAGGAAACTGAAATTGAGCAACATTACAACTCGACTGTAAGTGTAACTAACATATGCACTATCACACAAGATTCAGCATAAGAGAAATTGATTTTGGACATGAAAGATTAAAATTTTAAGGTCTCTGTTACAATGAAATTCTGTGATCTGAAGCCCAAGGATAATGTAATAATGTGATTCTTGTTAGTTGAATTTGTGTTTACTGCGTACTCAAGTTTTGGAGTGTTCATGAAGTCATTTAACCTTATAAAAATGTTGTTGACTTAAAATATATAGTGATTAAGGAAAAATGTTTACCGTTTGGGAGGCTGATACACAAATGGGGCTGAAGTGCTGCTCTGATTGTCACCATCCCTCCCTAGAATAAACTGCCTTTCGATGACCGGGACGAATTGAGGGAAATCGTAACGGACAGATACGGGGCAGACAGTTTCTTTAGATTATTCAGATCTAGCAAGTGAAGGAATTCTTTCTTGTATGTAACTTGGATTTATTATCTTTTTTCCTTTTAGACCTGCAGCTTTCCTGTCACAGCCAGTTTCATCATCAGATAGAAACAGTGTAAGATTACTTGAAAAGGTATATTTTAGGGGCGCCTGGGTGGCTCAGTGGGTTAAAGCCTCTGCCTTTGGCTCAGGTCATGAACCCAGGTTCCTGGGATCGAGCCCCGCATTGGGCTCTCTGCTCAGCGGGGAGCCTGCTTCCTCTTCTCTCTCTGCCTGCCTCTCTGCCTACTTGTGATCTTTGTCTGTCAAATAAATAAATAAAATCTTAAAAAAAAAAAAAGGTATATTTTAAAACAATGTTTAATCTGATCATACTAACTTATGTTAAAATATTATTTTTGCCGCTGTCCCAGTTAATTTGTACTTACATATGTCCTGTTGCTTCTAAATGGAAATACTGGAATTATTTAATTGTGCCAGTGAACATAGGATTTCACAATAATGATAGCCTTTATAGGTTTGTGATAACTCAAGAGCCTCTAATGAAGATCAGCCAGAGTCCTTAAAGTTTTAACATTACATGTCTGCCTCCTTTAGGACATGAAGATAAGAACTCCTAGAGAAGGAAATGAAACACCTTCTAAGAAGACACCAAAATTTGAAGTGAAAGACTCTCTGTCATCAAATACTGCAAGGAGTACAGAGAATACTGCATTTGCAGGGTCTCTACCAGCTAAAAATAGGGATATATTCCAAAAAGAGCAAGATCATCTGGTAGAAGAGGTTAGAAAAAGATTGTAATAAGTACTCTGAAATATCTATTATTTTCTCATTGGGGTCGAGATTATAAACGAAGTTATGGTTAATTATCGAATAACTGGGGTTAATTTGGGAAAGGAGGGCATAGATAATGAAAATTTTGGTTAGAGCAGACTTGGTTCTTCCAAAAAGTAGAAATAGATTTAATATAAACTTATTTAAGATTATATCCATGGTTTAGAAACCATGTTCCATTCTATAAATATCATCCTCCGAAAGTATAAAAATAACACAGTTATGGTGTTTTTGGAATGAACCGTTACATGAATTGTTGTATAAATACATCCAGTGATTATACTCTATTAAAATAATCTGCTTTAAAAAATAATCTGAATGTTGCTGTTGCTTACTTAAGCTTCCTCTTTTTTTTGAATATTAGAACAAAAACTATATGCAATATCATATTATCACTAAGCATAGTGTTTATCCTTCTGCTTTCTAAATATTTTAAGAAGTCATTAAATGCATCATAGTTCATGAACTTAGTTTTCCTGACAAGTGACTTTGCATGTGTCTACATAATGCTACTGTTGGTTGATAGTAATATTGTACTATTTACTGCAGAAGTTTACACAGATTCTCAAGCCATTCTCTGATGTTATTTTTATTATGTTTCCCACAACATCCCATAACATTGTTTGATTTTGGATAAGGAGCCTGAAAATAAATCAGCTACTTTATATTGCTGAGAGACTGAAAGAAAAATTTGGTTTAGTGCATATTGATTCAGGTATTGGAGTTTCCTCCTTTATCTCAATCTTGATCAAAGAAAGTGAACAAGGTCCAAATAAGAGAGCTGGATGTCTAGTCATGTTCTTATTTGTAACATGAGGTTGAACCGTTTCATGGTCCTCAAATACTTTAAAATCTTTCAGGTTTATATTATTTCTCTTTGTTGGTTGATGAACTCCACATAAAGGATGGTCAGTCTGTTTTTCTTACCTGATATGGAAGGAAAGACATTTTCAATGAAAATAATTTATATTAGCAGCAGAATGGGATGGGATGGCAAAGGAGAGTCATAAAATCTCATAAAGCTCTGAAAATAAAGTGAAATTAATTTTCTTTAATAGTGTTTGTGACAAGAATTATTTAGTATTTGAATTCTAAGAAGTCTTCTCTTTTCATGGGGGGGTATGGGGGTCTATTTGATTATGGTTGTAGGACGTTTATATTTTAGGGCTCTTGGGGCAGTGTTTTTAATGTGTGTGTTTTTTGTTTCCCTGTTTTATTGAAATTAATATACAGTACTGTTTTCATATTGTATACTTTTTCTGTTTTAGAATATATTCCTGTGCCTTGTCCACTAATTTATTATCTGATAATGAGGTTGCTGGCAAAGATGTATGTTGTCAGAGTGTATTTTATTTAATAGAGGTGTTACTGTGCAAGTGGTTTATATAATTAAGACTCTGCTTGCTTTAAAACTAGTCACTTTACCTGATACAGAATTGTCAAGTTCAGAGATGTGGCAGATAGTACCTTAGGTCACTGTGTAGTCAGGATTATTTCTGAATTTTCTCAGGTATAAAGATTTTTACCTTCCCTTTATATGGAATATCCAGTTAAGATGAGAAGGGAGGAAACAGTTTTGGGTTTAACTTCACCTTATAGGATTGTGCCTTGATAGATGATATAGAGTGGCTGGCAGCTATGTTTCTGAGTGACTTTTTGTGCGCTCTGCTGTAGTAGGGGCTGCTGACTTTCGGACTAATTTGTTCTCATCAGGGCTTTTGTTGCATTCTACCAATGAATGTGGTAATTTTTGCTTTACCTTTTCTGTTTTAGGTTGCAAAGGCCGTTTTATCTGATTCACCACAGCCCTCTAAAGGAAGAGAAGTAAAATTAGAGGAACTATTTGATTCTTTAGTGTCTAACCCATTCTTAACAAGGAACCAAATTCCCCGAACGCCAGAAAACTTGAGTAAGTGAATAATGATTTCTATCACTTATTTTCTTCTTAGACATTACTTAGACATTAGTACTGTTAGAACCATGGTTTGACAGATCTTCTGGAAACTCAATTTAGAATTCTTTTCTCTTTCAGTTTAGTGGCAATGGCTCTTTATTTGCTTGGATGTAAGGGACTTTTACGGAAGTATTACATGTGGGTGTTCTCACTGATACGCAGTCATTTGGAAGTAACTTCCAAATAACATTTGGAAGAAATGTTATTTTGCCGTGATACTCCACAGTTTTGTTTTTGTTGTTTTACTTGGCTCTTTCCTAGAAAATATTTCAATTGAGTACTTTTAAAATACCCTCTGCCTCCACATCTGACCTGTGCTCAACATTATTTATAGAGCACCTAGGCTCTCTCCTTCCAGTCAGCAGCTAGCAGCATCAGCCCAAAATTGTGCATATAGAAATATTTTCTACCCCTCTCTAGCTAGCTAGACTGCCTAGTACTTTTTTCTTATAACCTATAATCTGTGTTGGCCAAATTCTGATTTCATTGTCCTTATGGCACATCATCCTGGCTGAATTCATATTTGAAGTTAAATTGATTCAGTTCAGGTTGAACCTTGCCACAGTCTGGATCAGTGGTCAGCAGACTCCAGGCTCTGAATCAAATCTGGCTTGCCCTGTGTGTTTTTGTAAATAAAGTTGTATTGAACACAGCCTTGCTGATTTGTCAACATAATTGTTTGTGGTTGCTTTCATGTTATAGTGGCAAAGTTCAGTTGTCACCACAGACCAATGGCCTACAAAGCTTAAAATATTACTATCTGCCCTTTATAGAAAGTTTGCTGAACCCTGCTTAGAGGATGAGAAAACATCTTTCTAATACCTGTAATTCGTATGTGCTGAGTGAAAGTATATGCACATTTCAGGGAAAGCTTTTGTTATTTGTGATCAGATGGAGAAAGAGTTCTTTGATGATGTTGGTCTTTGGTTTATTGTTTAGTCTTGTCATCCACTGGGCACATCTGTGGAACATATACTGACTCGCTAGTTTTTTGTTGAGCACTAGAAATGAAAATTTTAATTGCATGCTCCTGTTTGGAAATATTAATGAATTTTGTTCCCTCCTTAATTTAATTAGTAAGTGAAATCAGGAGCTCATGGAGAAAAGCTGTCAAAATGGAAGATAACGGAAGTACAGAACCAATTCAGATGGATACTGAACAGAGAGAAGAATTGCCAGAATCCTTACCTGTGTCGCATAACCCAGGAGAAATTAGCAGGACCAGCTCTCTTGCAGCAAGCACTGGATCCCATTGTAGCCATTTCCATTTACCTGAAGAGAACGTTGTTTCAGATTGCCTCAAGTGTGTGCCCCAGAAACATGTAGTGACCAGTTACATAGGTGAACCATCGACACAAAATCAGTCAGATTTGTTAAGTAAGAAAATAAGGTGCAAGGAAGGTTTGGAGCATGCAGTGTTACAGAACAAGGCTTTAGAAACTAGCCAACCAGAGACAGTCTCCCCTGCTCTAGGTAATAGGAGAGTTGTGATGGGTAGCAATGAAGAGGAGTCTTCTATTGACCACTTGCAAGCTTCTTACAAGGAACCTTTCATGCATAAAAGTATGTTATGGGACTCTTTTCAATTATTAAGTGGAAGTAGTTCCAGGAGCTTAAAGGATATTGATGTTGGCATATTACATGAAACGCTTCCAGAAGAAGTTGGTAACTTAAGTCTTAATAGCTCCAGTAGTACAGAAGCCAATTTTAAACTAGAGCCAAATAGTCCTCTGCATAGTGGCATTTTTCCAGATAGTGTTGCGGGAGAAAGACCAACTACTCCAGAATCAGACTATAATTTACAGGCTATTTGCCGTAGGTACGAGGCTCTGAAAAAATCTCTATCCAAGAAAAGGGAAGAAAGTGACCTTTCTAATCCTGAAACACTTGAAGGACACAAACCAGAATTGAGCCCTATGCCCACAAACCTGCAAACAGATGATATGCTTGACTTTTTGGGCACTCAAGATTTGCACGTTGACTATACAAAACCATCTTTACACATGTCTCTTGGTGAAAGAAAACGGTCTCTTTCACCACTAATTAAGTTTTCTCCAGTTGAACAAAGATCGAAAACTGCAATACCATGTAGTCTTGGAGAACTTCTACCTAATTTAAAAGGTAAGATTTAACTAGACCTGCGCATATTGACCTATTGAATTTTTCTCTCAACCTGTTGTAATGTCATATGCATTGACTGCTGCATGGTCTTTATTGTTAATGTGATAAAACATTCTCTGTTCCTTTGACAAGCATGAGAAGAGTGAACATCTCACTTCTTTGGGTACTTTCGAATCTCAAGTGACAGGTGTTAGTTTACAGTTAGTCTGGGACAGGGTGGAAAATAAAACCAAAACCCTGAAACCTATTGGTTTTATAATACAATCAAATCTTGTCAAAATCTTGGCTCGTGGAGGATGGTTCTCAAAATGTTGAGTAACACTATGTATGTCAAATATCATTTTTTAAAAAGATTTTGTTTATTTATTTGATAGCACAAGTAGGCAGAGAGGCAGGCAGAGAGAGGGGGAAGCAGGCTCCCCCCTGAGCAGAGAGCCTGATAACAGGGCTCAATCCCAGGACGCTGGGATCATGACCTGAGCCAAAGGCAGATGCTTTAACCCACTGAGCCACCCAGGTGCCCCTCAAATATCATTCTTGTAGTAATATAATATCTGTAATTTGTTTTGAAATAAATTTGAGGGGGTGGATAATAAAATAAGAAAGGTTAGTGTGTGCGTTTCCTTGCGCTGCCATACAAAGTACCACAAACTGGGTAGCTTAAAACAACAGAAATTGTCTCTGGAGACAATAAGTTCGAAGGCTGGAATCCAGAATCAAGGTGTGGCAGGGCCGTGGTCTTCTGAAGCCACCAGAGGAAGATCCTTCTTGACTTTCCCAGCTTCTGGTAGCCCCAGGTGTTCCTTGGCTTGTGGTAGCACGGCTCTAATCTCTGCCTCTGTCTTTACATGTCTTCTCTTGCATGTCTTTGTGCCTTCTTTATAAGGCCACAGTCATAGAGAGGTTTAAGCACCGGCCCTACTCCAGACTGAACTCATCCTAAGGATTATATTGTTAATGACCCTCTTTCCAAATAAGACCACATTCTGAGGTACTGGGGTTAGAAGTTCAACATGTCTTTATGGGGTACATAGTTCACATAGCAGTATTAATTATTGAAGCTGGTTAATGGATACATTGGGCTAATGATAATTCTCTTCATTTTTGTATGTTGAAAATTTTCATCATAGAGATTTAAAAAAAATTCTGTTCTTAAAGCATGTTAGAGCAAATATAGATCTGGTGATATAGATTTGTTATATGTCACTCTGATATGATTGTTAATAATTAGACACTGCTATATTGAGAAGTGTTCTAAGAGGGATGTTTTGATACTCTCTGGAGAAAAGGTACCTCAGTGAGAATAATAGTATGTTTCATCATAATTATTTGCATGTGAACATTTTACTTACGAAGACTGAAATTTGCTATTTAGAATCTGTCCTATTTAATTTTTTCTTTGTAATGTTTGATTATCCTTTTCTCTTTTTTAAAATCACCTTTGCAGAAGAAGAAATCTTGAATAAGAGCCTTGAGGCAAACGAATTTCCATCAGACTTGAAGAGATGAAGCAGAAGCCCAGTCAATTTAACTATGATGTACTTAAATTTAAAGCAGTGTCACAGGCTAAAAACGGATTTATAATTTAAATACACGTTGAAGTATAACTCTTTTTCAAGGTCTAAAAAATCCTAAATAATGCCTTTTAGCAAACAATAGTTTTTAGGTAAAGAAAAGTATGTTTGGGTTTTCTCCTTGAATGGGTCTGGGGTAAAATGGGAAGTATTTGGGAAGCAGATATCAAGTTTTGTGAAGCCATTTTGATTCCTTGAATAATTTGTAAGCATTAATAGTAAAGTATTAGTTTAATTTGTTATAATTTCAGTTGATTAGCAAACATGAGTGGTTTTTGACACACTTTTATTAACTGGTTAACATAATAACCATTGAATACTGATCTTTCATTTTAGGGAAATACATAACTTTTATTGTTTCTTTATGGAACATTATAGTACTAACCAAAAAAAAGTGAGAAAATAGTACCTTGGGATATGTAGTCAAGGTGAGAAAAGTTTAAGTTTGGGAAAGCTCTAAACAGGCATAATGAAGTAGTAGGTTGGTCCTGGAGAATGTTTGATGGAATAAAGTGTATGTGATGATAAGTGAAGACTGGGGCAGAATGAATTTAGAAAAAAGGAAAAAGATGGAAAATGACTAGACACTTTTAAGGAACACTGTCAAAATATAAATCCATTCAATGGGTTGTACAGCAGATTTATATTTAGTCTAATTTAGACTTTGAGAATTTAATTTAACCCTAGTTTTATATTTTAACAGGAAAAATGTAAATTAAAAATTTGTTAGTCTCTGTTTACTGTTGTTGGTTTATTTGGGGGGCATGGTTTTTAGGGAAAGCAGATAATTTACTGTTTTACTTTCCTTCTCAAAAACCATCAGTATACCACGGACTATGCATAGCTTCAAAGTAACTTAAGAAAACTGAATTCGGGGTGCCTGCTCAGTGTCACAGTTAAGTCCTTGGTGAAGCTAAGACTTTGACCCTGTTTTCCTTCCTTTTTTTTTTTTTAAAGAGAGGCAGGCAGAGAGAGAGGAGGAAGCAGGCTCCCCGCGGAGCAGAGAGCCCGATGTGGGGCTCGATCCCAGGACCCTGAGATCATGACCTGCGCCGAAGGCAGCGGCTTAATCCACTGAGCCACCCAGGCGCCCCCCCTTCCTTAATATACCATAAGACCTTCTACAAGTAACTGAAAGGCCAGGATAAAGGATATGGCCACAGGAGTTGGCCTCCTGTTGACTTTGTGGACTGAATGGGAGACAGAGTTGAGGCCTCTCATACAGTAATGTGCCTCACTCTGTTGAGATCCCTGGCTGAGAAAATGGCTCATCTCTACCATCCAAGTGTATACATGCCTTTGTGAACCAGGAGCAATGAGCATGCACTGGAAAGGTGATAGCACTTAATAGTACCCCAATTCTTAACCATCAAAACCTTGTCCATTTGTCAAGAAACTTGTCAGGAGGGGGGCAAAGTTGAAGGGAAGAGTTCTGGAGGTGGATGGGCTCAGTTGTTCATCTTTCTTCACTCATTTTGGGCTTTTGCTAAGTTGTTTGATCACAGTTTGAATGTCAGTCTTTTTTTGAGAAAAGAGAAGAAAAGCATATACAACTCCTTTAATTACAGAGGAAAAGAAAGAAGGGCAGTTTCTTCTAGGGTGCTATATTCCTGTTATTTTTTTTTTAAGAGAGAGATCACAAGTAGGCAGAGAAGCAGGCAGAGAGAGAGAGGGAAGCAGGCTCCCTGCTGTGCAGAGAGCCCGATGTGGGGCTTGATCCCAGGACCCTGAGATCACGACCTGAGCCGAAGGCATTGGCTTTAATCCACTGAGCCACCCAGGTGCCCTATATTCCTGTTATTAATTAATACAACAAATCAATGACTATAGATCTACTGGGAAACTGTCCTCCAGTCTGCCATAAGAAAGCCCACTAACCTGTAAATCCAAAATTAATGTATTAGGGAGGAGGTAGGACTGCTAACATCCACAGTGTGCCAGGGCCATTCCTAGACATTTAATACATACTGTTTCATTTAATTGTCATAACTTTAAGGTAGTGGTTATTCTACCTATTTTACGGACAATGATATTGAAGCTAGGGAGCTTAAGTGTCGTGTCTAAGGTGGACTCAAGGGATAATCTGGGATACATCCTAAAAGCTGTAGATTCTTTAAGTCTAAAATGGGGATTAAGAATCTACGATTTAGGGACGCCTGGGTGGCTCAGTTGGTTGAGCGGCTGCCTTCGGCTCAGGTCATGATCCCAGCATCCTGGGATCGAGTCCCACATCGGGCTCCTTGCTTGGCAGGGACCCTGCTTCTCTCTCTGCCTCTGCCTGCCACTCTGTCTGCCTGTGCTTGCTCTCTCGCTCTCTCTCTGACAAATAAATAAATAAAATCTAAAAAAAAAAAAAAAAAAAAAAAATCTACGATTTAAATATTCTTCCCTGGTAATTCTTAAGTTCAATAATAAGATTTAGAAGCACTGCTGGGGAATATAGAAGTCACATTTAGCCTTGGGGTACCTTAAAGAAGCAAGTGTATTATTACATACGTACTGCTTTAGAGGTTAATTAAGATAGTTCAAGTTCACCAGTAAGGGTGGGAGGCCCTTAATTACGGAGAATCAAAAGATCAAAATGTCTCTGGAGAGTATGGATTTATAAAAATCATACTGTTAAGTCATACCTGGAATAGGCTGGGAGTTTTGGCATTCTTTCCTGTCCTTTATATGCCAGGAGTATTAACAAAAATATCTCCGATTTATCATTTTCTCCTAAACCATTATGATTATGACTTAACTACCTCCAGGCTCTTCCCTCTCCAGTATTGCCTGCATAGCTACCTTTTTGACTTTAGGACTCTTAGGATCACTTAGTTTAAAATTCCATTAATCGTTTATTGCTAATTCCAAAATAGAGTTAAACCCTATGTAGATTCCTCTATTTACTTTCCACCATTGTTTCCCATTTTTTTTACTGAACTGCTTTTGAGTGTGGTTCTTTAGAAATTTTAATTCACAATTATAGCTGTCCTTTAGGGCTCAGACTAAATGTCACTTCCATGTTGAAGTCCTAATCTATCCCTTCCATATCCATGGATTTAGCCCTTCTCTAAAATCTGTAGTTTATCTTTTGTTCATTTAGTGTTTTTCACTTAGTGCTTTTATCATATTTTATGGTTGTATGTATGTGATCTTTCCAGTCATACTGATGATAACACACATGGACATACCTATCTTTGTAGATATAGGAGGTATGTGTCCACACAGACATATTCTCAAGGGCCATGGATCATCTTTAGCAAATACTTAAGTATTGGAATTTTTTTTTTTTTTTTTGCCTCCTATGTGATGGGATTAAAAATTATGGTAGAGGGCTACTTCATTGTGTAAATGTACTTTTTCTCATTACATTCATTGCAGATTATACAGAATGTACCTCTTTTTATTCACAATTTGTAAGGTGAAGGTGTGTAAATTGACTTTTTTAAAAAAAGATTTTATTTATTTATTTGACACAGAGAGAGAGAGAGAGATCACAAGTAGGCAGAGAGGCAGGCAGAGAGAGAGGGGTAAGCAGGCACCCTGCAGAGCAGAGAGACCAATGAGGGGCTCGATCCCAGGACCCTGGGATCATGACCTGAGCTGAAGACACGAGGCTTTAACCCACTGAGCCACCCAGGTGCCCCTGTAAACTGACTTCTATATCAACTGGAAACTTCAGTAATGAATGACAGAATGTCCTAATTGTTTTAAATGTTTAAAGAGGACGAGTATGATACTTAACATGAAAAATGTTACCAAGTGGAATAGGAATATTTAAGGCTAAAAAACAAAAATATTTGGGGGGAAATTAACTGAAAAAAAAAAGTACAAGTATTTTGAAACCATTTTTTACTATGATCTATGAAGTCAGTTTTATCTAACGGAAAAAACAGGAATTTTTGAGAACTTTATACAGGAAACCTTATTTTTTCCCCCCTACTCTTAGAATTCTAAAACAAAATAAATATTTAAGGACATTTTCCATAATGTAAAAGTACTTGCAAAGGTAAAATTCTCTTTCACATTATCTTGCAGATACATAGTTGCTTTCTCCTTGGGCACTGTGCAACTCCACACGCTTTATTTAAAATATTTGTGAGTCCTCTATGGGACTATTTGTTAAGTATGTTCTTTTTACTATAGTCTTGAATAAACATTCAATATTATACCACCTGGCTCTGTAATTTCCTATATAATATCAAAAAGAACCATGCCCTACAATCCTAGAATGATCACATATAAAGCTCCACCGGTAACTTATATTAATCAACAAAAGAAATTTGAGAGGCTAAGTGATTCAGGTAAAAGTATTTTGTTACTGCCATTTTAATTAGATTTACTGAATGTGGTATTTTAAAATGCTTTTAAAAAGGAACGCTTAAGTTATTAACATCTCGAGTCTTTTAACTTACTGCCAAAGGCCCTCCATAGAAGAGTTTAGTAACTTAGATCTGAATAGCTTCTTGCTCTTCATGGGTAGGGACATCATTTGTCATCCACAGCTGCTGCTCTAAAGGCCTGGGAAAAGCTAAATAACTCTGTTCACTTCAATTTAATGTCTGTATTCAAAGGAAATGTGCCCTTGTAAAATGGTGAGAAGAGTGGATCACAGGGATCTCTTGGCTCTAAAATACTTAGATTTCACTTAAAAGCATAAGGCAGTTGGAATAGGACACTTGAAGTGTTTGTTTTCTGATTTCTCTTTACTACTTTGAGAAGTCACATAATCTGGGCTGCAGTTTCCTTAATCTGTAAAATTCGGGGAATTATAATAAGGTATAGTGTATACCTGAAAAGCTAAGATTTTAGGATGAACTTTTCTGTCAATGGAGCAAGTAGTGAGGAGTAATGGTCAGGAAAGGGGTAGGTCTGTAATCTTATTGTCTAGGTTCAGCTGTATAACCTTAATAAGGTCTACCAGTTTTCTCACCAATTAAGAAAAAAAGTAATCTACCTCAGGTTGTGGATTAAATAAAATAGTACACATCAAGTATTTAAGAGTATCTGACATTTAATAAGGGCTCAAACATTTAGCTAGGCTTCAGTGATTTGGGAGTAGGCATTTATTTAAGTGGGCAGGGGGAGACTGGCTCTGGTGGTCATATTGATAGCTGATACAGTACAGAGTATGTCAGGCACCATTCTAAATGCTTTCCATGTTTTAATGTGTGTGTGTGTAACAATCCCGTAAGTGGTGCTACTCATATTTCATATGTGAGGACAGCAGAAGTGAAATTAAGTACCTTGCCCAGTTCACAAAGAGCAAGCAAGTGAATGGAGAATATGAACTCAGGTGGTCTACCCTCAGAGACCCTACCCTTAGTTGCTCTACTTACAGCCCCTATTCAGTATCACTAAGGTGATAGGGACTAGATCACAAAATTAAAATTTACCAGTTAAGCATTACTTTTGGGCTATCAGAATCTTTGGGTTTACATATTAACCACCTTCTAATTATTTCAAATAAGACCATATTTTAAATTGCTAACAGCAAATGTTTATTCATGATTGAAGCCAAGAAGGATTTATAAATGCATTTTAATACCTTGCTGATAAAATAGTAACATTCCATCTTTGCAATCTTGTAAGGAATACAGGAAGATACTGTAAAGGCTTTAATGTGTGTATCTATTATAACAAGGTAATCAGAACACACACATACACGCGCGCGCACACACACACATACACACACCACCTACTTTAGTGTTGCACCATACCAACTTTTCAGAAAGGCCATCTCGAAGCTCTACTGGATAGCGGAGTAAATAGCGTTCAAGGTTTAAAGACGAAGGAGTAGGGGAGAGTTGAAAAGTAGTTAAGCAGCACACATTTCAAAGCCCACTTTTAAGCACAGGACATTATGAATATTTAAAAAAAAAAAAGATGCGGGGAGGAGGGGGGGAAAGGCAATTCAGCATTTTCAGAAAGGGCATTTGGCAATATTCAACGCATCAGAAGGCTGTGCTTGGGACCATCCACTCTCTCCAGCTTCTCAAAGTGTTTCCTGGCATTGCGAATGTTGATCAGAGTAGCTGCAGAAGGGATCGACGGATCAGACATAACCACCATCACGTATGTGTTTGACGTGAAGATGTCGATGAAAGCAGCGAAGTTAGAATTCCGAACCTCCATGCTCTGGAAAGAAGCGGCTAATTTACTGCAGCTCAGCTTGAACTGTTTAATGATGTTGCTGATCTTCTCGAACCGGTGAACATCGCGCTGCTCTTTGCACTGGTAATGGGAAATGACCAAGAACGTAGCTCTCTCGAACAGCAGGACTTCGTCAGCCTCGATAATTTGGGCAAAATTCCTTAGGTTCATCTCCAGCTGCTGCACATTGGGAATCAGCTGATAGACAATACTGGACCAGGCTTTGTAGAGCGTTTCGTCCCAGATGGAGGTTCGAAAACAAGCGCATTCCAGAGGGCGAGACAAACGCCTCAGGTCTTCCTCTCGCTCTTTAAAAATCAGGTCACGCTGATCCTCCTGAACCAGATCCATTTTGTGCACCAGGCAGAAGATTTTGGCATCTGGAGAGTTCTGGAGGATGGCCTCCAGACACGACTGGTAGTAATGCATGTCCTTTTCCAGTTCGCGGCTCTCCACGTCAAACACGTAAATCAAAACCTCGACGTTACGGAAGATGTTGTCTCGCTGGCTGGTGAAGTAATTTTCCATGAAGGTGTCCTGACCGCCACAGTCCCACAGGTTCAGCACCAGGTTGCCCAGGAATCGGACGTGGGAGTGCTCCACATCAATGGTGGCACCCAGGCGCCGAGTGTCGCGGGCGATATAATTTGCAAAAATAATCGACCGCATGCTGGTCTTGCCCGACCCGCTCTTCCCCATCAACAGCACCTTCTTCTTCATGGCTGTATTTGGCATCACCCGCCGGAGCCGCCTCGGACTGGGCCTCAGGGCGCGGCCTAACTGCAGCGCGGAGGGAGGGCGGGGTCGGGGCTGGCGGGCTCTCCGCAGGCCGGGCCGCGCCGCTGTGCGGTCGGGGCAGCCGAGAGCGAGAGATCTGGGCTGGAAAGGCCGCGGCGGGGCGAACTCTCCCTCGGAGGTGAGCGCCCTGGGCGAGGCGGCTGCAGAGCTTCGGAGAAGGGCTCACCTTCCGGAGAACCGAGCCGCGGCGTCCCGGCGGCCACCCACTTCCGGCGGCGATCTCGCGAGAGCGTCCGCGCTCGGCGCTCCGGGCCCAGGGATCTGTGAGAAACTTAGTCTTTCAATGAACCCGAGCAGGGGCCACCCGAAGGGTAAAATGCAAAGGGAACCCAGCGCTGTGGTGTCGCTTTTCCTCTTTAAACTGGGTTTACAGTTGCAAGATGTAGGTGTGCGGTCTGTTGGGAGAATGCTGCCATCTCGTGGCCGCATCTCCCCCCGCCCAGGACCACACGGCTCGCTTTCAGAGCGCGGAGTGCTCGCTGGGTTTCATTCAGGGGCGGCGCGCAGGTGAAGGGCCTCAGGCTAGCGAGGCCTCCTCAGATTCCCTGGTTTGCTGCGTACGAGGGCACGGTAAATGAGCACTGCAGATGAGGAAGGGGAGACCTGGGAAAGTTTAGGTGACTGTGATGTACTGACTCCCACTTAGTGATTTTTCCACTTGGAAGCGAGTTCCTTTCTCACAGCTGCTTTGGCGGTAACCCCAGGCTTCAGAATTTGTAATGAGAATCCCAAAGCTCCAGGAAAGGACGGTAGGGAAGCTGGTAGCTCAGTCCTCGCGATAACCCTATGAATAAATAACCCTGTGAATAACCACCCCTGTTTTCAAGTGAGTACATCCAAGCTTAGAGGGGCTAAGTCATTTTTACCAAGTCACACACCTATCAAAGGACGCAACGCAGTTTGTCTGTTTTTAAAATATAAATTGCACATATTTAAGGCGTACAAAATGATATCGCAGTCAGACTAATAAAACTCATAGTTACTTCTCTGTGTGGTGAGAGCGCGTGAAATCCGCTCTCAGCTAATTTTCTGTGTTTAATACAGTATTAACTGTAGTCATGTGGTAGGTTAGCTCTCTACAACTTACTCATCCTACTTAACTGCAACTTTGTACCCTTTGACCAATATCTCCCCATTTCTTCCACCCCCTGCCTGGGAACCACTATTCTACTCTCTGCTACTGTGTATTTGAGTTGAGATTCTACATAATTGAGATCCTGCAAGCTTTTTTCTTTGTCTAGTTTATTTCACTCAGCATGATGTCATCCAGTTTCGTTCATGTTGTTGGACGTGACAGTATCTCCTTTAAAAAGGCTGGATAATATTCCACCACGTATATGAACTATGATTTCTTTTTTAAGATTTTTATTTATTTTAAAAAGATTTTATTTATTTATTTGACAGAGATCACAAGCAGGCAGAGAGGCAGGTGCAGGGCGAGGGTGGGAAGCAGGCTTCCCGCTGAGCGTAGAGCCTGGTGCAGGGGTAGATTCCAGGACCCTGAGATCATGACCTGAGCCAAAGGCAGATGCTCAACCCACTTGAGCCACCCAGGCGCCCCGATTTTTATTTTTTTAAAAGATTTTATTTGAGAGAGAGTGAGAGGGAGGATGAGCAGGGGGGAGAGGCCGAGGGAGAGAGGGAAGCAGACTTCTGCTGAGCCGGGAGCCCTGTGCAGGGCATAAATCCCAGGACCATCATAACCTGAGTGGAAGGCAGACGCTTAACGACTGAGGCACCCACGTGGCCCTGGTTTTTTTTTTTTTAAAGATTGTGTGTATTTGCTAGAGAGACAGCATGCACAAGTGGGGGAGGTGGGGGTGGGAAGAAGCAGGACGCCCCTCCCCCCAGAAGGGAGACATATTCCGGGCTGATCCCGGGACCCCAAGATCACCACCTGAGCCAAAGGCAGATGCTTAAACACCCAGGCGCCCTTTGTGTTTGGGCTCTTGATGGCCACCTCCAGGTTCGCAATTTGCTAGGAGGACTCACAGAGCTGGGCTTGAAGTCATAGGGCTATGCTTTATTACAGTGAAAGGACTCATAGCAAAGTCAGCAAAGGGAAAAGGAGCAAGGGCTGCAATGTGGAGGAAACAGTGTAGGTTTCCAAAAGTTCTCTCTCAGTGAAGTCACACAAGACGTACTTAATTCCTCCATGCGTTGGGACAACTGATGTGAAAGGTCTACCAGGAAAATCTCATGAGGAAGTCAGGGGCCAGGGTTTTTACTGGGGGCTCACCCTGTAGGTACCACCTACCTCAGCTGACCAAAATTCCATGTTCCTAGAAGAGCAGGTGTTCTGTATAAACCACATGGTTTATACATAGTGATTATTTCAGGGAACCGTGGGAATGCTCCTGAATTCCAAGTTCTTAGCCAATCAGTGATAATCCTCATAACAGGGACTTTATAAGGATGACAGTTCCAGGCCTGCTGTGTGAACTCCTTTGCACACAAGTATCTATTCATGTGCTTATTAGGCATTCATGTGTTCCTTTGGTGAAATATCTCTAGCAGTCCTTTGTTTTTTGTTTTTTTTTAAATTGGGCTGTGTGGGGCGCCTGGGTGGCTCAGTGGGTTAAGCCTCGCCTCTGCCTTCGGCTCAGGTCATGGTCTCAAGGTCCTGGAATTGAGCCCTGCATCAGGTTCTCTGCTGAGCAGGGAGCCTGCTCCCCCCCCCCCCGCCCCCCGCCTGCCTCTCTGCCTACTTGTGATCTCTGTCTGACAAATAAATAAATAAAATCTTTAAAAAAATTGGGCTGTGTTGGGCTTCCTGGGAGCTGCAGCCAGTTAAGCCTCTGACTTGAGCCCCTGCATTGAAGGGCTCTGCGCTCAGCAGGGGGTCTGCTTCTCCCTCTCCCTCTGCCCCTCCCTTTGCTTGTGCTCTCTCTTTCTCAAATAAATAAAATGATTTTGAAAAATATTTATTTATTTGAGAGAGTGAGAGAGGAACAGAGGGAGAGGGACAAGCAGACTCCCTGACCTGGGGCTCGATCTTAGGACCTTGAGATCCTGACCTGAACCAAAACCAAAAGTCGGACACCTAACCAACTGAGCCACCCAGGTGCCCCAATTAATAAAATTTTAAAAATGTAAAAATTGGGCTGTGTTACAGTGAGTTGTGGGTTCTTTGTGTATTCTGGATGCAAGTTCTTTATTAGATAATTGAGATGTTAAGTTTTTCTCCCAATCTGTACTTGTCTTTTTATTTTCTTAACTGTCTTCAGAAGTGTAAATTCCAAGTGTGATGGCTTTGTAGCTTTTTTGTAAATACCCTTATTATGTTGAGGAAATTCCCTTCTTTTCCTGATTTGTTGAGGATTTTTGTCAAGAATGAGTGTTGATTTTATAAAATGCTTTTTCTGAATTTATTGAGAAGATCAGGTAGCTTTAGTCCTGTATTCAATTGAAGTGGTACAGGACATTGATTTTCCCCTGCTAAAACAGCTTTATTATTGTATTCCTGGGATAGATGCTCTTGGTCATATTATATAAAACTTTAAAAAAAATTATCTTAAAAAGATTTTGGTTATTTATTTGAGAGAGAGAGAGAGAGAGAGAGAGAGACTCCTAAGCAGACTCCCACTGAACAGGAAGCCCCACACGGGGCTGGATCCCAGGACCCTGAGATCATGACCTGAGCCATAAACCAAGAGTCAGATGCTCAACCGACTGCACCACCCAGGAACCCCTATAATCCTCTTTATATGTTGCCAATTTCAGTTTGCTAATGTACAAGATTTTTATGTTTATATTCATGAGAGATGACGGTCTGGGGTTTTGAGTGACAGTTTCATCTGGCTCTAGAGTCAGAGACATACTGGCCTCCCAGAGTGATTCTGGAAGTGTTTCTCTCTCCTCTGTTTTTTAAGAGTATGCATAGAACTGGTACGCTTTCTAACTCAAATATTTGACAAAATACACCAAGCTCTTCTATTTTTGCTTCTTCATCTTTTGGTAGTTTATGGTGACACATTTGGGCAGTATTTTGGTTGTCTGTTCCTCCATCTAGATTAAGCGTCATGAGAACATTGTCCCTGTCTCCAGTATTCAGCCCAGTGGCTGGCTTAACTAGCCAGGGGACTGGAGCATGTTTGTTTGTGATGTTTTTTGTAACCGTCCCTCAGAATAATATACCGCTTAAAGTAAAGCTTTAACTAATGAGGAGTTGTACTGGTCACGCAAACATGCTTAAAGATGACTTTGAGAAAAACATGGACTAGCAGCAGGCCTCTGGTGGAGGGGATGATTCAAGTCGTGGAAGCCAGGCAGCTGGGAGCGCCCGGCTCCAGGTGGAACGCCTCCTCGTTTCCCTTTTTTGTGGTCTCCTCTACCTCAGAGGAAGCCTCTTCCTAAAATAATCCCTTTAAGTGCTCTTGCTCAACTACAAATCCCTGCTGCCGGACCAGACACACCTGACTCCTCTTCTTGTTTAACCTTGTTTACCTCTGAAACTTGTGACCAACATATGACTCACATTCCTTCTAGTTTACCTACTAGACATATGACTCTTCTATAACCTTCTTTTTTTCTCCTTTTTTGCTATCTTGTATCTAATAAATACAGGGACTGAGGAGTTGCCGGGCGACGGTCTTTCCAGCTGTCGTGCCCTGCTCCCTCTCTCTTACAGCTGACTTGTTTGTGCCTCATTCTTCTCCCGCGCACCGTTAGGAAAGCGGCAGTTTCTGGTTATTGTCAGTGGAGTGACTAAGCAGGGGAGAGGTGGAGGTTTGTGTGTTACTATGGGCTAGTCTTCTGCTGGTGCCAGTGAAATTTAGCAACCCTAAATATTTAAGGGTGATGAAAAGACAATGTTTTACTAAAGCACTGTGCATTCAGAGGACTGACCATGGATTTTTTTTTTTCCTTCAGAGAGAGAGAGAGTGAGTGAGCATGGGCTTGGAGGGGCAGACGGAGAGAGAGAATACTAAGCAGGCTCCACACCCAGAGTGGAACCCGACACAGGGTTCGATCTCACAACCCTAAATCACAGTCTGAGCCCAAATCCAGAGTTGGGTGCTTAACTGATGGAACCACCCAGGTGCTCCATAACCATATGTTTTTACTATTTTATTTATTTATTTCTCAGAGGGAGAGAGAGAGAGAGAGAGAGAGAACACAAGCAGGCAGAGGCAGAGAGAGAGGTAGGCTCCCTGCCGAGCAAGGAGCATGATGCCGAACTTGATCCCAGGACCCTGGGATCATAACCTGAGCTAAAGGCAGCAGCTTAACTAATTGAGCCACCCAGGTGTCCCAACCAATCATACGTTTTTATTTTTTTATTTTTATTTTTATTTATTTATTTTTAAAGATTTATTTATTTATTTGACAGAGAAAGATCAGAAGTAGGCAGAGAGGCAGGCAGAGAGAGGAGGAAGCAGGCTCCCTGCTGAGCAGAGAGCCCAACGCAGGACTTGATCCCAGGACCCTGAGATCATGACCTGAGCCAAAGGCAGAGGCTTTAACCCACTGAGCCACCCATGTGCCCCAATCATAC